>NC_134370.1:69080000-69412099 GCF_035582795.1 Mycteria americana | reverse complement strand
CTCAACCATCTCCACTTTTCAAGGATTTTTTTTTTTTTTTCCCCCAACAAAAGCTGCGGGTGCCACTCGTGTTCCCTCATGGCAGAGAGGGTCCGTGAGGAAGCACCGATGCTGCCATCGTCCCTCCTGGCAGCAACGCTGAGCAGAGAGACCGAGGTCTCTGTTCTGCAGCTTCTTGGAGCCTCCTTGACTTCGGTGTGTCCAGCTCACTGTGGTCTGGACCACGATTCCTCAGCGGAAGGCGATGGTGCAGCCTCAAGTGACTATCCCCAGTTACCGTCCCAACAACATAGATCTGCACGGCCACGGACGCAGAGACACGAACGCGTCCGTGTAGTTACTGCAGAGCTCCCAGCTCAAAGCCGATCCCGAGGGTGCCCGAGCGGGTGTAAGCCCCTGAGCTCCACCGTGCTCAACGTCAGAGTCCTCAAACTACCCAGGAGCAGGGTCAGAAGCCGAAGGGTTTCAGTGCATCAAACCACTTAGTCCATTAAATGCCCATTTCCCCTGACCAGCAGCACATCTTAAGCCGTACCTCCGCTTGGGGAGCTCTGCTTGTTTCACAAGTCCTAAACTACAAGTCCCAGAGGGTGCAAATTAAGTCCCAGGGGTTGCAAACCCTTCCCTGCCTCCCACTTTTACGGCCCGGGAGTCGTCCCGACCTGATGGCATTTATCCGGGCAAAATGGGGGAGAGGGAACAGAGCACGGCATCCGCGTCTCCCGACTTATCAGAATAATAACGTCCGTTTGCTTTACGCCGTGCGGGTGCAGAACACAAGTTATTTCGTTCCAGGGTAATGGAGACGAGACCTACCACACGTAGCGATTTGCTCATGGCCATAAGCCAACTCTGTGGCAGAACCACGCTGTGCTCCACCACCTTATTTCCATTAAACCTCGGCCTTAAAACAATGCAGTGATTGCACGGGACAGTCTGTATTTTCCGTGTCGTTGTCTGTATTTTCCGTGTCGTTCTCTGCCAGCCTTTTCCCGCCTCTGAATCTCATTTTCTTGGCCAGGTGAGGACTCGTATCGAGATACGTGGCTGTACCTCGGGGCCAAAAGCTTTTCATCTAAAGAGCAATTAAGGAGTTAAATATCATCTTTCTGCTTTTCCTCTATTTTAAAACCGGCAAAGATTATCCGCTCGTGCTTTGGAAAGGGAAGGCAGATAAAATAAGTTGCCTGGATATTGCACGGGGAGAGCACGGCGAGGGGAAGGCTGGGCTGGGCCGGGCCGGGCTGGGCTGAGCCGAGCTGGGCCGGGTCGAGCCGAGCTGCTCCGGGCCGGGCCGGGCTGGGCCGAGCTGAGCTGGGCTGAGCCGGGCTCGGCCGAGCCAGGCCGGCCTGAGCCGGGTTGGGCCGGGCTGAGCCGAGCTGGGCCCGGCCGAGCTCAGCCAGGTCGAGCCGAGCCGGACTGGGCTGTCCCCGCCCGGCGCTTCCCCCCCCGGCCGGGGCGGTCCCGGGGCCGCGCAGCCGCCGCTCGTCCCGCGGCGCCGAGGCGGGGCCCGGGCGGAGCCGCGGCGGGAGCAGCCGGGCCGGGAGCACCCGACTGGGCCGGGCCGGGCCGGGCCGGGCGGGCACATGCAGGGTGCGGCGCGGCGGCGGCCGTTCCCGGCGGCGGCCGCGGGCTCCCCCCAGCCCGCCGGGCCCCTCTACCCGGGCAGGTGAGCGGCGGGGCCGGGGGCGGCGGCGGGGGGGGACAGGAGGACGGGACACCCCACACACACACACACACACACCCGCTCCCCGGGGGTCCCCAGCCCATCCAGTCCGCCCGGCTCATCCTGCCCCAGGGTACGCCGGCCCCATCCAGCCCCCCCAGCTCATCCTGTGCCCCCCAGCCCCACCCGGGGCACCGGCACCCCATCCAGGGCATCCCGGAGGGTCGGGGTCCCCCAGCCTCGTGTAGGGTTCTGCCGCTCGGCCGCGGCACCGCAGCCTTGTCCGGGGCATCCTGGCTTACCTGGGTTACCCCCTGCTCCAGGGTTTGACAGCCTCTTCCAGGGAGCCGCAGCTCTCCCGGCTCATCCAGGGCACCCCGACTGGTCCAGGGTACCACCATCCTCCTCCTCCATCCATCGGGTTTGGACCGTGGGCTCAGGTAGCGCAAAAGCTCGCGGCTGATCCGGCTGACGCCGTTCTGGTCTCGGCACCACAGGAGAGCGGTTCATCCAGGTTTCCCGTCGGGAGGTGGAGGTCCGGTGGTGCTGGAGGGTTGTTTGATGGAAAGACTTCAGCAGGGTTGGATCAGGCCTTGCTCTGCAGAGGCAGAGGAGGAGGATCTTCGGAGTGGAAGAGGAAGGTGATAGCGCGTCCAGAGCATCCCCGTGCTGGAGTACCACCAGGCACCGATGCATTTTTAGCATTCAGCAGAAGTGCCGTGGGAGTTGAATTTTGCTTTGTCATGCAAAGGTTAAAAATAGTTGCACTTAATTCAACACTTAAGCTTTTCATCCTGCTTTTGTGCTCACTTGTCGGCCAGGAAGAGCCTTCTTACAGGGATGTGCCGGTTTTTATTAACACCACTTTGCCTTTCTGTACTGTCCCCTCCTCTCTTTGGCCTCTCAGCTTCGTTGTTATCCCAGAGATCCCAAAGCCCAGGGACGCGCCGGCAGCCAGGGAAGCACAGGTTCTGGAGTCTTCTCCCTGCCTCTTCGGAAACCTTGTTACATGACTTAAGGCTGACACTGTCACTTCTGTCATCTCTAGGCATGGAGCGGTCAAGAACGAAGACACCTTCAAGACCTCCCCGTTTCATTTTGATCTGTGGTTCTACTTCACTCTGCAGAACTGGGTGCTGGACTTTGGGCGTCCCATTGCGATGGTGAGTGCGGCAGAGGCAGGCCCGCTGCGTCGCTTGCAATCACCTTGTTTAGGGTGGAGGACAGGGGGGCAGAGCCGTGGTGGTCCCCTGTAGGCCCATGGGCTGTTTTCTACACCAAAGGGATGCCCTTGAGGAGCTGTCCTTGAGACGGGGACCGCTGCGATGTACTGGTGCGAGTAACTGGTACCACATGTGTTGCTCCAGTCACGGGGAATGGATCTGGGAAAATTGTTCCATGTCATCTATGCCACAACTTTTATGTTTTCATAACAAACCTGGAGAGCTTCCTACTGCTCTACCCCATACCTTGCCTGTATCTCCGGAGCCTGGGACTCCTGCTCTCCAGACAGTGCAGGGCAGAAGTGGCCATTCCCCTCAAATGTAATTTTTTATTGCTGGCATCTGCACGTGGCAGAGGGTTAATGGAGATCCACTGCTGCGGCACTCCCGAATGCCTTGCTCGCTCGCTTGGCCACGCTTCACGGCATCGGCTTTGGGCAGCGCTGCAGGAGCGAACGGCTGAGATGTAAATACGCCATGCGTTTAGCACCCACTGCCAGGTTGCGCTTTTAGGGATGCTTACTGCAAGAAGAGCTGCCCGACTTCGTTACTAACAGCTACGGGAAGGCAAGCTGACAATTAGCAAGCAGCGGCAGTCCAAAGCAAGGATTTTCTCTCTCCCTGTCTTTCAGCCAGTGACGGGGCTGTAATCGCGAGCTGGGTGGTGAGGATATACTGACGTGCTTTTTTTCCTTCCCTCCTCAGATAATTCTACCTTTGGAGTGGTTTCCTCTAAACAAACCAAGTGCTGGAGATTATTTCCACATGGCTTACAATGTTATCACACCCTTTCTTCTGCTAAAGGTAAACCTCAAGGTGCAGGCGTTAATTTTTTTTTTAATATTACCGGTTTTAAAAACAGGGCAAACAATACAGTTTTGTAAAGGCTGAGAGTTTGTTAGGAACTTGTTGGTTATTCACAAACTTCTGCAAGTGAGCTGGCCCTACTGCACATTAGAGGTTTGCCACTCCAGAAAGAATTTGTGATGCCACCTTTTAAAGAGCAAGGCAGTGAGCATCTTAATACAACTCGATTTCCTGCATATACAAAGCAAATCGCTTCCCCTGGGAACTCCGCATTCAGGAGGAGTCAGAGTCCTTCTCCCTGGCTGAGCCAAAGCGTATTTTTAAGACAACATCCGTCCGTGACTTAAAAGACTTTATGAGACAGCTGGAACTATAGTAGATTTTCTAAATTGTTCAGAGCTTAATTACACGTGCTCTTCGACATTAGAATGGTATCTTTAGCTTGAATTTATCTTGCTTCAGCTGCCAGCCACTGGATTGTATAAACCATTTATGAGGTTAAAGACTGTCGTATCATTAGAAATCTTCTTATATTAAATACTTAGCAGCCAGAAGGTATGAGAAAGCAATTATAAATATATTTTAACCTTCATTAGCTAGAAATTGAATTATTTCCTAAGATGCAAATGATTCTCTCTCTCCTGAGTCTGTCTGGGAGATTTTAAACGCTGGTGTGGCCAAAAAGGAATATTCAGGATCCGGTCCTTTGGGGGATGTGAAAGCTGTGAAGCTTGGTCAGACCCGTCACAGCCTGACACAGCCCATTTCTGCAGGCTGGGTACTCATCAGGTTAAAATTTGCTGTCTTGGACTTCCCTGGCAGCACAGCATGAAGGGTTGGTCCACAGAAAAAATCCATTTATTACTCGGTGCATTTCTTTTGCCTGATGTCCCCGCGAAAGACATGTCCCACCGTCCTTTTCCATCAGACAAGAGCTTTCTTGGACCTTTTGCTCACCTTGTCCTCTCTGACTCCTCTGACGTTCGTACAGCAGTTACGGAGAAAGGGAAAGTTAAGCCTCAAAATTAAATACAAATAAGGAGCTTTTCCCTGTTTATGAAGGGCTGCAAAGCTGATTTGGCAGCAGGGAGACGGGAGGCGAAGGTGGCCCCAGCTGATCCTCGGGCTGGGCTGATGCGTCCCCCCTGACCCGCGGTTCCCAAGGCCTGCCTGGCATCCCCTCCAAAGCCTGAACCGCTTGAGCTGGGATTTACATCTTTCGAGGTCTTCCCCGCTTTGCAGGCTGAGCGGGGAGCTCCTTTCCGGAGAGAAGCTCCTGCTCCCCATCCCCAGCCGGGCTTGCAGGAGCTCGCCCCAGGCTCTGAGTAACACCGGGCTCCCCGACAGCCTCGCATGCCTGCCTCCACCCAGACCTAAGCGGACCACAAGATGGTACAGGGAGAGCTCATCACTAAAGCTGGTGTTCAAAAGGTTGCTTCAACCGGTTTTGCTGGTAATTAGATATTTCTAGATACGGGTTTAAATGCAGCTTCCTCTTTAGAAGCAAACAGAGAGAGAGGTGAGTCCGATTCCATTAGGAAGAAAGAAAAAAACCCCACCAAACAGTTCAACAAGAGTCCTTTGAAAATCATCCAGCAGAGAATTACAAAGGAGCAAGTGTCTCTTGGCCAGGGCAGTGAAGCGCGTGTGCTCAGCTGGCGTGCTGCTGGAGGCTCTCCTGCCACTGGAGGGCACAGCCAGCCTTGCAGATCCGCTCAGCAGAGGAGCTGGAGAAAGCAGCTGCCTTTTTGTTTCTCATTAAGCGGTTTTGATCACATCTGGTAAAGAAATTGCTTTGAGTACTGTACTAGAAGTACCGGATCGCTGGTTCGGTCTAAGCATTGATTCAGGTTAAGGGTGCCGCTTTGCAGAAGGGTTTAACAAGGGCAAAAAAAGTGCTTTTAGTATTGCAAACAGGGATAAAAGCATGTACTCGAACCTGAAAGCCACGTGGGCTGGTGGAAACGTGTCCGAGGTGTGTTTAGGGAAAGCAGCTGCAATCAGGGAAGTTCGTTCTGTGTTTTCCCGGCAGCGCGCCGGCCGTCGCAGGCAGCAGCTCACACCCGCTACGGCAGCGCAACCTGCGGCTTTCTGCAAGCCCCTGCGTGGGTTTAGATGATTTTTGCAAAGCACCGTAAAGTCGGAGAGGGCAGAACTTGTCGCGTGTCTCTGCTGGTACCTCCTCTCTGTTCAACACGTCTCTGTGTTTTTAGCTCATCGAGAGATCCCCCAAGACCTTACCGAGATCCATGGTCTACGTCAGCATCATCATGTTTGTCATGGGAGCCAGCATCCACTTGGTCGGAGACTCGGTAAACCACCGCCTGATTTTCAGTGGCTACCAGCACCATCTGTCTGTAAGAGAGAATCCCATCATCAAGAACCTGAAGCCAGAGACACTGGTAAAGAGGCTGTGTTTTATACAAGCACTTAAAAAAAAAATTTAATTGCTTGTTCTTATTTAATAGCGTCCTGTTCCCTCTGCCCTTTTAAATCTCTTTTCGTTGCATTGCAGATTGATTCCTTTGAGCTGCTGTACTACTACGATGAATATTTAGGTCATTCGATGTGGTAAGCAATTTACAGTCTATCTAGCGGCCCCAGAACATAACGCAAGGAAGGGCAGATCTGATCTGATCATAGCTTAATATATAAAAAAATAAAACACAGCCGATGAGAGCTGGCTGGGGATAATGTTCTCATAGCCAGTGTGATTACAGTGGATCTCTCCCTTGGAAAATCGCCCATTCCCCCTAGTTTTGTCTCTGTCTCGGTGATATTTCTAGGACGTGGCAGTTGTTTGACACGGGGCCAGAGGAACGGCTCATCTGTTCTCGCCCCTCGGCCACTGTCCACGGGATACCCAGGTGAAGAGACAAGTAACAGCGCAGGTCTGAGGGCTCCGCAGACTCCTTGGCCGTCACCACCCACATTTTTGCTCCTCTGGAAGTTGACCCCAAAACAAGCCGGCTCTGCCCAGTCTCTCTAGCCCTTTGCTCACTCCCCTCCTTTACCGTGCATCCCTTTAGTGACGCCCCGGTGAGAGGGAAGGGTTGCTCGTGTAGCCAGACCAGTGCCGCCCAGTAACAGAGACCGTTTGGCCATGGTGGTCCAGGGAGCTCAGTTAGGGTCCGATTTCAGCGCTGTCCCCCCAAGCTGACCCTAGAAATGCTTGTTCCAGCCGGACAGTGTGCTTCATCCAGCGTGGCTGCACTTGCTGACCCAGGGGCAGGTAATGCCGGTAGGGCCCGCAGGCTGCGGCAGGTCCCGTCGGCACCCTCCCACCCGTGTGAGCAGCACCCGGTGCTGCATACACGTCCTGTGTTCTGCTGCTCTGCCTGTGCCGAAGACCCTGGAAAGGACTGTCTGGCCCTTTATCCGCTGCCAGATAATCCTGAGACCTCTCTGAGCGCAGAAGGAAATCTCTCCCCCATCAGGCTTTCCCGGTATATTTGCTCTTCCTTGAGTGCTGTGAAGCAAGCAAATCCTGTTCTTTTAAAGAAAAAAGAGCTCTGTTAGGTTGCTGAAATCCTGGTCCACGTCCTGCTTTCCCACAGTTCAGCTTTTAACACACCACAACGCTCTTAAACAGCCTCTTAGAGCCTGGGAGCGTAACAAACGCAATTGTTTGACGGAGCACTTGAGCCCAGCATTTGACCTAATCAGCAAACTTGGGCTTGTCCTGCGAGAGCCCCAGAAGTCTCATTATGTGCAGGAGCACTCGGTGCAGCCAGGACATACAATAGCCCTGCACCAGGCACCGCTAGCCCTTCCTCTGTCGTATGGACGCAGCGGTAATCTCGTAGCAAGAGCTGTGACGCTGGCAGAGAGGTGATGCCCTGACTGGCACCGCAGGACCCCGCACCCCAGTTACCCACTGCTTCACCTGCCCGAGCACGTGTGGCCGGAGCGGGCTGGATAGCCTCCGCTTCTGCTCTTTCACCAAATTAATTCACAGGCTCAGCCTAGGAAGTGCCTACGTGCACGGTTTGGATTTGGCGGGGGGCTTAAACACTTTCCAGGGTCACACCACCGATCAGTTTGTTGTTTCTGTTTGCAGGTACATCCCTTTTTTCCTCATACTGTTTATATATTTCACCGGCTGCTTCACCCCTGTTGAAGAGGAGAGCAGGATGCCAGTGCCTGCCTTGCTTCTGACGGGGCCCAGCAGCCTTTACTACTGGTAAGCGGCTTCTGTCCGCTCCGGGTGGGCGAGGGACGAAGAGGGGGTACCGCAGGCAGCCCTGCAGCCTGGGGCTCTCCCCTCCCTAGGGCAGAACTTACAGCTTCTGCTCTGCAGGTCTGGAAAAATCAAATCCAATCCGGTCGAAATTTGCAGCCGCTTTAGCCTTTGCAAGTTGGGACAACTGCAGGGTCACTCATCAGCACTCCTGTCCCTGCTTGGGGTGTTTCTTCAGCCACGCTGTCGGTCATATTGTTATTGCTGGAGCTCCAGCGTCCAGCCTCCGTGGTACTTGCTGTCTGCCCCCCGCCAAAGGCTGCTGTTCGCTGTGCTGTTAGACAGTTCCTCGACGATTTTGGGGTGGTCACCCGGTGCCTGCAGCTCATCCGCCTGGTCTCAGGTTGTTGGTGGCAATGGGGATGCTCTCACCAGTTGTCCAGGGATTTTACACAGAGCCCAGGCCGCCTGTGTGATGCTCAGATGCTGCCTCCTCGGCTCGCCCTGCGGGTCCAAATAGCCTTTTGAGAGAGGTCTTATTTATTTCCCATTTTCATTAGCCTCATCTTCCCAAACGGTTTCCCTGATGGCAGCCAAACAACTTTTCATTCATCTTCAGAGATGATGTTCTCTCTTGCCCGTGGCTTTGCCCCCTGCTGAGACTGTTTTTATACAGTAAATTAATTTTTGATAGTCAAAATCATCAGGAAGATTTGGTCAGTTCCCAGTTACCCCATTGCACTTCCTTTAAATGTATCAGCATGAATCTCTGCAGTTCGTGTGCTAGCGATTTAAGAACCAGGGAGCGTAATTCCTCCTTCCCCCTGCTAACGCCCGTTCAGGACTGGCCACTGCCGGATACGGCACAGGGGGAGCAGAGGGTTTTTGGACTAAATGATCACAACATCCACGGGTCGGAGCCAGAGTCTGGCCTTGGTTCTGCCTTTAAGCACCCCATTCACAAACTGAGCCCAGCACCTTTCAAATCCCATACTGGGCATGCATTTCTTCACCCGTTCTCTTAATGAAGCCCATAGCTCAGTTGTTAAATTACGGATAAGAAACGTGAAAACAAATCACAGCTTAAAAGCTGGCCGTAGAAAGCAGCACAGCTTCGTGTGTCTGGATGCAGAGCAGGGAGAAGGGGGAGACGTTCACCCCAGGTAAAGCTGGAAGTGCTGGGGGCTGCCATCGCTCCGTGCTTTCTCCCGGGGGGCACTAACGGGTGGTTTTTGCTTTGTAGGTATCTTGTGACGGAGGGTCAGATTTTCATCCTCTACATTTTCACTTTCTTTGCTATGATGGCTTTAGTGATGCACCAGAAACGCAAAGGACTCGTCCTGGACAGCAATGGGCTTTTTCTCTTCTACTCCTTCATCATAACACTGGTCCTCATTGCTGTTTGGGTGGTTTGGCTGTGGGATGACAAAATTCTCAGGAAGAAGTACCCTGGCGTGATCTATATCCCCGAGCCGTGGGCATTTTACACCCTGCACATGAACAACCTCCATGCAGCAAAGGAAAGTTTATAAGTTTTGATATTTTAGAGTGATTTGAAGAAAAAAAGAAAATCTAGTTTTTCTAATGTAGATGTATTTCAAATAAATTCCTGACCAACATTAGCTGCAAGACGTAGTGTATGTTAACTAGACCTAGCTAGGGAGGGGGTGTTTGAACAAAAGGGAAAAATAGCCTTTGCGACTTAACGCTTTAAAGCCGGGGTCGCGGCAGGGGTGTCTCCCCTGGCTTTGCGCCGGCCAGTCCTCAGAGCACAACGCAGTTCCACGCTGGACTTTGGGTGCTTCCGAGACAGCCCCAAACCCCTCCCTGGCACACCATCCCAGCCCCACGGTGGTCCACACCACTGGCGAACCCCATCCCACCGCGCCGCCCCGGAGAGCATCCCCGCCTTCAACGGGAGCGGTTTGCTGGGAAGTCAGAGCGCTCTCGCCCTCCCCGTGTCTTGGCACAGAGATTTATCCGCTCCTCCCACGCTGCTCCCAGCCAAGTAAACATGCCGGGAAGGGGCTGAGCCGCCCTGCCTTGGATGTGCACGGCAGCTCCGCTCGGCCGTGCCTCCCCGGGGAGCGTTCCCAGGGTCCCGGCCATCAGCGCCGGGGTTAAGCCCTCGCTGCTGAGCACGGGTGGGGTGCAGGAAGGGCCTGGCTGGCGGAGGCAGAAGGGCCAGTTCCTCATGAACGCAGCCCGAAAAGAGCATCGGGCAGGGGCTGAGCTCCAGCATCGGCCCCGCTCACGTGGGGTCTGCACCTCCGGTGGCTTCTGCTCCCGCTCACCACTTCTCCAGCCTCAGGTGATGGAGCTGAGCTTCTGCAACTCCAGCTGCATCCCTGCGATGGTTTACGTCTATAAAATTTGTGTTAGAGCCCTGTGTGATGGAATCCAAGTGGTAGAATAAAAAAAGCTATTAGCAAAACATACTGAATAAAAACATTGGGTAAAAGCTGAGTGACTCATGTTGCTTCCTGAAGCAGCTCTGTTCTTTGAAGGGAGAATCTTTATCCCACAAGATTTAAGGAGCCTGAACGCGTCATTGTAGCAGAGCAGGGTCTACCCTGGGAAAGGGTCTGGTCCATGCGATAGCAATCACTACAGCCACTAAATATTTTGTTCTTGGGTCTGGATCTCCACCGCACCCTGGCATCGGGTATTCCACCCCCCTGCACACGAGCTAGCCCTGCCTGCGCAGCCGCTGGGTTCCTTTTTGGGATACTTAAAGCACCAGCGGATCCGGAGAGGCAGAGCATCACCCGTCCCGCGCCCAGAAGCACCCAGCCGAGCTGTTGGCTTCGCAATTTTTGTAGGCGGCAGGACAAAATTGTAGATTCGTGTATAATACTTGCTTTTCAATGGCTTGAATGTCAACAACTGAGGGGCAGAAGCACAGCGCTGGAAGGGACCAGAAGACTTGAGCAAACAAACACGGCTGTTTGTCTGGGCTAGTCCGCAACAGCCGGAGGCTCTGCTTCCCCCACGCACCCAGGTTTAAACCCCAGCAGCTCTCCAGCTCGCTGCAGCCCTCCCTCTCCCCCAGCATCATTTCCTCGGCATCCCCCTTCCGAGTCCCTGCCAAGAGCTGCAATAAGACGTGGCAGCCCTGCAGGCTGTTTGCTCCCCAGCAGGTTAGCTAAATAAATGCTAGTAAATAAAAACTCAGACAATGGGGAGCTTTTCAAACTATCTCAAAAATCCCTTCTCCTCTCAGCCCGTCTGCAATGTCCCAGCTCCTCCACGTTTGCAGTGGGCACGTCTAAACCCCCCTCTTCCCCTGCAAACCCACCGGGCAGGGCACGGCGACGTTGCCAGCGATGCCCAACGCCCTGCACCGAGCTCAGCCAGGATGTGCAAAGCCTGAATTAACTCCTTCTCCTGCCCACCAGCAAAACCCCTCCAGCAGTGAACTGCAAAGCTGTAAATGCCCCCGCACCCTTCCCAAGCGGCCTCCGCAGATACCAGCAAGGCTGGATTTGTCTCCCAGCAGCTCAGCTTAGTGCAAGGTGTGCAGCTATTTGAGATTATCAAACCTTTTATGCTCAACCAGCTCATCTCCATCCAACCCGACCCCAAACACCCTTAAACCCCAACCGAGGGAAGCTCTTGCCCCACTCCTCCCCACAGCATCGCTGCTCAGGGTCCTGTCCGGAGTCCCGAGGCTTCGGGTGGGCTGGGGAGAGCCCTTCTCCCAGGGCGTGTGAGCAGGAGCCGTGCTGGCAGCAGGATCCAGCCCCGGCAGGGATCAGGTCTCGTAGCCATAGCAGCGGGGTATTTATTACAGCCCGGCTGCACTCCACCCCGGGCTGGCGGACTTTAGCCCTTAATCGAATAGAAAAAGTAGCAGCAGACACCTCCGATCCCGACGGGCAGCATAAAACACAAGGAGGGCCCCCAAAACAATGGTGAGTGAAGCATTTTGGCTGATACAAACTGCTCACCCCTGCTCCC
The DNA here is from genome assembly GCF_035582795.1 of Mycteria americana. NCBI lineage: Eukaryota > Metazoa > Chordata > Aves > Ciconiiformes > Ciconiidae > Mycteria > Mycteria americana. Next base: position 69,400,263 of record NC_134370.1, on the reverse strand, counting down.
CCCATCCAGATTTTAAAGCTGTTTTTTTTTTTTCTCTCCTTCTCCTTCCCCCCTTCATGCTACAGGCAAAATTTCTGTCGCAGGATCAAATTAATGGTACGTACCATTTGGGGGGTTTTCCATTAGCAAGATCAGCTTAAGAGAGATATATATATAGATATATATATATATAAAAAAATTCCATATATATATATATATATGGAAAAAAAATGGCATTTCCCCCAAAAGTGTCTCGGTCTGGGCTTGTGCTCTCCCACTTGCCCTCCTCCCAGCTCTCAAGGGGATCTGCTTGCTCTGAAACCAGAGAAATCTCCCCGATTTCGTTAAGCCAGCGCTGGGCACAGGCAGGGAGCTGAAACCACACACAGACCCACACGCCGGATCGCATCGAGACTAGCAGAGGTTAACCAGCAACCTCCCAGCCCCATAAACACGTCATCCCTGGCCAAACGAGCAGGGACCAGGAGACATTTCAGGTGACCATTTGCAGTCCTGGAGGTTTCAGGTATGATGGGAGCGAAGGTGAAGGAGGAAGAGGAGGAAGCAGAGGGTGCAGGAAGTACCAATTCTCATTGCAAGGCACCGGAGTGCTCCCTGGGAAAGGGGACCCCTGCCTCGGATGGGAACGAGGAAGGGTTTGCTACAAGAATGGCAGAAAAAAGCTGAAATAAGAGTATTATTGCAAATCTGTTAATCTGCAGTGCCCTTGGGCTCAGCAGCTCTGCAGGATTGCTGCAGGGGAGGAGGCAGCCCGGGTAGGGGGAGGCCACGGCACCCATGGGGCACCCAGCACCCACGCCTGACACCTGCTATAAGGCCTAGGAACAGAGAGGATGAGGAGGGGGTGGAGGGTGATCGCACCAAAATAGGCTGATTTTTATTTCCTTGGCTGCTCTGCAGACAGGATTGTCCCTATGCAGCGCAACTTGCCCATTAGCCTTGAGCGGAGCGGGAAGGGAGGAGGAGAGATGGCAGCCTTATCTAGGTCAGCTGCAACCCTTATTTATTTATTTGAAAACTGCGAAGCCAGTGTTCGAGGGGGAAGGGGAGAGGGCGAGCAGGCAGGCGAGGGCCGCGGGGAGAAGCGAGGGAGGGGAGATGCTGCAGCGGGATGGCGGCAGGGCAGGCAGAGGCTCTCCTCGTTTGACTCAGACCGTCAAATGCGACGTTATCGGTTCTTTTGTCTTCTATTAAAATCCAGCCGGGGGCAGGCCGAGGCAGGGGCGAGTGCCAGACCCTGCACAGACCACGGCAGGGACCAAACCAGCATCCTCCACCGCTCCTTGAGGCTCCTTCCTTCAGCATCCTCTCCTACCCCCCACGAAGGCAGAGAAAAGTACTTTTTAACAGTATTCTACCTATTTGGAAGCCTGACTCCACTTTCAGACTTGCCTCATTAGGCTGAAGGAGCCCAATTAGCTCAGCTATTCACAAGCCTGGATTTTAATTGCCCTTGGCACTTTATCCGGGGTCCTCCCCCACCGTCCATCATCTTTCTTGAAACGAGACACCCCGAACCAGACACAATATCCCCGCTGGAACCCTACCAACGCCGCCCGACCGGGCAACGGGAGAAGAAACGTCACTGGTAGATCAATGTAATCTTACATGGCATAACAGAGTTTTGGTTTTTAATTAGAGTTCAAGGAATGTTTTTCCCTGTACGACAAGAAACAAAAAGGGAAGATAAAAGCCTCCGACTTGATGGCAGTGATGCGGTGCCTGGGAGCCAGCCCGACACCAGGAGAGGTGCAGAGACACCTGCACCTGCACAAGATGGGTAAGCAAAGTGCAGCGGTAGCACACAAATAAAACACACTGGATTACGGTTGGAAAAATTCGACTTTTCTGTGGTCAGGAGACTACATGCAAAGACAAGGAGGCTGCCTGGAGCCCAGTAGATAATACTCACTCTCAGGTGAAACAGCCCGGGCAATGCAGCGTAACCAAGAGCAGTCACCAAAACCTGATGTCTGATGTGCTAGACGGTGAACAATGTCAACCCAGCACATAGATTAAAATAGTGCCATTAAAAAAGAAAAGCTTCAAGAGCCAGCAGGAGGCATACATACTGATTATGGATTTTGAGGCTGGGAAACTGTCCAGTCCAACCAGCAGAGGTAGAAGAGCACAGGAAGATACTAATCTGCAGATATGTATAAATAAATTCAAAGCACAGCACAAAGACCAAAGAAGAAGCATGAGATAAGGTGGGCTGGATTAAGAATTCTGGATACAAGGTTTCAGAGCACAAGTCTAGCAAAGCTATAAATGGGTTTTCGGGGCCAGGAGAAAGCCCCCAGCCGCGGTCCACCCTGCTCCAGAGCCAGGCAAAAGGGAAAAGGTGTCCCAGGAAGGGGAACTGGGGGGGAGAGGAGGGGGATGCTTAGGTCTTCATCCAGACTACAAAACTGAGCCATTCCTAAAGAATCTGCTCTTATTTTTCCAGACAGAAACGCGGAGTTGGATTTCTCCACTTTCCTGAATATAATGTACAGGCAAATGAAGCAAGAGGAGCCCGAGAGGGAAATCCTCACAGCCTTGTCCATGATAGACAGGCAGAAGAGAGGCGTTATCACCGTTTCGGAGCTGAGAGCCAAACTTACAAGACTAGGAGAAAAGCTTTCCGAGGAAGAAGGTATTTTGCAATTCAAAGATATCTCAAATGCTCCCTATCTTTTTATTTCCTTCCCAATTTTCCTCTGTAGTCCAATCTGGGATCAGGCGCTTCCAGCTGGGACGCCAGGAAGGACCTGTGCCAGCAGGAGATAGCGCTGGTGCCCCCCTTGGTGGGTGACAAGGGACCTTCCCCCATCACGCCCGAGACGTGCCGCGCACCCGGGCATCGCGCCTCGCCGTCGTGGCCCCAGGTCCCACCCCAGGCACCAGTCTTTTTCATGCCACGGCCACGCGATGAGCTCGTGCCTTCGTTTAAAACACTTTTCCCACGTAAACCAGAGCCCCCAGCCGAGCCCAGGCAGGCACGCAGAGCGGGGAGCGCTGCCAGAGCCGAGCAGAGCACGTTAGCGACGTCGGCTAATTAGACTGGCATGACGGTGAAGTCACCTCGCTGTTGTCAGCCTCTACCCACACCACGATTGCTAAGCAGAGATGTGGTACTTTGCAGAAGAGGCAAGCCAGCTGCCCGTTAACCAAGAGACCTTTTCCCTTTCTCGAGTTGTTTCCTGAATGATGATTTTTCACCTCAAGATGCTTCGCTGTATTTATAAAGCGAGCATCTGTCCCAGGAAGGGCCCTGGGAGAGCGTCCGTCCCCGCGGCTGCAGGGATGCTGGAAGGAGCACACGGGGCACCGGCAGTTTCCCAGGAGCGCTGCTGCGGTGAGCTCTGCGGCCAGCACAATTTGGAAGAGAGAGGGGGACTTTTTAATTAAGATTCTTTTAAAAAAAAAAAAAAAAAACAGACAAACACCAAAAACCTGTCCCATTTGTCAGAAGTTTGCCTCCAAGGGGCACAATAGGAGGGAATTGCCAGGAAGCTGAAAATAATCAAAACCCTCTAGACAGCTGATTTTGCCTTAGGCATTTTATGCATGTATATAAACTTTTTAAAGGCATGCCCCACTCTTCCAGCTTTCACAGGCTGCAGGGGGGGGTGCCCCGCGCACCCCCCTGCCCCTCAGCCCTGCAGACGGGGTGTCCTGTCCCCTCCTTGCTCCAAACCACATCACCTGTGGCTTCTCCTCCTCCAGCTCTCGCAGAGCTCTCGCCCCTCCGACCCCGCTGCAGGGAGCGGGCCCTGGAGCTTGCACTTTAACGCTCCATCTTTGGCAGAGAGCAAGTAGAAAAACCCATCAACCGTTTGATACGGGCGAGGAGGGAGTTTTATAGGGTTCTGGGGTTTGTACAGACCCCGTTAGGCTCCTCGGGGGTACAAGAGCTGTCCTTTCTCATGTTAAAGTAGAATTTACATTTAATCAGAGGAAGGTTGGTCAGTCCAGCCGCCATCACCAGCTTCACGAGTGATACGCCAACAAGGCATGTCTTCTGAATGCTTCCTTCAGTTGTTTAACTGGAATAATAGTTTATGCAGCTATTTACAGCTGAAAACACTTTCAGAGCTATTATGAGCGCTGAACAGTGAAGACATGGAGACGTTAACCCTAATTAAAGGCATCCTAGCAAGAACCGCTGTTATATAAAGAAGACAGGGGGAGGGCAGGGGGATTTCCCATTACTTTGCGAGTAGATGCGCAGCCTGTACGCCAACTTGTAACAAGGCACTATAGATCCTAATGTAGCAAGCGATGCTTCTTCTCAACAAGAAATTCCCCCTTTGGCTTGACACACTGAACTCCAGCTTGCTAAGCTGCTATAAATATTTGATGCCGGAACAGACTCAATTTCATTAGCATCTGCGATTGTTCAGAAACTACTGGCACGTACCTTCATTTACAGTGGCTCCAGAAAAGCCTTCACTTCATTTTAATTTAGCATACTTTTACCAAATGAGAACCGATGCACTTTTCTTCTGTGTTATTTTTACATGTTCTGGGAAGAATTAATTATTTTTTTGAATTTATCTCCTTAGAAGCATTCAGGGTATTCTTTTTGAAAGGAGGATTAGATCTCCTGGAAAGAAAGAACTGTTACTTAACCCTACAGTAACAGCCCCTCATTCACCCCACGCTGCAAGCAGATCCTGCCGGCAGCAGCTTCCGCCGGCGCTGCGCTTACCCCCTTTATATACACCGATACCTGACCGCAGACAGAGGGGAAAACAGCGTCTCATCCCGCGCCCGCGTGAACAGCAGAGAGAGGAAACAGGTTATGCTGCCCATAGAGACCTTCCACAACTATTTACAGTAAAACAGCTTTTTTTTTCCCCTAAACCTCCCCTCCTCCCATGACCTTCCCCCTGGATTTCACAACTGGCAACTGCAAAGCTATTATTCTGTGCTCCAGTACGAGCACTCGGAGTCTTATTTAAGCAACCACAGCTCGTTCAGCCTGAACAGCCGTTCTGGTAAGCTCAGCCAAGCAGCTCACGAGTGCAAACGCGGACCGGCTTCCACCGACCTGCCCTCACCCGTTGCCGAACAGGAGAGCTCTCGAGCACTGCCCCAGCCAGGTGACTCCAGCCCGCACGGGCACGACATTATGGAGGACTCGTAATTAGTGCGTGGCCATGTATAATCCAGCTGTTTCAACGGTCTTTCAACAGGCTCTACCCCTAGAAGGTGTCCTGCTAACAAAATATCAACCGATAAATGCAGGTCCGCAAGCCAACAGCTTCCTCTGGCAGACCGCCTGCCCCATCCCTCTGCACAGCATCCAGCCACGATCCCGTTCGCACGCTGCTGGCCCAAAGAAAAACACCGACATGCTTGTGAAACTGGGGACACACGCCCCTCAACATCAGCAAGCGTGCGAGCAAAAACCTCTTGTGGACTGTATTACCTTACCGAAGGGAACTGCTGCCCAAAACATTATGAAATAAAAGCTGCTGGGATTCTCCGATGTTTGTTTTAGCACCCACCCGCTATGTGTTACGGGTAAAGCAAACAAGCAAGGGAATTCGCCTCCTCTCCTCTCACCCGAAGGAATATGGCATCTAATTCCCAGCAGCAGCTTCATCCGGCAACACTTAACATTACTTTTCTATGTGTCAGTTCTTACATACTTCTATTTTATTGACATTATTTAACAGGAAAAATACCTTTTAGTGGTTTAGCCTGCACTGAAGAGAGCATTTTAAGTCAGAAAACCGTCACTGCCAAGGCATTCCCAAAGCTGGAATGAAAAGCATCGCTATGCCAGGTGCCAACTGCATGGTCACTACTTCTTTAGAAGGATTTTCAGCAAGAGCCCCAGCTGAGAAGGTATTCTTCGCTTTCAAACACTAAAGGCCCACCGATATTAACAAGCATCACACAAATCTACTTAAAAGTTGGGCACATAATCTGCGTGAGCACTTAGTTTTGTCTAAATTGAATAGGGACAGGTTTGCTATTCAAGCCAAATAAGCCACTCTGACCAACAGCAATTAAAAGCCGATTTGGCCTAAATTTGTGAGTCTTTTCCACGTGGAACTCAAAGAGATGGACACCTCTGCTCCAGAAAGTTAAGACATGGAAATCGAAGTGCTAACTGATGCTAGTTTAAAACTACAATCTGGATGGCACCTCCAACTGATCCCAGAAGTTATTACTTCTAACAAAAATTATTTGAAAACCCAAATCCTGCATTGCTGCTCTTCTGAAGGTCACAACATCCCTAATATATGCCACTCAAACTTATATTTTTCTTTTACTCTTTCTTTCAGTTGATGACCTGCTAAAAGAAGCCAAAGTTGGACCAAATGGAACAATAAAATATGAAGAATTTGTCCGCATCATTTGTCTTCCTACAGTCGACTACTAACATTCAAAACAAGAGATTTGCTAAGAGCAGGACCTGAAACTTTTTTGAATTCAATTTTTCCTAGTTACTACTTGGACTCAGGAATCATTTGCCTTTAAAAATCCTTATTTTGCCTTCATGACAGTGCTTACACTTACACAGGTTCCCACCCCATTTCTGGAGAAATGTTGTCACAAAATGTGAGCTCTCTGTTATTTAAATAAACTGAATGTAATGCTCTCTTGTGTAACATGTGTCATGCTTAAAAAAAAACCCAAACAAGTCTTATTTTAAAAATGCATTTAAGTCTACAGATTGCGGCATAAATGATAACTCGCAGTTAAGGTCTCACGGTGACTGTGTTCCAAGAAGTCAGCAACACCCGTAACCATTTGCTGCTTCCACACACCCAAGCCCTGACACGGGTCTTTGCGTAGAAACAGATTCCCCGGGAAGCTTGATAATGTCACGACGGTGGTAAATTTAGTGTAACTACGCACAGCTCCCCGGTATTCCTTGGATCTATGGTATGATCCGGTAAGATAACTCCCAACCAGATGTTCCCCTGTCACGAAGTTGTCAAGTTAACAGCCCCACTTGAGGGACGGCCGCGTCCCCGTTGACTACCCAGAGTGACAGGAGACAGGCAGCCGGCAATTCTCCAGCTCCCCCAGGTAGTGATGCTCACCGGCTGCAGAGGACAACCCCCAGTCTCCAAGCACAGCAATGGTCTCTGATCACCGTCTCGTTCCTCCTCATCTTTCGCTCCTCCGACATACAAGATCTCTGTATTGTTATACTTCTGTCACATTATTTATTAAGGTGCAGCATCTTGCAACGTCAAGTCTCTGTGCAGTTAAGCTGCCCCTGTGTTCTGAGGCAACGTGCTGCAAATGCTGCACTTGGTAAATGTATCTGTCACCAAGTTCTGGGCTAGCTGCCCAGAACATACTCCTAGAGACAGCCTGGCAGGGAAAAACAGGGGCCATGAAAATTCAGCTTCTCTACAACAGGAAAAAGCCACCCCATCTCTCTTGACTTGAGGCTGATTAAAACCAATGCGACCCAGAGCAGTCCTTATCAATCTTATTCCACCTACATCTTGGCAGCCTTAGCTACGGTCCTCAGACGGGTATGAAATTTAGGACAACATACAGCAGATTCTCTCTGGAGTCAACTGGGAATTTGCAGAGACCCTCTTTGCACAGCCACAGCGCAAGCAGCAACTGTGAAGTACGCTGGAAGAGCACACGTTCCTGCCGGGTCTGCTGCGGCTTCTACCCACGGGAGCCCCCTTCCCCTCCCGTCAGCCTCCCCTCCTTCCACCCGTGCCTCTCCTTCCTTTTTTTAATTCTGAATCTTTATCACTGAAGCAACTGACTCGCTCTTTGCTCAGTTTGTGAAATGACCAGCAGTTAAATCATTGCAGCCATTGCAGATACAATGCATTTATCCCCTACTGAAGCACCGAGCACAGCCCGAACACCGCAGACTAAGGCTACCACCAAAACCATCACACATCGCTGCAATCAACCGGGACTATAACTAGCACAAACTTGGTTAGAAACTCAAAGAACAAAGCATGAGCCAATCTTAACCCTTCCAAATCAGTAATAGTGTCTCTAGAAGGATAAGGTAGGGATTATTCTCATGGAATATTATTACGTGGGGGTACAAAAGCACAAAAGATTGAATGACATGCTGAACGCTACGCAAGAAATGGAAGCAGATCCAGGATGTATCTTTCAGACAAATGGCAGTTTTGGGCCCAGCCTCCCCCGATTCAGAGCCAAGCTGCAGAGCCTGCGGTTCTCACAAGATGGCAGTCCCAGGCTAACCCAGTAAGCTCAGACTTGGACCCTGACGTGCCAAGATATGAAGCGAAGGCCCTCCAAACAGCAAAGGGTCATGCTTCAAGGGGAAACAAACTGCTCGATGTAAAACTGACGTACCTTGTCATACCTGTCTACCGCATCCCTCAATTCTGGTATTACCTCTTTCTACTCTACAGATAGAAAACAAAACAAAACACCCCTTGTTTCTCTGAAAATTAGAGAGTTACAAGCAGCTCAACACTCAGATAACACTCCAGAAAAACATTATACAGTGAAAGAGAGATAGGATTCCCTAGAAAAACCACAAACAGGTTCCAAATAACAGCAAAAGATAGGATTTCCCCTGTGACTCTCTTCCCACTGTTCACAGCTAATGTTTGGACAAAAATCCCACCTACCTTGATGCTGCGCCTTTGAGCACTAGTGCCTTTTGGAGGTCTGCCCGCAGCGTGGAGCGCGATTTCTGCCCACCGGAGCTGTTCCAGACCTTTGCTACAGAAGTACCAGAGATGAAGGGGAGCAAAAACCTCGGTTGCTTTGAGCCTGAGCATAATTAGCTTATGAAACAAGGAGTTCATTTAGAAGCGTTTGTTTCCAATATGCATCAATAGCCAAATTACAAATGATCCAATACACATCTTAATTCTTCCCTATTGACCAGAACAGTTGATTAACAAATCCCTTTCAGCTGCAGACAATAGAAAAGCTTGTATGTCATGGGGATTGATCAGCTCAAAATCACTTTGGATTACTCCAGAATGCATCTGTATCATAGCAGGCGGTTACTACCCTCTCTGGGTGGGTAAACGTTACCCAAATAAAAGCTAGCAAAAAGGAACCCCCCTTCACACGCACCCACAAAACAAAGCAGCGTTGTTAGAGCTTGGAGAGAGAAGCGTGAGACACTCCATGCCGCAAAACATTTAGAGCAAAGCATTCCTGTTAAAAAGGGACATTTGCAACTCTGAGTTCACAGAACACACCCTCCCACCCCCCTTTTCCCCCCCCAGGAAACACAACATAACTGAATGCTTTTTATTACATCTAAAGATTTCTACATAAACAGGTAACATTCAATAGGTAAACCATTTTTTTTTTCCAATGCATATAATAAATATTTTCACTTGGTACTTTTATACAAACTGACATTGGTCTACTATACATTTTTAAAAGCCATTTACTGGTTTGGCATGCCGTATGGAAACTAAGAGAAAGTTTTAAGGCAATGAATGACAGATTTAAATTCATGGAATTAATGGTATTTTTAATATTCTGCTTATATACATTTTTCCCTTTGTTAATTAAAACAATTAACAGCAGCACTTTCGGGGACCACCAGCAATTTTCCCTTGTTAGAAATCTAAGCTCTGTTAAAAAATAAAAAAAAAGGAAAGAAAGAAAAAAACAGTTACACTGACAAACCAAAACCCTTTCTATTTAAGATGTGCTTAAAACCCTGAAATGTTAAACTGCAACGAAGAATTAATTTCCAAAACGTTATCCTCACAGTCCTTAGCTCTGTGTCGGGAGGCAGGTCCAAGAGAGTCCAATGCAAATCTATCAGTCATCCCGTCCTTGAAAGCCTTATTGAATCCTTGCCACGGAGAGGAAGGGGCAAGCCTGGAATTGCCGCCAAGTCTATCATTATGGAAGTGCCACAAAGTTTTTAACGCATGGCATAGGTTATAGTTTAGCACGATTTTTCTTCTCCTAAAGGATGCATCCATCAGCAATGCCCTCAAGAGCAATTCAAAGCCACTTCCACCTTGCTATTCAAACAGCAGCTACGTACTGATATCCGTGTGCGTATGTACATACACGCACAGCACTATACGTAACAGACACACGTGCACGTGTGCGCACACCCCGCTCCTCCAGCGGAAGAATCTGAGGACAAGAGAGCGCTAGTCCAAGGATCACAAAACTCTGCAATCTGCAGCGAAGCGAGCAGTACCGCAAGCCAGGCCACCCTGGCTTGCTTTACTGCACCTTTGATAATATGCAAACTAAAGGAGCTTGAGTTTTGGAGTGACATTTGCAGGGAACTTGTCGAGAACTCGGACTGAGACTTCTACCAAGCAATGTTAACTGTGGTCAGAGGCACAGAGAATTATCAACTATAAAGAACACCCTAGCATGAAACAGGAATACTCACAAAGCATATGGGATTAATACCACAAGGGAGGACTTAAGAACACTTCTGTCCCTTCTTTGTAGAGCTACGAGGTTAAAAAATGACAACGGTGAACTGAACAGCCTTCCTTCCCCTTCAGGGTAACTTGTGAGGAAATGGAAGACGTCATCAGCCGACCTCACTTTCCAAAAGCTAAGACAGGCATAAAGATGCCAAATTCTGTGTTACCACACACTCGCCACATTTAATTTTATATGTGAATTAACAAGATTTTAATACCATTGTCAAAAGTGACATAAGCTGCTCTTCAGGTCATCTTTAACAATACAGTCAATGGAAATGTTGCCACAGTCGTCGGTAAAACAGCCACAAGCTCTCCCGAACTTCTCTCGGATGTTTCAGAAGCTGGGGACACGCACGCTCCCAGTTACACTGATGGCGGTCATACTTCAGATTTACAAACGGTATTATAGCAAAGCATATGCTCTGAAGTTACCAGGTTAGTATTCATGACTAAAATGTATGAGATATATTCCTAGTGTAGGTTTAATCACTTCAAAATCAGACTGAGTTTAAAAAATAAGTATTTCCCATTTTCTATCCTTTTATTTATTTTTTAACTGACATTTAATAAATTATAAAATTGGTGTATGGTGAAATATATATATCAGCCAGATATGTATGAAATACACATGCATGGGAAAAACTATTTAACTCACTTTTAACTCACACACACAGATCTATAAATACATATATACACACACATATACATATAAACACAAACATTTGTTTTCAAAATTCAAGTCAACTATTTAGTGGCAGAGGGATGCTGTAAAAACACTAAAAACGATTTTGATGCCACATAATGTGAACCTTTCAAATAACCATACGACTGATCATACAGCAATACCTAATGCTACTTGGATTAAAGATTTTTTTTTTCTTTTTTCCTTTTTTTTTTTCCTTTTTTTTTTCTTTTTTAATCAATGCAAGATTTTAACTTCATAGGCAAAAGGTGGCCCTTGTCAATGCTCAAAGCAACTAGCTGCAATCAACAGTTTTGGACATGAAAAATTCAGACAAGAATCTGCTAATTTTAGTATTCCTTACTCTCTCTTCCTGATAAACTTGTTACCTGCACTTTCAACCAGTTATAAAAATATTTTTCACATCAGAGGAAATATTTACTCTCTCTGACATGGACTTTGGGACACAAGAGAATCACCTCCTTCCCTCCCCCTTCTCTTACTTTAAAGAATCTCCTGAAAAACTGCATTCCAGCTATTTACACATTTCACTCTAATAAGAACGGATCAGCCCAAATGACCCACCAGTTCTAAAAAAAAAAAAAAAAAAGATTTTCCTATGTCATGCACAACTTTAAAAAAAAAAAAAAAGAAAAGGAGAGAGAGAGAAATGAAACCAGGAAGTAAGTATGGCTCGAAGTTCAACATAAGCCTACTGAAAAATCAGGGAAATTAAAATAATTACAAGGCCAAAAAGAGAAAACTGAATTTTGAAACCCACTACCCTAAGAGACTTCAATAGGTAGCAATATGTTTGAGTACACGGGCTACAACGCGGGGCTTTTTTATTGGGTTGGTTTTTGGTTGAAGAGACTCACGTTGAACATTTAATATTAAATTTCGATGAATGTGAACTCAGAAGACAGCGTACCAAGACCATTATCAGCTGCACAAGCCATGCAATAGTGTGTCGGTATTTGTATTTTCTTTCTTTTGTTGACAAGTTCACTCTTAAGCAGAAATTTGATCTACTGCAGCTAAAAGTAGGTTTCTCCAGACAGAATAAGATAGGCCTCAATTCAACAGGCCATTTATACACGCATGGCTAACTTTAAAGCACAAGCAGTTCCACAAATTTAAAACTGACACATGCTTACTATTTTGCTGATTAGGATCGTACGTTATTTTAAAAGGATTTCATAGTAAGTTCTTAGAAACAAAACCCTACAGTCCAATGTGTCAATGCTTTTATTTGGGGCTAGATTCTATAAAAATTCTCTGTCTTGTCCCACATAAGCACAGCCAAGTAAATCCTCAGCCTGAGATTTTATGGAGTCTGGCCCTCAAGAATAACTGGTGCACTAATGAGCGTGCAACATGCTTGATTAAAGCATGAAATTTAAAAAAAAAAAAAAAATCATCTGAATAGAGGGTCACGTAGAACCAGAAATGACAAAAAAAAAAAAAAACCCAAAAAAAACCAAAAAACCAAACCCACTCCTGAAAGGCTATGTCCTGCAAACAGAGGGGATGCTGTGGAATAGTTTGGGTAGGGTTTAGTCCACTTTAAGCATAATAAAATCTGCACTAAATATGGGATGGGGGAATTAGATTCCACCAAAGATAAATGTCTCCAAGAGGAGGAAAAACCCTCTCACAAGTCTGAACTTTAAAAGTTCAGCTCCTTTCCTGTTTATATTACTGTGAAGAAAATAATGCCATTTGTGTCCAAACTATGGGGAAAAAAAGTAACTTACATGACAAAATGCACAGGTGTAAAATCTTCAACATCCATAAAAATGAACTGAAGCTCCTTGTTTTTGTTAATTTTTTTTTGTGTTTTTTTTTTCTTATTTTTACCAGTGAGGCCATCTTAGGTTTATATACAAAAGTAAAACTGAAAATATACTTTTGTTCTCTGTACACATAAATTTTTTTCCCTAAAAAAGGAAAAAAACTTGTCTATGTTTCTAACATAAAGTAAAACCAAGCACAAAGATTTCCTCTGACGAGTTCATTTACTCCAAAAATCAGTCCAATGAAATAATGTCTGGTATGATACCAAAGATAGACGCCGTGTCCGTGCCGCTCCTACTTGCAACTGGATGACCATGATTCTCTCGCAGGCTGTTGGAGGAAACAAGACTGCTGTTACTGCCACTATTGCTACCATTTGTGGCTGGCAGAGAACTGCTTCCTCCTGCATTTAGCTGATCGAGAAACATCTGAGATGAAGTGTATGGGAAAAAACGAGAGTGTAAGAGTTCTTGATCATCTGATGCAGAAACTGCCGCAGCTGCAGCGGCAAGAAGGGATGTGTTGTAATGCTGGGGGGAAAAACAACATTTTCAAGTTACATTTCAGACACCATAGTTTTGATTCAGACCAGCACAAAAGAAGGTATTTGTAAGCTAAAGCTCTGACAGCTTCTGGATTTCACACCAGCTCATCTACTCAACCTTGCTGTAAGGTAAGTGGACCAATGCAGTGAACTTTTACCTCTGTGGCCCCTGATTTCTAAAGCCAAAAGAAACTGGAAATACTAGTATTAGTAACAGCAAACACTAGAAAGGTAATAGTATTGCAAGACACCCAAAACAGTAAGAAACGGCAAGAAGCAGCACTCTTTTACCTCTTCAAAAAATTCCTTGGTGGAAAAATTCCCCAAAATTCAAAGAAACATTTTGCCATCCCTCTCCTCTGCTCAAAAGTCACAGACCAACCACAGCTGATGAAACTACGTGCTAATCACTGCTGGTGGAGGAAAGCATACTTCTGTGAAAAATGCATTTAGAAACAGCACACTTAGTCCCATTAGATGGCAGCAAGGGCTGTCCCAAGTTACACACTCTGCTGGGCAGCCCCTGAAAGGCAAGAACTTTAGCTATCAAGAATCAGATTTTAAATACAATCTCTCTGTAGGGTAATTTTGCTCTTGATATTTCTTTCCACTATGGTGAAAGATCTATGTAGGCTATTCAGCCTTGTTCCCTGAAATTTATGTACTGGTATAATAATTATGCCATATCAGTGCAGCATCATACTTCTGCACTACTTGTTTCAGAACAATTCTCATATCTATGTGTTACTGAGTATCAAGATAGCTTTTCTGAATCCAAATTCTACAGTGCAGGCTCTGGTCTTAATTATGGTATGAAAGTATCCCTCTACATTTAAGTGCGATTCTCCTACTTGAGATTGCAGAACAGACATGAAGGGACAAAGGGCACATGAGCCACCCCAGTCCCTTTCTTTTCTTGGAGGCACAGGAGGAAAAGCGAATAAGTGGGAGGACTTGCCAACCCAGACTCCTTTTGAGAATGACTGGTTTCGTTCACAAAACTGGAGGAGCCAGCACCAATCTAGCCCATTTCAGTAAGCACTTACAGAAAGGTGGCAACCATGGTATGAATGGGCACCAGAGAGCTGCCCCTGCCTCTCCGAATTGTGTAACGGACTGTCAAGTGTCCCAGTGGTGGGCCCCAGACCGTCAGGTGGCCAAAGGTGAGACCTTAAGTCTGAAAAACTAAAGAGGTGGCTGGTGAACCTTCAGCTGTGGCCAAGAGTCATTCCACAATACAACAGTGGCTGACTGAGCTTAACCCTTGGAAACTGAAATGTTTATCTTTTGTTATGCCTTATCCTACACCGGTATTGAGACAATGCTTATGTTTGGTCACAGTTTCTGTGTACAAAATAAAGCTGCAGGCTGCCTGCATTTACACCTACATCATACATCTGTTCCTTCCTCGCCTATACATCCAGGCCAGCAAGTCCTTCTCAGAAAAGAGTATCTGCCATATGACTTGGTTTTCCTTGACTTACCTGATTGTCTCCTGACAGGAAAGGGAAGAAATCTAAACCTGTGAAGAGACAAAGAAAAAAATTAAGCTTCTCAAAACAAACAGGCACCTCCCCATTTTTCCATCATTTATTTTGAAATAAAACCAGCATAATAAGTGATGACATTTCAGATTCTCTTCATACTGGAGCTTGCAAAACATCAACCTTTTAAAACCCTAAGATATTAACCTAATTCTTTGTTTGTTTGTTTTTTAAAAAATACCATCTCATCCTCTGTGGATGCAAAATAATATTTTGCACTAATGGTCTGTCAAATGACTGCATGTTTAAACTCTTTTACAATAGTTATTATTGCTTGGAGAGCTGTACTTACAACTATGAACAGCCAGAAGCTCACCTTGCAAGTCATAAGGCATAGGTGTCATATGGAATGGATGCCTGTAGTCTTGGATAAGTGATGTATTGATGTAGCTGGTGTCAACAGCAGGAAGGCTTGGTGTTCTTGACACCGGAGATGCTTGATGGGGTAAATTTAAAATGCTGGAAGAAACAAAGGCTTGTTACAAGCGTAAAATACAGTCTTGGCTTTAATGCTAAAAGAACAGCATTTGAAGATTTCTATTGCTATCCCATGCAGGGTATGCCTATTTTCAAATTTAACACAAAGTCAGCCTCTCAGTACGCATTCTGAACTTTGTGACAGGTGTGCAACAACTCCCCTACTAAATGTGAAAGCTTCACTAGAAAGCATCAAGATGCTACAGCACCAACTCCCCTACTAAATGTGAAAGCTTCACTAGAAAGCATCAAGATGCTACAGCACCAACTCCCCTACTAAATTTGAAAGCTTCACTAGAAAGCATCAAGATGCTACAGCACCTCAGTGAGTCTTGCAAGGACTGTAAAGAGGGGAGGAGGAAGACACGAGCATCACATGTTCCCCAAACTTTCTTCTCATAATGTCATTTTATCAGAAAAGTTAATTCAGTCCAAGCCAAACTGCAGCCCAAACAGCTGAAGTCTAGCAAAATTAAAAGCAAAGTAAAGCTCAGTCTCAAACAGTAGAAACTGATGACTCACTATAGATGGTATCGGGACCTCTGCTACAAATACTCCTAAGCCAGGACAAGACAATCCTAAGGGTATATTGACCCCCCAAAACAGTACAAATCTGCATAACAACACAACAGATACGCTCTACAAGGTAACTAGTAACGGAAGACAGCCAAAAAGGTCTTGGGGAGTTTTAAGCGATCACTGAGTCATTTACACCAGTGGAGTAGTAATCAGTTCAACAACAGGATCCCTTTGGGTTAGCCTCAGTTTTCATCCCTACATGTTTATGTAAACAGGGTGCTATGAACAGCTTGGCTACTTAGATGTAATCAGGTTCTTCTGGCATTCTTTATTACTATGCTACTGGCAGTAATCACCAGCGAAACCCACACACTCCCAATACCACACCCGTGTTTCTCACTGCTCCCCCCCCCCCCCCCCGTATGTTGCTGCTTTCGTATTTCTCTATGGAAGAAAAGTATTTCCAAATCTGCAAAAAAACCATACTTCTAAGCCACAACCTTTTTCACTGTTTTATATTCATTTTCACAAATATGAGTACAAATACAATTAAAAAACTGTATCATGTTACACACTTAACTCAAAGTTGGTATTCTAATCTTTTCAGGCCTTGTGACCTGAGACCAAATCTATTTACTATAAGCTACTAAATCAGGATATAATCCAAACACAGAACTTTCTAGATACAATTTCTTTTGAAATTTGTTACTACTCTCCATCGTGAGTATATTTGCTCTGCATTGCCCTGCATATTTTATTCTCACCCTTTATTGTTTAACGGTGATGCTGGAGATATGGAAGGACAGCTTCTCTTTGCAGATGGTTCTTCCTCCTCCTCATCTGATGAGCTATCAATGGTTAAATCAATCACTTCTACTTTCTTATTTTTATTTGACTGTTGGTGAGAAGACACCTGATGTTCCAAGGAAGAGCTTATGCATCCTATACAAAGTAAGTCAACATTATAAGCTGTAGCTTACAACAGCACTACAATCATCATAACATCACATCTTACTATATGCCTTCATAAATAAAGCTTACAACTTAGAATAAGAGACAACAAAATTACATAACATTGATAATAACAACTTAAAAGTACCATCAGCCCCAAACAGGTATTACTCAAGTAATCTTTCTCACGAATGATCGTTAAAAGCTACAAACACATGCAAAAATGAGCAGTTTGAAAAGCTAAAGGAACATCACTACTTAACAGTTCAACAGTATGACATTCAGTCCGTACACCCCAGAACACAACTTACCATCAACTCCGTTGTAAGATGCAGTTACTTCCTGCACTTCCTTCTTCGATCTCATAGGAGCCCACGATCCGTCCTCCTTAAACTGAATTTCGTCACAATCTGTACAATATTTCAGGATTTCCATGAACAACCTGTCAATCAAAAACATTTAATATCAGTTCTCAAAAAAGAGCTTAACTCCTTTTTTTCCTCCAATATCTTTATTAGTCAGTGTAAGTTTCAATTAGTGTTTAAAAAGAGTCGAAAGCTTTCATTATTCTACCCTTCTCTCATCTGCTTCCTTGATAAAAAGGAGTCATTGAAAAATTTAAAATATTGTGCAGATTTTTATTTTAGATATTCACGTAAAAGAACTACAAGAGTGGAATCCTGCAGAGCTCATGACACAGAACTCTCCATTTCCCAAAACAAAGGAAGAATGTGAACTAGCATTAAAAAAAACAAAATCTCCTTCTTACCCATATTTATCTTTGACAATATTTAATTGAGGAAGCCTGTATCTTAAAGGAGTCCATATAGCTGAGTATTTAAGGACTAGTATTTCCTGAAACCTCTGTATAAGCGAAAACTTCCTAACAAAAGCTGAGCATGGGAATGTAAACTTGCAGCCTCTTCTTCTAGCTGCATCTCCTAAAACTTTTAGGATCCTGGCACCACATCACTCCCAGTGGGAATTCCAGCTTTTGACCAAGACTATTCATGTGGTTCCGCGTAGGAAAGAGCTTTGCTTTAATTAGTGAGAAAGTTCACTCTTTCCCAGATTGAAACATTTTCTAGAAATAACCTTCTCTTTGGGATGCTATATCACCTATCTCCAACATCGGCACCTGGCAACACAAGAAGAAATAAGGAAAACGCATTGTTTTAATTATTACTACTCTTAGTCTTTACTATTTTAGGCTGAAACCTACAACAAGGAACCCCACAGTTCTTTGATCCAAAGCAGAGGACCTGTAAATCTCAGGGTCCATGAATCCCAAGCAGCCCGTGTGAGCCCCAAGTGTCTCTTCAAGAGCTTTTTGCAAGGCCTTGAAGAGGATCCCGAGCAATCTTATGCTTCACTGGCAGGTCACCAAAACGAAACACGTACTCACTAAAACCAACTCAATCGTTTGTGAGGTGGTTTTCTGGGGTTCTGTTTGTTTCAGGGTTTTTAGTCTTGCTTTTTGGGGTTTTGTTTGTTTGTTTTGGCATTTTTTTTGGTTGGTTGGTTGCTGGGGATTTTTGTGGGGTTTTTTTTTGAGTAAAACATTCTGAGAGTATTCTCAGAAGACTCTACTTGTTCTCTTCTTTTATCACACTTTGGAAAGAAGATTCCTATCTAAGGCACTAAAATGCAAGCCCAGGAATACATACTTGGCATTTCTTCACAGAGACCAATACGAGATTTACTTATTTTTTTCTAACATTTTGCAGGTAGCCAGTACCAGGGAATCAATCTCTATGTCACCTTCTATATATAGCAACTCCCCAAGTGTGAAATTGTACATGGAATTGTACACGCATTTGTGGGGGTGGCAGTATTTATTTGATCTAACATGAATGTCTGCTATCAACTATGCCAGATTTGTGCAGCTGCTCCATTAAAAGAAGAGACAGCATGTGCTGCTTTTACCTAGGGATCCAGCACTATGGAATACTGGGGGGGGGGACGGGGGGACGGGACACCAAAACAAACCCACAACCATTTTAGGCAGGATAGCTCAAAAATTTACCTAAGATTGGAAGGAATACCTTTCATTATTATTAACTTTAACAGTCTGATGACCACAATTCTTCCAGAATACTGAACGAAGAGGTACCTGGTTAGTAATTCTTCACCAACAGCAGGGAAATTAAATGACATGGTAACTTAAAACAGGCCACAGCCAGATAACCAAGATTTCAGAGCACTGTATTCTGTGCAGCACAGGACAGTAAGCAGAGAGTGTAAGGTACATGCTTCATTTCGATGCAAGTTTTACTTACCCATCAATGATGAGATGTTCATAAGGAGCCTTCTTGTCACAGACAGGGCAAACCCAGGTTGGTTTCTTTTCATTCATTTGAATATAGAGAGTGGCATCAAAACATTGCAGGTGTGAACAAGTCAGGGCCCTACATGGTATAGTTAGCCGCATTTTACCAAGCTTTAAGAGGAAAAAAAAAAAAAAAACAAGATTACAACATCTTGGTATTAAATTAACAAACAGGGCTTTTCTGTCTGAAAAGGGACAGAGACAGGTTGAGTTTTACTCCAGAAAGAACTCTCAAAAATCTGAGTTTTCATTAAAATACATGCCACCCGTTCCCTCCTTCCTGTAGGTTTGATTATCGCATAAAAATTTACTAAAAATCACATTTTTAACGACATTTGATCAAGGAAATTGAAGACTACATCCTTCCATGTTCCCATAACAAAATACACTGAGCACCTGTAACATACCAGTGTCCTGGATTAACCACAAAAAAGAATTCTTCTTCATTAGTATTTTAAAAGCTGATGAACATGGGTCAGTCCTCTCCTATTCACTCACATAGTGTGTATCAAGCTGCTGTCCATATCTCAATCATTAGGGCACTACCAGAACTACTTGTTTAACTTTACAGTCACAGAAACAAGCATACAGAAAACACATTTGCAGGATTATGGATCATTTCCTGATGCATTTCTCTAACTCCACCATTTTCACTACTTTCTCCAAGGAACTGTCAGAAAGTGACTACTCACAAAATAAGTCACACCTGTTAACTATTAAGAAATTATTTTATGCTCCTCCTGCTGTGATAAACACCACTGCTATGCATACAGTTGTGAGCTAACCTGAAATGTCACTGCCTTTTCCTTGTGTAAAATCCAAATAGCTGACTATCCCCTATAATACCATCATACCTTTTCAACACTACAAAGGGCCTGCAAATGTTAACGGAAGATGAGACGGGAGAAAATGAGTTCTAAAATACACTTTCAGACAGGGAACACCCTTTCCTTCAAGTGTGTAGAAAGGCTAGGACAGCGAGGTTTTGCAGTCCAGCCCAAAGCTTCCACAAGTTTAATACAAAAAGCACAGCTCAGTGCTTAAGCTGAGCAGATACCACAGGAGTGCTACACGCAGAAGGTGTTTAGGCTAAACTGTGGAACAGGAATATCTTGACTTGGACAGATAGATCAACACTAACCCAGACCATAAAATATTAACATATGATTGCACTGAATACAAAAATTATTAGATAGTGAAAGGCATTTCATATTAATCTGAAATAAAAAAAAGTTTCCTCTCCTCAACAAAACTAAGCAGTTGTTTTCTGGCAAAGTGCTTTCACTGCAGTTTAGGAGGGGCTTTAACTGACCACACTAAAGGTAAAAAGTAGGAATGTCTAAACAAGACTTTTCCCACATTAAAAAACAACAAAACAACTATTTGTTAAGAACTATTTATACTGAGTATTTTGAAGTTATATGTATTTGACTAAAATATACAGGATTACTTCATTTGAAAACCTTCAGCCAATTCTAGCACTGCATAGTAGGAGGAACTGTTTTTAGTACGGCTTAAGCAAGCACCGTGGTCACGCATACTGATTCTGAGCAATACAAGATGGGTGCCACAGGATGGCACTCAATCTCAGAATATCAGAAAACTAAATATCAAGAACAAAGGCTCTACTCACAGTCCACTACTTCCTCCATGATGCTCCCTTTTTTTTTTTGGTTTTGCATCCCCCCGTAAGCAGAAATCCCTCCACCCCATTCCCAGCAAGTTCAACTAGACTGCAGGATCTTGCTTATTTTTCTTCCCTCTGGCTCTCAGTCACTGTCAGAAAACTCACCACCAGATGGGAGGGGAGCAGAGAACTCCCTGAGGAGCCTGCAGTAATGGTGCTGGAGAGCTCGGACAGCAGGAGGTGCTGTATGTGCCATGTGTTTGGCACCCCCTCCCCCAAAATCCATGACCAAGCACATTATTTCTATCACATAATCAACCCCCAACAAAGCAAGGCCCCCTGATCCATGTCTGTTACGAATTCTTATCTCCCAGATGGTAGGTCAATGGCTCATTTGTCTTTTGGGCACACTAAGAGTCTCCTAGCTTAGGGAGGATCAGGAGTGAGGGTACCGGAGATAAAACCTGGATGATCTATGTGATGCAAAATAAAACTAAGGAAGGTCGAAGACACGTGCTGCAGGAAGAACATAAATACCTGTCTCCTGAGTAAAAAAGCAGATTTAAACCAGAAACATTTTCACGAGCTTTTGGTATAAAAACTGTGGCTCTAATTTCTAAGCAGCGGTCGGATTTAGCCGAAGCCATACGCCTGCAGACAGAATCAGCGTACTCAGCGTTAACAAGTTGATGTCTCCTTTCCCATTTTTGGCATTGAACCTCCTGGATCAGCTCTGCCATACTGGCCAAGCTGTGTCAGAACTGACAAAAGAAGAGGTCATAAAAGAAGGGATGCATCCCAACTTCTGAAAAACTGTTTCCCAACACTGTTACTGTTTTGATTCCTGCCTGTCGGCAGCCAAAGAAACACTGCATTAATTTCTTTTACAAGCATACAAAACATTGCTATCTTTTCACGCTAAAAAATGTGCCCAAAACAGGAGTTAAGGATTTGTAAACAAAGCTGCAAAACCTACAGTAAAATGCTAGATCTGGAATTTTTGTTCAGTTAAATATTTGGTCCGGCTGCAGAGCTTGTGGATTTATTTATTTTTATTTCAAGGGAAAAAAAGAACATGAATTCAAGTGTTTTCCTGAAATACAGACTCAGTCCAGCCCATTTGCCTGCTGTATCTCAGAGAGATTCAGCCAACAGTTAAGGACAGCTTTTTCTCCATACTCCACGGTCTCGGGGGGAGAGCAGGCCTCTGTGCTAAAAAAAGCTCAGCAGCAATCCAAAACAAATTCAGAGGAAGCTGCCTTGCTCTGCGCTTTTTTTTGAGGGCAAAATAAAGGTTATAAAGCCTAAACCTGCTGCCCCCATCCAGATACGCAATTGCATTTATTTTATTGAAGTATACACATGAGAGAATCACACCCATAACAAAGGAGATGGGAGAACAGCACCCTCATATTAGCAGAGCTGAAGATGCATCATTCTGTAATTTTTGGTTCTGCTGTTGGAGACCAAATTGGCATTTTCAATGTGTACTTTCAAAGCATACACTGTCCATTCAAGCATTAGAAAGTAAGCACAAAATATTTACAAAAAAATTCTCCCTGAGCCAAATGCTTACAAATTAGCAAGTAAAAATATGGAGGCTATAATAAAATTGCATTCAGACCCAAGGACAGTCTGAATCATGCTAATAACCTTTCTATTCATAGGACAGGTTGAAAGGTGCAGTCTCCGTCCCAACGAGCCTTTCCAATGATGGATTATTCCAAGAGCTACACAAAATCAGACAGCACTGAGTGAGGAACATACTGGAAAAAAGTCAAGTGTGTATGTTTTGTAGACATTATTAAAATGACACAGAGACAAATATGCTCAAAATAATGTGCTACATACACTTTGTTTTGTATGTCTATCAGAAAAGTAGTAAATTTTAAAGAGGAAAAACCGACAAAGGTAGAACTTCTGAAGAGCTACATCCTAATGTCTGATTGCTGTTTTGTTTCTACCCCTGGCAGAACTCTGAGAAAATGCAAAATAGAATTTAACATCTGTAGGTATTAGCAAATTTGCAGGCCTAAAAGCAATATTGTGGAGGATATTCCTGCTCTAATACTAACTCATCTAAATCACAGTCATCAAGAAAAAAAATGCACCTAAAAGCACTGCAGAAGAACTTTTATCAGTAATGGAGGCAATCAGGACAAACAGAAGTGTCAGAAAACTCCCATGGAATCATCTATAAAGCAACAGAACTACCTGAAGTGGCAGTTCTGACAAATCCAAGTATGACTGAAGTAAAAATCTGTAATTCCAGAAGATGCATGAAGATTAATTTAAGATAATGAATTAATACATAGGCACTTCTAAACTCTTACAGCCGTTTAATTCCTACAAATGGGTTACTATTTTTGTCTGTATTGGAAACTAATTTTAAGGGGTAAGAATATTGTGTGTAAAGAATGACAAAAAAACCCAACAGGACTATTGTTGTGCTTTCTAGAATAACAAAGTACTAACAGCACAACGAAAATTCAACTATAACAACTCAGCAAGATAAGCTGCCAGTTGTGGACCCAAAATACTTCAGCGTTCCAAATCGGCAGCAGTTTCGATGCGACACATAAGTTCATAGGTTTGTAAGATTATAGGTCATAAGGTTCACAGTTTATAGATCAGGATTTTATTTTGTAAATGCAATCCCTCTATCTTTCTTACAGATGAGTTTTATCTTCCTTAAATGTGTTATTATTTAGTTAGCATCAACGTTGATATGGAGAAAGTCTTAAGATTGACAATCATGAAAATACCACATTTAAAGATTTACAATAACCTAATACATATATAAGAAGTAACCACAATGTCAGTTGTGCTTTTTACTAAGCAAAGCTTATGTATCTAAAAGTTTATCTTTATGTTGCTAGAGTTTAAGAACATATTTAATAACTTGAGAAATAAGCTTCAATTTTGCAAGAATAAAGTCAGTTGTTTTCTTTGGATTTTAAAACTGAAAATTTTGTGTCAAGCTTGAGCAGATTGAGTCAACCCAGGAAACAGATGTATCCTTAATCCTGAAAAGAGGTTAAAAAGCTATACTGCAATAAAGATACTGTTATCATACCAATGATAACATAAAGCCAGGTATAAGCGCTTATTCTGCATCTACTTGGTTAAAAAACAATTAGTAGGTCAAGATATAGTACATCTCTCCCACTTCCACATTCACTGGAACTGTATTCTCCCACTTCAAAGTTGGAACAAATTTTGTTTGAACAACCTCTAGGACGCTGCTTCGCTTTTAATCTAAGATTATTAAGTACTCAAAGTGTACACATGCATATAATCAACTTCAGTTAAAAGATGCTCAATTCTTTGACTGCAGACACTGGCTGAAGAGCTATTTTTAATAGTCAGATTCAGCTACCTTACCACTGAGAGTGGTTTTATCACCAGCAAGGACTCGAACTGCACACTCAGATGATCTAGTGACAGATTTAAATGTATGCTTACATACAATTTTGAATAGCATTTTCAAGTTAATGGAATACTCATTTTCTCAGGGGTATATCACATGCTTAAGCACCGTGACAGATAACTTCAGCACTGGATCCCACAAAGTTAACACACAGGTAAACACAAGCTAACCTCTACCAAATACATGTCCCAGAACAGCAGCCACATTTTGATCAGAATCAGTTTTGAGGGCATTAAAAAAAACCAAACAAACAAACTTACTGGACAAAGAAGAGAAACTCTTAAGCTTGTTGTTGCTATTTCACTGTCTGGATCGGCAGTCAGTTTCTCTTTAACTGTTATTTGAAAGAAGAAAAGGTTTATTTTACACCTGATTTAAAATACAAATTGCATGATAGAGAAATAAAACAAGTCTGAAACTGTGCGCTAGACTTTCAGTTTGCCATATCTACTGGAAGCAAGCAGCAGTGGCTATTGTTTCAGACTCACACAATAAACATGTAACATAAGCAGTCTTTGCTCTCTAGAAAGATCATAAACGACAAGATTTAAAAAAGCAAAAAGCAGGAAAAGCTCATCTTAAACCAAGATCCCTAGAAAAATGTATTTATACAGAGATGTTTCTTTCCATATACATGCAACTTTGTACTTGAAAGTTATTTAAAATCTACTGACAAGATGAGCCACATTGACTTGACTGGTAACTTCAAGCACATAAAAAAAAAATGTGTTAGTAACTCTCACATAAACAAGCACCACTGTAAACCTCTGAAATACTCATCAAGCAATCCTGTGATTTAAAATTGAAAAGCAAATTGAGAAACAGAAATCAGAAGTACCTGGACAAAATTTGGGGGTTAAATAACTGCAGTGAAATATTAGCACTACAGAAGCCTTTCATCTCTACCTATCCTCTACTTTTACTTCTAAGGACTGTTTTATAAGCAGTCATTGGTTAAATGAACAAGTCAGTTCCATGTTCTTCCTGATCTATGAACCGGACCTACACCCTCATTCTCACCTTGTATACAAAGAGCAGTAGCCACCTGGAAACTCTCTAGATTTTTGTGCATTTAAATCATCATACTGTATTAGCACAAGCTAATGCCCAGCACTATACACCACTGGCTTTGTAGCATTTACTGGTGGATTAATTTCTTCCCTTTTGGAGAAGGTCCTGTGCGGTGTACAACACACATCATCTGAGCATTAAAGAGTATGACCAACAGCTGTCAGGTGTTGGTATTTTCACCCTCTCCCTGAAAAGGAAACATGCAGCAGGTTTTGCTTGCATTTTTATTATACAAATTTATACCAACACGTACTTGTCAGAGAAAACAACAAAGCAGCAAGCTTCACACTTAAATTTGGAAGGGGGTTGGGAGGAGTATTGTGCTAGACACTCTCTCTCCAGGAGCTCACTCCACAACACTGTGCCAAAGGAACAAAAATTGTGTTGATGGAGACTTTCCTCCAGCTCCGTCAGCGTCAAGGTTCAGTATCAGGCATTTAGTTCAGCTTGCTTGAGGTACTGAATTACCAGTTAACTGTATAAATACAGTTGTTCTATTCTGAAGACACAAAGCCAGTATGGCTGAACTGAAAGAGATTCTCTTGCATTTTTCCCTTCACAGTGTCAACAGGGTTCCTGGACTGGCTCCTAGTACAAACAAAGGCCTCTGAGTCTTTGAATTGGAACTGAATACAAAGAACACCACTATCAGATTCTCAAAACCCAGAGAATTGTAGGAAGTCCAAACCTCAGTTAGTAGAGTCCTATTTCAAATCTCCTTTTACAAAAGCTATTTTTCCTTTTTAAACAAGCAGTACATCAGACATACTTAGTGCTCTAGAATGATCAGGGTTCCGTATTCCTTTTGCTCGCAACCTCTGCAGTAACACCGTAGAGGACAGCTGCTTTACAAGATAGACTGCCATGGAATAGTTCTAGAAAACAGAACAAAAGATCAAAGTAAAAACTGGTTTACTCAAAAGATAGCTTGTATTTTATACAATGCTTATGCAACTGTTATGTGATTACAGGCCACTGTGTTTCTAAAGCAGTTACAAGACTTTAGATAGCAAAGTTTTCAGACTAGAGAAAACCCATCGTGCTTCAGAAAGTTCACAGGGCTGGAGTTTGAGAGGTGCAACAAAAGTGACTTCACACTTCACTGAGATTAGATTAGCTGCAAACCAAGCTATTAAAACAGCATTTAGGACACTTCTGGAAGTTTTACATCTAACTCGGACATGCAGTCTACAGCCCATTTAAGAAGGGTAATGTTAGGTACTGCTGTTGTGTCAATACATTTATTTAAGGGAAGCTGCCAGGCCAAATATGATCAAACCTTTTTTTTTTTTTTAATAAAAGCTTATTTTGTTTTCAAAATAGGAAAATCGGCAGTGATGCCTCTTCAAAAGCAATACATAAAAAGATGCATCACCTGCAGTATTTCCTACTCAGTCTGGAAGCACTGTTCAACTTTTTCTTATCTTCCTGCACTTAACTGTCTATGAAACGCTAATGCTACTTCACTGCCAAAGCTTAACAGAAGAAAGACAGTTAAAGAGTTCAAGAGTTCAGTGGGGCCAAGATGTACTCTAGTGAATCTAGTTGGAGCGGGCAAGAAGTCACCACTCCCAACTGTCTGTCCTTCCCCTCTGGAAGAGGTTAGGTCACTTCTCCCCATCGGTCTGAACAGAACAGACCATGCAAATGTCCCTTATTGGTGTCAGCAAAAGGCCAGGGATGCTCACTTCTGCCACTAGAGAAGATAGACTGGCATACAAGCAGGTCAGACGCAGACCAAACGCCAACTCTGCCAGCTCCCCGAGAGAGGGGTAAGCCTTCCCTAGAGGGAGAGAGCAGGGGTGGCAGGAGGAGCGGCTCCTTCTGGCATCGCTAACGGATTTCAAACCACAGTCTGGGATTTCTGAAGCTCTCATTTTTCTTGTAAGCTACTAAGAGCAGCAGGTAATAAATGTCTTTCTAAAAACGTGATATGGTACTATGCATTCAGCAGCAACATCCCTCCCTCCCCCCCCGCCCCCAAAATGGAAAGGGCAAAATCGTGTTCTCACATTAGGGTACATCAATTACTTTTTGAGATAAACAGTATTCGCTAAACCTGTAGCCGCACTCGTACACTTTAAATTGAAAAATGAAAGCCTTCCCCCAGCAACGGCCATGTATGTTTCCACTAACAAAACAAAAAAAGATCCATACAATTGTGACATCTACCATTATTTAGGATGCCGCCAGAATCCAAAGATGGGATTTCAGTAATATATCTTACCATAAAATTACACAAATTGAAAAAGCATCAGAAACACCACATTTTAAATATTTTATTCTTACAATGAATTCTTCTCACATCGTTAAAAAACACTACTGCTTTAACTTGTTTGTTTAATGCCTCAATTAGTATAGAAGTTAGAAAAATGGTAATTAACATTGTGAAATTATTTACCGACAGCTTGAATCTACAAAGCTAGGAACTTGCCCAAGGCATCTTGTACAGAAGGCTCTTGAAACAGATTGTGTAAAAATCACAATTATGACTTCAGGAAAGGTAGAGTACACCAGTTGAGACATGCAACCAACTCTTAAGGGAAGGGGAGGAGGGGAATTCAAGTTTTGTACTATACAAGTACATCCAAATACAAAATAATTCCTCACATTTAACTGTCAAGGTCTCAATCACTTTAGGAAGCTTTACATCTCATGAGTGGGGAAGTTCTGACTGGCATCTAAGTCTCACAAAATACACAAAGAATTTGCCACTCTCTTCAGTTTTCTATTGTAAGCTACAAGTTAGCCAATATGGCTTTTACAACTGAAATATCTTGGGCTTCAGCCTGAGAAACTAGCTAGTTCACAAGAGACTAGCAAGTCCACGCAGACTTGTGACATCTCTTTTCCCTAAATCCTTACTGGTATTCTTAAGCAAGAGTGAGGCACTGTATTCAGAGAAATAACCAGGATTCATCAACTTGCATGCACGCACTTCTGCAATGTAAACCAAAACAGGTTCATTTTTAAATGCTTATTTCTGATACCTGCAGTTCTCATTAGATAAAAGAAGGTTAAAAAAAAAAAAAAAAAATCATTCAGCCATCATTTAGTCTATAATCTGAATGGAAACTGTTTTACGCTCCACAAGAAATTAATCATGAAACCACTGTGATGTTTTATAACTGGCTATTGTGCACGATTGGGCTGTAAGCATTTTTCCACGCTGGTTCAGGAATACTGGGCTTTGCGCACTGACAAATTCTTGGACAAGGTTTCATCTCAGGACAATTCTCACGACTTCGAAAAACAGGATGGTTGCAATGGCAAAGCCACCCTTTTTCAAGTACATGTTGACTCTGTAATGCATATCTAGCAGGTTTTTTTGCCATCAGTGAAAGCAGTGCACTAATTCATGGACTAATTTATTGAAGTAACTTTTTGCAGCATGTTCCAGATTTAATTAGTCCAGTGGAACATCAGCAATTTTATAACACCAATTGTAACATTCTCCCCACAGACATGAAAAAGCTATAAAAACATGACGTTTTAAATATTAAGTATGAGGATAGCAATTGTGAGAACAGAAATGTAAAAAAGGCAAATTAAATCTCCTGGGCCCTGCTGAGTTGCTATGCTTTGTGTCCACATTTACAGTTATAAAAGACCACTCTGTGCTGAATGTCACGTGCCAGTTCAAGTTGAAGCCGAGATAAGGTTTGTCAAGTCCCCAAAATCAGGAAGAGCTTGACGTCTGAAGTTAAGACAAACAAACAAAGTTTTATAAGATGTATTGATATTATCTGTGGCCCCAATGAGTCACAAAGACTGGGGGGGGAGGGGGGGGGCAGTGGGGGGCGGTGAAGAGGGAGAGGTCACATGAAAAAATTTGAGGGCTACTGATCTAAGGGAACATGTCATACCTGTCTAGCATAAAGTAATACAATCAAAAGAAGGAACAGTCTACTGCTAAACCATGAAGTATTTTCTGCGCAATTAAACTTCCTTATCTTTCAAATCTTTCAAACAGATGCCAAAGCAGAAACTAAGAAGCTTTAGACAGCAGTATGTACCAAAGTTACTTACTCTTCCAATTTCTGCAGTCCATGAAACAACGATTGTGTTTGGTACCGTCGTAGATAATCTGACGAGTGAGGTAATGTTGATTGGTCGGCTAGGTCGCTTTGGTTCAACACCATTTTTGGTTGGTGGAAGATAGCCCTAGAAATGAAAGTATTTTTTCCCCTCAGCAAAAAAAACCCTCAAATACTGCTTTTGCCTTCTTCCCCTCTCACCGCAACCCTGCCCCAATAAAAGCTGTGTCTCACCTGAACCAGGCTCCCTCTTCCATTTAAACATATATATATTTTTTTATGTATATATACACATAACATATATCAGACAATAAAGTATCAGGTGTTTTACAAGACACCTTTCTCCTTACACAGAGCCTTGCACTTCCCAAATCCTAACCGTGCCCAGCGGAATATGAAAAGGCACCTTTGCCATCTCTCCTTTCTCAGTACAGCTACTCAACCTGCCTGGCTAACGTTGCCCAGTCTAATCCTGTGCACTGCCCCAGTACTGTAAGCTGGCGTTTTTCTCTTTAGTCCGGCTGGTCAGTGATGGTCTATTCCATGTACAGACGACCTCCAAAACAGAGTCCAGTTTCAGTCAGGCTCACTGGATGTTTGTCAAACATAACAATTTACTGCCATGTTTTTTGAAAATTAATCTTCTGGATCTATTGGCTGCTCTCCTGAGAAACAACTTACTCAACTATCTTTTCCATTAGCTATCCATCTTCACGCAAATGCTCCAAAATGTGAAAACAAAGGTTAGGATAAATTCTCAGGCTAATTTCTGACAGACAGTTCCTAATAATGCTATCCAATTATGTATATCAAAATAACATCTTACTTACTGGAAGGCTGCATGGTTTCCCATTTACTTTCACACACAGATTGGGCGGGAAGTGATCTTCTTGTGGACAACTGGTTTCTGATAAACAAAACCTAAAAGCAAAGAGTTTCCATCATCTTTCACTTCTAAAGTGATTTAAAGATCACCTCTTCCTAGAAGGAATCTTTTTTCCACTGAGTTACGAAAGCATGACAAATCTCGCTAAAACCAGTCCTCAAATTAGCTGTACAGATCATTAAGCAGGAAAGCCCCCCAAAATTACAGGTTTGGATCAAGATGGCTGCAGGTTCCTCCTCAGATTTCTTGAATTCCTCAGACTGGCTCTGACTCATTCAGATATGCAAGTTCCTGTTACAAAAGATAGATCATCCAAATTTCTTTCCTACCATTTCTCCAGCCTAACCTCTTGATACAAGACCAGGGTTTCACTAAATATACAATCTCTTCAACTGTCCCTCCTCCAACTTCAATAAACCAGCCAGCTGTTTAGCCACAGCATCAAATGCTATCTTTATGCCTATGTCAAGCCTCTTACTTAAGTTCAGACAATTTTATTTATTTACTTAAGTTCAGACAGGCTTATTTGCTGCTGGAACCAAAATAAGACACACCCTTCCTTGTCCTACAAAATGTGTCTAGGCCAAGATCGCGGACAATAGGCACTCAAAGGAGCCTCTCAACTCTACTGGATTTCTTCCAGGGGACCTGCCCCATCCACGCAAATGTACCATCACATCAGGGTATAGCTATTCAATGCAGCTGAGCCTGACAGGCTGCTGCTCTCAAAAAGGGGGAGCTACCTTCTGTCCCCATTTTACCTCATGCTCTCCTTGTCCCTTTGTCCACCTGACCCAACACCAAGCCAACCCGACTTGCTGATCAGCAGACGGTATCCTAACTAGCAAGACCCAAAAGCAATCGCTTTCTGTCTGGCGAGTGAACAGGTCACCATGCAGACATGACCAGGGGTATGAAAGGCAAGACAGTCGTTTTTGACAGGAGCAAGCTCTTGAAGTCAGCTCTGCTCACAGCCCTCCGCAGAATTACAGGGATACATAGGATTTCATCAACTTAGGATACATTTGTCAAAACCTCTAAAATAACCATAAGGTTAAGACCCCATCTGGTGATTCCCAAAGTCTTGCCTCCCACTGCCTAAAGAAAAGTAGACCTTGGGCTGCCATGCCCAGCAAATACTGTGTTTGACATGTCTGCTAGGAAAAATAACCCTCCCTGCGTGTAGATTTTGAAGGCCCAGGCACCTGGAATCTGCCAGACGTGGAGTTAAAAAAGGGAGCGTACGCACAATCTAAAATAACGAACTGAAGAAGATCAGCTGGCTATAGCTAAGTACATGCAGTATTCTGACACGCCAGCTATCAGGCCACCAGCAATTTCAGGAAAGCTGCATATAACAAGGACAAGTAGTTAAGTCTGCCCTTTTCAAAGCAGCCAACAGCAAGCTTTTCTCAAGGAAACAACCAGATGAGACTCTTCTCCATAAAGAAAAGCCCAACCTGCTGGGGAGCATATATCTGATATATTTTAAAAAAACAACAGCATCAAGAACAGATGATACAAACACATACCTTAGCTGGACCTGTACTGTGAAGTCACATTTGGTCCCAGAAATATCCCTAGAAACAACAGAACACAGGTTAAAGCATATTGTTTACACAACAGGTTCATCAATATTTTCTCAGAATTTGCTGTAAGTTCAATGTACGTAGACCACACCTTCCAGTATATATAGCATATACCACACTGTCGTCCTTCTGGTCAGTCTAACCACCGCTCTCAAGACACACTAAAAGGTACACTTTTTATTCTTCAAGGTAAATAAATCAATTACCTTCTCATCTGACCTCTACCATTTCCTTTTTCTTGAATACTATAAAGAAAATTCTGATTGAAGTACATCTTTATAGTGCATAAATATAGAACTCAACAAAGGATCTGACTGATGGTGAGAAAGGGCTGCAGGAAGGAGAGTTATGTACTTGTACAGTGTTTAGTACAAGAGGAACCTGCCCAATACTCGCTGGACAGTGGTGGTATTTAATTCTCTCTTCCTCACCCTTTTCCTCTTCATCAGCTTACGTACAAAGGAGAAAAGAATTCCCCAGAAGAGTACTCTCTGAGGCACTACACACACACTTCTGTTCTTTAAGAGCACATTTCAAAATGAAAGATATGGTAAGCTAGTTCTTTTTTTTAATTTATTTTTATTTAAATACTGTATTACTGATCAAACTCACTCACATTGAACTGCTGATCTGCTGCACTTGTTGTGGCGTCAGTGCAAATGCAAAGCAGGTTTCTCGAAATCGCTGACTATTATCTGATGCTAGAAGAAAACAAGAGATCATTGCTTTACAAACAGCAAATAGAGAATAATCAACAAAACGATCTCCTTTCACTGAAGTGTCTACATATATATACACACACATTTTTATAGCAAACCCAATAGTATGACACACACCTGCTTCTGTAAACAGTTTTAGAGCCAACAAGAAAGTTGCCGTTTAAACCCTCCTGTAAATTAAAATACAATAAACAAACTTTATATGCATATAAAGTAAAATATTGATGAAAATCTGATTTAAAATCATCAAGTCATGATTGAAAGTATCTGATTTAAAAAAGCGATACTGATAACAGCAAAGCCAAGACAAATCAGCTTAAGGCTTTCTATCAGTCATGGTAACTTCATGCTAAATGTTCTTTGATATTAAATTTAAAAAATTCTTAGAAATTCTCATCAATCACTATTTCCTTAATGCACAAGACCACGGATTAGCCTGTAAAAGTATACAGAGAGACTGAGAAGTACAACACATGCAGCTTCTCACGTTTCAGTAAGATATTTTATGGAGTTAAGTGCACCAAATATATAATATGCAAACAACTCATGAGATACGCAAGTATGAAATCTGATTTTGAAGTCCTTCAACTCTGTGCCATAGTGCTCCATAACAAAACAAACACTACTTAAGAATTAATGCACCTGCTGAAAATGCAAAAAAATGTTAAACATCTCCAAAATAGTGCTTATATCTAAAGCACATCCTTTCACCAGGGCTACAGGCACCACTGGAGTACAGAACCATACACAATGGCAATGAAAATGGCTTTTTCAAAAAATAAAATTAAATTAAAAAAAAAAAAAGAGAAGCATCTCCCCAGAGAACTGTTCAACATGCTCATCAACACATGTATTGAAGTGAAAATTGTAAGAAGCTTGCCATTCAATTTCATTATTCTTAATAATTGTATAAGGTTATGAATAACTATATTGTGTATTAAACACTCGATAAATTTATCATTTTTTGTTTTACTATAATACACTTCCTGACTCATCCTTGAGTGACAGATGAGTGAATACTTCAGGGTGATACTTCAGATATTTTGCTAAAAACAGCATGTGGTAGGTTGGAACCAACAATAGAATAGACATTGACTTAGTATAAATATTAACAGCAGCAATCTCACAAAATTACATTTATATCTTTCTTGTATGACAACGCTACAAGATCTGTACATTTTATTACATTATATGCAACAACCACATGCAGTTCATTATCAGTTGCTCTAAAGCTAGATGGGCAAGAATAGGTAATACATACCAAACAACAACTTTTGTGAAAATACTAGCAATAGTAAATCTTTTTAAAAGTGTTCAATTGTATAAAGAACTTTTTCTATTTTTATATGCATACATTTCCTTTTTTTTTTCAATAGTAAATTCTCCTGTAATGTCCAAAAGCACCATCTGGGCTGGGGTGCAGCATGCAGCCTCAAGTTAATGTTTAGTTAGACACCCGTGCCTACAGTATCCAACATCTGTTTTTATTTTAATACATTTTCAATTACATTTCTTCAAATGTTTTAATACATTTCCAATTACATTTCTTCAAATGAGAAACACGCAGGGCTTAAGATGACAGCCACTCATGTTATCACAATGTAAGAATTTGCAGGAAGTATAAACACAATGTATACAATTAACAATGAAAATCTGTTATAATATTTGGTCTTTGATATAATTTTATACCTATTTTTAGTTATAAATGGAAATATCAGAATTATATACTATAATCAACAAAAGATGAATTAGCAAAGTTAATGCACTGCAGACCAGAGAACTGAATGAATTCAAGTTATTATTTCATATTTTTACATGGTTAAAGGTGGTCTTCATCTGTTGGTTTTATTTTCCTCCCACGTCTTACTTGCTTTACCCTAGAAATTGTCAGTTCTGGCTTTATCAGAGAAGTTCTGGAAGGTCTTTGCAGACATTTGTTGTGAACTCCAACACCTTTAATTGAAGAACAAGGCTGCTGAACATTTAACTAAGGCTACCTTCATTTAAAACTTAATTATCCAAAGAAGTTAAACAGCAATTATCAAAAGTCTATACCCAAATTTCCCAATCTTTTTCCCTTTCAGCTGCTCTGCTTTTTGCTTGTTTTGGTTTTGCAGCATCCCTAATTTAAAGACAAGAATCAAGCAGGTAACATGGATTTTTGCAAGTGTTAGAAAGAAGGGAGGAGCAAAATAACTGTTAGCAAAACAGCAAAGGTCCCAAAAATTCAATCCTTTTCCTCTGTTCGCTACTGGTTGGTATTAACTCAAGACTTATTTTTGCTGAACAGTGATATGTGGTCTTGAAAAGTAAATTTCTAACTCTTCTATTCAGTTTCATCATGCTCATTGGCCAAATTTAAAGCATTATACATTAAAATGGCAGTAAATGAAAAAGTACTTTCTTCAGTGCTGACACGGGAGCTTCCACAATTCCAGTTTTCTTCACGAGCTATAGTTCTAGCACATTTACAAGACAGTAAATAGCATCTGCTTGAACCAAAAATTTTCTGCAACAGAAATAGCCGCTTCAAACTCGTACTGTTAAAATACCACAGAAATCTGAGCCTTACGAATAACTGCATTGTGCACATCACAGTTAATGAATTTACTCTTAACTAGAATCCACCTAAAATGAAAAAGGCAAGGAGGAAGGCTTTGGGGTTGAGGGGAGGCTGGTTGGTTGGTTGGTTTTAATACTGTCAGTTCAGACTAAGAACAAAAAGGTCTCCAACATTTCTTCTTATGCCAGCTATTAACTTCATATGCACTCGTCTTAATAACTGTAAGCAAAAGTCTGTGAGCTAATAGATCAATGGTCCCCAGTGATCAGAGATGTACTTCATCACATGCTGCTTGATCTTTCCTTAGCTGTAAAACAGCATTAATATACACATGCCGTGTTTTCAATACATTGCTTTTGTGTACAAGCAATCATTGTGATTACCACGGGAGCATGGCCAAATTGCAAAGAAGGAAGAAACAACTTGTTAATTAGGCAAAGATGATCCAAAAGCCAATCAAAAGATTTCAAAACTCTTGACAGATTGAGCAGTACAGACAGAGGAAGACAGACAAGAAGCTACACTTCTCTAAACTAAGAGAGCGCTGCAGTCAGGCTCTTGAACTAGTATTAGGATACAGCTCTGCCCCTTGGACGTGTAACTACCAACTGGAAAAAGAGCAAATTTAAACAGCAATTGCCCAATTCAGTGCATGCTACCATAAGCAAGCCTAACCTTTAGGAACAGGCACATTTCAGCAAATTATGAAGGCAGAATTTGAATCTTTACATTCAGCACAATATTAAGAAATGGCGAGAACAAACTATGGAAAGAACAAACACAATCAGTTTAACCCAGTCCCAAAAATGACTTGTAAAAGAGGCCAGGAACAGTGAAAATACTAGGCTATCCCACTCGAAAGCACAGTTCAGTTTTACAAGGGCTGTGGTGGTTAAAAGCATTACTTCAATTTTCTAGCTTTCAGTTAAGACCCTGCAATCACCACTCGAACACCAACACACCGGGACAACCTCCCGCCCGGCCGTGTTGCAGGGAACCCAGCTCCCCGTGCCGTCGCGGCGTTTGCCAGCCAGGCTGCGGAAGGGAAGGGAGGGCAAAACATACCCTCCAGTTGCAAAATCACGGCAAGTTAATTCAAGCAGAGGTCAGTTAAATATGGCAAGGAAAAGTCAACAGCTTCATAAAGACCCTGTGTACCACACTTGAAAACCAACCGTTCGTTTATTTTGCTGCCTGACATGCTACTGCAAACCAAAGCTGCGAGGGGGTTTGTCTTGGGGGGGCCGGGGGTCACGGAAGGGGCAGGTTTGGGAGCAGGACCTTGGCTGCGGGTCTGGGGCTTGCCTAGGAGGAAGGGGATATGCAGCAAACAAAACCAAAAGCAACCTCTAGAAGGGAGATGAAATACTTTTTTTCTTTGTGGTTTTCTCTGATCTTCTCCCATATGTTTTCACGCAATCTTTTTATATCCGTGTCTATTATTTCTAGATCTACTTACCCAACAAACGATGCATGAAAATTTCAACAAAACACATTAAACAGAGTTAATTTAGCAGCTTTACTATTAAATACTAGGCTTCCAAGCCCATCTATACAAACTCCCCTATTTCCAAGGACTTCAGATTTCTCAGGAAGAGACGTTGGAAATCTGGAATTGAAGAGTGTAAGAAAAGCTAACAGATTTCTATTAATTCATCTGGTGTATCTGCTGTGTTTAGGAACACCAAACAGATCCTGGCAAGTCAAGCACATCATTTACTTTTAAAGTCCTGGAGTATGATTAAAACCAGAAATATGCAAATATATAGTTTTATACAAGAAAATCATTTTGATGCCTAGAAACATGCAACCATGCCTTGCAAACAGCTATCATTATTTAACAAAAGAAAGGCAAAAATAGATCTCCAATTGAAAACTGAGTGGATTAAAATAGAATTTATAACCTGATAAAGCTGGAATCTAGCCAGGACAACAGTTAATATGAACATTCTTAAGAAAGTTGCCAGGAACAGTTTTTTGGGGTTGGGGTTTGGTTTGGGTTCCCCCCCCCATAACTATGAATTACTAAATTTTATAGCCTTTTCTTTAGCACTCTCTGAATGGTACAGAGCTTGGAGGATTAGTCAAGAGCAGTTTATAGGCTATGTCTCCCTTGCAAACTCAGAAAGGAGGTACAATGCACAAATGTCCAATGGACTTATATATTTTTTTTTTAATTTACATATAAAGAACAAAGGCACGGTAATTTAAAAAATACCATGAATCACACACATTGCTTTACCTTGCTGCTAAAAAATTTCCTTAATAATTCAGAGATTTGAAAGGGCAGGTTTTGAAAGTAAAATAAAAAGCTTTTCAAGCAGACTTACATAATTAAATGGGTGTCAACAAGAACAGTTTCAGACAAGCCGTATAAAAATCCACTTCTTATCTTACGGGAATCTCACCAGTTTTGAGGGGGTGCTGAAGGGGGGCGGGCAGAGGGGAGTGTTTACTACTTCTTCATTCATCCAGCTTAAATCCAGGAAAGGCAACGAACAAAATCCACATTTTCTTCTAAACACATACACACATGCTTATTAAGAACCAGCACAAGCTCAGGTCCCTTGCCTCTGCCAGTCCCCAACATTAGAACAACACACTCCAAAATACCTAAAACATTGCAAAAACATTACAGAGCAGAGTTTCTTCTTCAAAGCTATTCTTTTTACCAATTCACTATCACCAGTTTCCTGAATTATTTCATGCTTACCTCATTCAAGTAATGATCCAACGGCATATGGGATCGGTATACATTAAGTGAGAGTCACCCAATTATGCCTTGCTTGTTGTATATTTTGTTAAACATTTCACGTGAGTAATGAGTTTTCAAAATTTGAGCAAAAACTATTTTAATACAGGACAGTATCATTCACAGGTCCAAACCACTTAAAATTCTCTATATGTATATATACATATGTGTGTATATATAGAGACAATGAATATATTACTTATATAAGTAATAATAATGATACGTTAAAAAATTTCCTACCAACTTTATTCCTTATTTTGGAAAAACCCTATAGCGCTAGAGTGAAAAAAAGAACCCAGCTTGAGTGGCTGCATTTTCTACAGCTCTAAAAATATTCTGTTCCACCTCACCAGTACCCACGGCTAAAAATAGCCGCACAATCTTTCTGCAGCAAAATACCTCTTGCTGTCTTGAGAAAAAGCCAGTCTCTAAATTTCCATTCAAGAACAGATACCTTAAAATCTTTAATGAATCTTACGTTGCCACATTGTTGAGGTGGTGATGCTTCCTAATGCAACTGCAACTGACCATCATACTGCCAATATACTAAGGTTAATCCTTTCCATCTATCATCGCCAGTGTAGCTTATTAAATAGTGAAGGGAATATATTACCTTCTAATACAGAAAGATACTTGGACTAAAATTAAACTTGCACTTTACACTGCAGTGATTACCTAACTTCAGGACACAAGAAAAGCTATCACTGAATTGGCCTATTACCCATGATTTCCAATAATAGCATGTTTACTTCCAAAGGCAAAAATAGTTATATTAAGTAAGAGTATCAGAACTATAGCAAATTTTTGCTAAATGCTGTGAGATAAACAAGAGATGTCTAACTGGTTATTCGTTAATCTAATACAGTACATAGTTTTGATCAGTTAAATCTGTCAAAATATTAGCTAGAAAAACCTAAACACTGTAGAAGTTGTCAACCCAACACATAAATAATTCTTGCTTATCTTCCCCAGATAGGTAAGATACCTCATTTTGTTGCAGCACAGGCATTTTGCTTTTTCTTTTAAACAACAGAAGGCATTCTATCAATTTATGTTCAATCCTCTTTCAAATATCACTGCTGAAAATTTAATACACTGCCTCCAAGCTAGACCAGAATTACTGCATTTAGATTAAGGCACAGAAAACGTTTAACTTTTAAAAAGGTAAAATTCAGACAGGCTTTGAATTATCTTCAATTGCAGCAGAAGCCAGGAAATTCGTAACACAATACTACATACACATAGCTCCTCATAATGCAGTTTGTCCAAAACCTCTTGTATCGATCCTGAATGGGGTTTTTATACATTTATACAACTGCTTTTGGAGGTGAGATCAAATGCCCGAGTACAGTACATTGCAATATCTGTATATAAGCAGAAACCAAGCACCTACATGGGAGAGAAACGATGAGAGGATACACCTTAATGGGGGATCTACAACATCGCGGGATGCATCATTAGCCCTTTTAAAACCACCACAATTTATGAAGTTCCTGGGTAACGCAAGTGTTTACGTATAAACACTTCCTTTTGATTAACCACAACCTCTTAGCACCAAGCTCCTGCCATCCTCTGGAATCCAGCAGCAGTACTTTTTAAATGACTGCCCACCGCACCCTTCATTTCCTGCTACCCCTTAAACGCATTCGTAGTGTGCAATGTCAGGTCTGTCCCAGCTAGACTCCTCCTCGGAGAGCCACCCTCTCCTCTGGAAGGCAGGAAAAGCCTCTTGCTAATCCCTAGAGCCATGTCAGACCAGACCAAAGCTGGACCCAACGCCCTGACCAGCTGCCTGCCAGACACCTAAGAGCAGGGCCGAGGGCTGTGCAGAAGCGCAGCATGCCCTGCATGAGCCGCGGGCTTCAGGAGCTCAGCCACACCGAGCTCCCATCCAGCACCAGGAGAAATCCCAGAGTCTTGTTTCCATTTTGTCGCTTGCTGTGACATCTTGGCCATTTCACTTCGTTTCAATCACTCATCACAATGGATGTTGCATAACCTTAACATTTCAAAACACTTCAAAACTACTCAAAGGGAAGCATTTTAGCAAACATACAGATCATTCTTTCCTTGACAGCAGTGACTAGCTCTTAACCCACTTCCACGGGTTACAACCGCACTCCACTCACAAATACGCTGCATTACTCCACTCACAAATACGCTGCATTACTGTGAAGTGACAATACCACGTTCTTCAGCTTAAAACAGATGAAAAACTGAACTCAGGTTCTGGTCAGTCTGCTGCATTTATCACTTAAGACCATTTTTAGAGTCTGTTTGACTCAAGCTTTTAACAGTTAATACTCTGCAGGAATGGGCAGAGCTACACTGGGGGTGGGAAAGGCAGGGAGTAAAGAGACGTGAAGGAGCTTATTTGAAATAGTGCCTGAAGATATATATGAAAATAGCCTGGCAATACTCCAAGGGCTACAATTAATTCATAAATATTATGTATTTTATAACTCTCTATGATATGTTGTATAAACAGAATAGATCAGCTGGAAACTCTGTGCAATCGGACAGATATTTATGTTTGACTGGATTTTTTAATCAGTCATTTATTAGAGCATTTCCAAGCAATGAGG
The DNA here is from genome assembly GCF_035582795.1 of Mycteria americana. Taxonomy (NCBI): domain Eukaryota; kingdom Metazoa; phylum Chordata; class Aves; order Ciconiiformes; family Ciconiidae; genus Mycteria; species Mycteria americana. Next base: position 69,359,767 of record NC_134370.1, on the reverse strand, counting down.
ATTTCTGAAGACCTACAGTAAGTATTAAGGGACAATTTCATGCCGACCTTCAGTGCCAGAACTCTCTGCCCTCCCAGCCTACCTCTGTGAATGGCCACCTACTCCAGCTCTCCTCTCGCCGTAGCCCGTCCCGGGCCCACTGACCTCCACTGCACATCTGTTCCATCATTTTGCCAGAGGGAAGGAACATCACTGGATCCTCCGTATTCACATTAAGTCACTTGATTTCTTTAGACACCTAAATATATGTCCCAGAACTCAATTGCTGCCATTCAGGCTTGAAAATTTTAGCTTCTATGCCTAAGAGCACCGACAGCAGTTGAACACTTCAAATGGGCAGTACTAAAAAGCTAGCACTGCCACGTCCCTGCACGGGGTATCCTGCTTCCAGCGTATTTTTACTCTCAACAAGAAAGTAGCAAGTCTTATAAGGCTAACAGGAAAGGCAAAAAAATTAAAGTTCATGATTAGATAACAGTGCCTAGTAAGCTCTCTACCAGGATTAGCACAACCAATATCATCTTTTTCTAAAGGCCATCACAACGGGAGATAAAAGTATCTCTAAAAGACTCCAAGTTACTGAAGACTTCCAAGTCCCAGCAGCATTTCCAGCAACTACTAAGCGATCTCAGCATCTTGGTTGCAGAGGAAATCGTAAAAATTACATGCTGCAATAGCACAGCTTCCTCTCTCATGCTATGTGAGCACCACTGCTAGGCCTCAAGCTCTCCAAACACTTAAAAGGGATACCATTCCAAGCTTAGATTGGTTCACTGATTATTAATGGATTACTCACATGCTTCGAGTCAACCACGTGGTTTGCTGTAATTCCTTCTACTAAAAGCTTTAATTAGAATCATAGAATATCTTGAGTTGGAAGGGACCCACAAGGTTCATCGAGCCCAACTCCTTATCAAATTACCAATTATTGAAAAGATAAAAAATTATCTTTGCTGCTTGGGCAGCGAAGTGGCTTCCTAGATCCATCCACATCAGAGCAGCAGTGTCTGAGAACATCCATATCCTGTAAGGTCCTGGAATTTGGGTGGTCTCAGATTCAGCAATCAGCTAAAGTGAGCAGTAATAAGTTATACCCCTTTTCTTGTAGCACAAGAGCTACGCAGTTGGTTACAACTCTCTCATACTTAAAAGAAACAGACTCTAGACTATGGAATGATTCTCTATACGTGAACTTGAGGCATACCACGTGCAAATACAAGTTGAAGCCAAAAAAAGAAACTTAAGTGCAGTGTAATTCTACTTCAGCTACAGCACATGAACAAGAGAGAGCTAGTATTTCAGCTTATTCTTGCACAATTAAAAGCTGTAGAGCCGGAAGTCAGAAAGCTCAAGCCTGCGTTGAGACTATAGTGTTTTGTTGAACTTCCTCCCACAAAGTACATTTAAAAAAATAACAAACACAGAAGACAGTAAAAGCACGACTTTCATATAAACCATGATACTGATGGCGCAGAGCAACAGATCAGCTTGCTGATATATGAAAGGGAGAAATACTTGCCAAACAAAACTTTCATAGTTTCCAACCTAGATTTCTAAGTGCGCTGAATTGTTTAATTGTTTAATAGCTGTACCTTGAACTACAGTCACCCTAACGTTTTTAGTCAGATCAGTTGCAAGATCTGTCTTCAAGAATGCAGTATGTCCAAGTAACCATGACCAATCACAGTCAAAAAGAAAATTTCAAGGTAAATGCAAGTCAGAAGCACAAAGGCTGGTTAGTAAGCAAGCACATAATTCTTGAGGGCAGGCACCAGGGGTGAAATTCTGCTTATTGGAGAAACCTGTTATTAGACTCCACAGATTAAGAAATTAAGCTAAGACCTAAGCAAATCAAGACAAGCTTCAGCAGAGCCATCGGAAGCTCCTTGCACCCGATGGAGCGGGTATCTGCAGTCTCCAGGCAGCGTACAACGCTTTCTAGAGGCGATACTCTGACTCCCCAAAAAGCCTCATGTTTGTCTCCTCCTCCCAGGAGGGTGAGACCTGCAGGTAAAAATCCTGATTTCCACAGCTCAGATCCAAGTTCCAGTGTTGTGTTCCACATTGCTTAAACCTGAAGCGCAGCAAAAAAGTTGTAGGGTGATCATCTGTATGCCATTCAGACAGCTTTTATAACAGTAGCATAGACCACAGCCTCCTAATCCTTTAAACTGAAAAGAAAAGGTTAATTTCCCCTTACAGGTAAGTAAAGACCCATAACCTAGTTCAAATGTTTTCTGGAACAACTACACAGCTAAAGCAATTAGGAATGACATATGCCGTAACAAGAAGTATTTTTAAGATGTTGTTTAACGATCTAATGTCCCTGCCATAATAATCTGGCAGAATTTTGGTACTCGTTACTCATCTCATAGTAAATGCATTTCACCACACAAAAGAGATCTTATCTAGATGTGTGTTAGAAGTTACTTTTAGAAAATTGGACCTCTGCTTAAAAAACAACCAATTAGTAGTGTCTGTGCACTGGGGGCTGAAAATAGGGAAAAGTTAAGTGAAAGTTGCAGCTTCACTTGAGAAACTAACAACCAAAATTCTCCTATTTAAAGGGGTTCCTACTCAAAAAACAACAGAGAAGTCACAATAATAAGGCAACTTTCATACATTCCATCAAGGCCAAACTGGATAGCTCTTGCTCCAAGAAAACCAGTCATATAATCACATCAAATCGTGGTTAACCATGGGGCAGAGTGCTCAGACTTCTCACTAGCACCGCAAGAGCTCAGTGTACAGATTCATCCACCAACATACATTTTCAGAATACAGAGCATTCCTAGTTGGCTTGTACACAAAAACATTCAATATAGATGCTTTCTCAATTTTGCAATGAGGATAACTAATAAAATATGGATCAAATCCAACAGCTCCACTGAACACGGACAGATATCTCTTCGTCTCAGATAAACAAGCCCACTAACAGTCTTCTTGGGAGTAAAGAAAATGCTGTCGTCCCCTGACAGCACAGCCAGCATAACCGTAATTGTCAGTATTAGCCACACGGCTCTGAAAGAGCTACGCAGGAGTCACGTACTTGAAACACTCGGAAGGAAGCGAGAGACTCTGCTATCTGAGCAGAGTAACAGCAAGAGAAGAGTCCCACCGTCAGCAGGGCCTAGCTGCTATTTTCAGTTCTTCAAACAAGGGCAGGTTGAGGTAGCATAGGCTGAGTTTACAAGTTCAACTAGCTAGGCAAGTCTGCTCTTCTACAAGCATCCTACTCACTGCTACAAGCTGTATGGGCTGCTGTAAGCCAGAGAAAGTTAAAAAAAAAACCAAACAAAACCAAAGTTAGCCAACAGCCTTCTAACCTTAGCTTGTCACACATGCTTCAGCCAGCCATACTCAAGTAAAGACCCTCAATAGCAGTTGGCAAGAAGGGTACAGATGGATAAAGCACTGCGCTTCCCCCTTGCCATGAATCCAGCCCAGCAAGCAGTCAGCATGTGGATTCTAATCACAATTCGGAGCTACATTTTGAGGAAGCAAGTGTAAGAAGGTAACATCCATTTCCTCCTTTTGTTCTTGACATTAAAAATAATAGTTAGCAAATTTAATTTCCTTATCTGTTATTCACATTAGCTTGTGTACTACCCACCTACGTAAAATATTTGGGTACAGAATGCATGTTCAAGTGCCCTGCTGTGCAACTCCCTTCCCCAAGGCTTTGTCAAATTATTGTTTTTCAAATTAATAATCATTTCTTGATGGGACAGAAGACTACTGTAGCAAACCTTCCAAGCAATTCCACCTTGACTTGGGAAAGACCAGGGAGAATCACATCCAAAGCCATGCTTTGCCCGACTTTTACGTAATGACTATCAATTCAGAAGAATCTAGAGATCCTCAAATCAGTGGAGATCACACTCATCCTCTCTCTCTCACACACACACACATGTTTTTTTCTATTCCAGTAGGTTCCATTTTAAGCAGGGAGATAATTAGTCAAAACCCCCCATCAGGTCATCAGTTCGTTCTTGTGGTGGAGGGAAACAAAGTAAATTCAGAAGTTTCTTATCCCTACCCTATGATGGATGGGAAAAAGCAAGCAGGAGATGCTTGGCCAAATGCCAAGGAGAAGTTCTGAGTGTTTGTAGTACATATCTGCCATTTGAAAACAAAGCCAGGGAACCTAGAAATTTGACATTTGAAGGAAACCCACATTGTTTGCAGCAGTGAGAAGTATGCCCAAACCATCTGGGACAAATACTCAACAAATCATTTAAGACGTTTTAGTTAGAGTATCACTAACTGTATATATGGAGAAAATTAATACAAGTCTGCTCCATACTTGCATTTAAAACTCCTAAGCTGTATGCACAATTGCTCCAGTTTGTGTTGAAAGTGTATAAAGCTGCATATCACTTGTTATTAATCCAACAGGTGTTTTCATTAACATATATGTATTTATTACTCTAAAATACCTTCATGACATTTATAGTTTGCAATTTTACAATCTGCAGCAACATTACTTTCCACTACAAAAGGAAACAACCAATCATTTCTTATATGCACGGACACTGAAGCTCTCTCTCCCCCCAAAACCACAAGGAAAAAAGCTTTTTAATAGCATTGCTTTTAATTAATCCTGCAGACAGGATTCGCATGCAAAACAAAAACCCCAAACATACCCTTATGTTAACTGAAAGGACAGAGATTGCTTAAAAAGGTATCCGGTTGGAATTTCACCCACTTCCATTTTCTTACCCTGACACTCAGAGTCCACAAAGGGGAAAAAAATATCCTTTTGTGTATAAACTCCTCAAGCAATAAGACATGACAGAGCGTGAATTATGATCTCTTCATTTGGGGCCAGTTTGTCAGACACGGAGCTGACAGCAAAGTGTTCTTACCACATCTAGGAATAAATGCATACCATAATTCCTGCATTGGAATGTCTAACTGAAATTATAGCATTATTTTCAAGTATTTATAATGTAAAAGTGATGAGACACATACTGAGTACCTAATTACCCTGTACCACCAGCACTGCCTGGAATGCTTATTAATCAGTTAGGTTTTAGATTAAAGCTAAATAGTTACAGTATACCTCTCAAAAGAATACCTGAACCAGAAGATGAGATTATCAAAAGCTATCTCTTTTTCCCTCAATGTCTCAGTTATAACAGTTAAAACAAAACAATACGCAAACAACTGTGCAACATACTTCAGAAATCTGCAAACCACCATCACCACTCACATATGAGGCCTCCTACATCCCTGTAGCTGTTCAGACTGTTAATGTAAAGTACCTGCTCATTTTTGTTTACAAGGGATCTCTTTCGCAAAGGACAATTTTTTTCACTCACCCACCATCTCCCTGTATCTACTCTCATAAATCTCCCCCTCCTCCTCCCAGCTATTCTCACAGTGAATCTTTTCCAGGGTTTCAAGACAGCAGAAGGTTCCAACATGCAAGCAGCCCCTCCAGAAATCAACAGGACTATTGTATTTAAGCAGTATTTAAGAGTCTTAAAAGTTAACCATGCTGTTATGTGCTACATGGAGTCAGAGCTAGGAAAAAAAAAAAAAAAAAAAAAATCACACATTGTTATATAATGCTTTGTAAGCATCAGATTGTTCTCAGCAGCTACACAAGTGATTTATACCTTAATACAAAAGACAGTTTAAAGACAAGTAGCCACAACTGCAAAAGAACCACAAGTCTTCCTAAACTCAGACGTTCAGGCTGTAATGGATCACAGCAAATATCTCGCCTGGCATTCTTTCCCAGCACAGATGAGAAGATTTTGTGGGCTTGATGGATTGGGGCGGGGGGGGGCGGGGGGGCGATTTTGTCTTTTTTTTTTTTATAATTAAACTCTATGGTTTATAAGAACTACTGAAAGCTGACAGGTTTTTTCCCTTTTTCTAAGGTTTAGTTTGTTTCTTGTCAAACTCACCCCTTAAATATAACGGATCTTTGAACCATATTTAGTGGCTCAGCTAAAGCAACTAATGAGTGTTACGTAAGATGTCTCTCCATGTAGAACAATCTGTTCCAAAAGTTACCAAAAATAGCAATTCTCTAAACACTGGCATGATGCAATATTTAACCAGTTACTGCATTAGCAGTTGAATTCATACATTACTATTTAAAAAAAAAAAAAAAAAAGAGGCAAACAACCTTAACATATCATTACAACATTTGCAACCTTACCTAGGCTGGTAGGTTTTATCAGCTCATCCAACAAGTCATAAAAAGGTAATTTCTGAAGTTTTATGTCAGGATGGACAGGGTGCAGCGCAGATGTAAGATGGGGGAGTTCCAGTTCATGTTTAGGTCCCAGAAGCGAAACAGGAAGCAATGGTGACGTGGCAGGGTGGCCATCGTAACTGAGCTGTGGAATGGTAGACGGAGACAAAGTTGCTGGCATGGAGCTCGAGTGTACGCTGGGGATAGATAAGTCTGCAGGTGTCATGATTTTCTGAGGGAACCTTCGCCTATAGAGTTCTTTGATTTTCATTTGTACAGCAGGACTGCAGCCGGCCTTTAACAAATGCAGTGCTTTTGTAAGAAGTTCGTGTTTTCGTCCGTGCTTGTTCCTCCCCGCGTAACCCAGAAGTACTTGCAGTTCAGAAACTCTAAGGCTCATAACCATTTGCTTAAAAGAAACAAAACAAAAAATTAGTATTCAAGTTACATCATCTTAAACACCAACATTAGAATGTGGCTTAATCCCATTTAGCATACAGTTTTCACAGGCACACCACCACTGCTCTTTCCCCACTGATTATCTGAAATATAATGTAAAACAGTACTTGTTCACAGACAGATCTACTTCGAAAGTCGGTAACGAGCCATTTTTAAAGGGATTTCCATTTGCCATACACAATTCAAGACGGCAATACTGGGGGAAAAAAAAACTGAGAGAAGGACAAGTTGCGGGTAGAAAATAAAACTTGTAAACGTTAACTATTTTCTAATCGCTGTTCTGCTAGCATCTCTAATGTTAACGAAGTTTTTTACTTCCAGCTAGATGAATAAAAAGTCACACATTGACAATATCCAAGTCTCCAGTACTTGCGCTTAAAAGCTGTGCCAGTCCTTAACTCTGGAACCCTACTTCACTTTCAAGTCCCTCCCTCACTTTTTGCCATACAGCATAAATAATCCACACAGGTTCAAAGGAAAGGAGAGAAATGACCGATATTAAAAAGAGAGAAATTTTAATCCGAGTTGTGTTCAACACCATATGATCGTTACTGAGTTAAAGAAAACTTCTTCCGATTCAATTTCCTTACTTCTCACATCAGAGCTGCATGTTCTGTTTTGGATGGGGGAGTAGGGCTTTGCCTTCTATTAATTAGCATCTTCATTTACACAGTTTTTTACTGTCTCTCAATGTGGTCTAATGAATCAAACTAGTACAACTTGTAAACTGTTTCACTTCTTCAGGAACCGAGAAAAACACTATGCAAAGCAGTGAAACCAGCAATTGCCTGTGCGCACTAAGTACTTCCCGCCGGAAAAGCAGGAGGCAGAAAGTCAACTTACAAGCTTACTTTCTATTTAAAATCTTCTTTCGGTGCTCGACAGTGGCTTGTTCGCCATCACACGGCCTGTGACACCAGCTGAAACGATATTCCTGCAGAATTTTGGATTCCCGAGAAATCACAAGAAAGTGAAATGCCTACAACCCATCGCCACGACTGGCTATCTGGATCTTCTGTGTGAAACCATTAAATATCTTGAATATTTTATAGTCAATCCCAAAAGATCAAATTCAAAATAATACTTGAAGTATATATTTGGGACTAAAACAGCTAATTCAGCTCATCGGGGTTCTGCAATTTCCCAGCCACTGAAGACTAAATAACCAAATAGCACTTGCATTTGCAAACGATCTTTGAAATGGGAGTACAAATGCTCCCATCCCCTCTAGTCCTTCAAACTGCGCAAAGTATTCAAGGCACATACATTACTCAAGTGATTTTCACATTAATTCTTAAACCTAAAGTGCTAATATTAGAAAGTACACTATCCCCAGCTTTAGCAAAACCAGCCCAAAACTCCTATCAATTCCTCAAACCTCCAGCACCTGCAAGAGATCTTCAATGCACAGGTGTCCACAAGAGGTATTTCCCTATACTGAAATAGGTCGTGTTATTTAAAAGCCCTAAATTAGGTGATTCATGTATTTAATGAGGTATGCACCCAGATAGATTTAACTAAATTTGCCACAAAATTTCTGCTCTGTTGAACCACGCCAACAGAACTGAATAACCTTGCTGCAAGTCTTAGATAAACCTCACTGCAGACTACCACAAACACTTCGGATGTAACAGGGTTTGTGGTCATTTTGTTCTCTGAATATCCCAAGAACCTGCTTCACACTTTTAACTATTGGACTGTCATGGAGCTACTAACAAGAACAGACGAGGTACTTGTAAGAAATGGAGATGTCTGAAAAGAATAAGGCATTTCGGTTACAATCTGAAGTGTTGACAGCTGAAAGGAAAGTGAAACAAATAGATTTGAAACATGGAAAAACACTATTTAAAATGCTTTACAAACATTTCTTCAACAGAACGAGTAGTTACAGCTGAAGGGTTTAACGCCTGCTACCATCACCATTAGAAGTCACTTCCTGAACAGCCAGAACCTCTCAGAGCTTCACTCTGTTCTTGTTTTGTAATAAGCTCGTAGGCCCAGCTTGCAAAAAATGCAGAGGATTAAGAAATAATTGAGCTAACAGAGAAGGTCCTGCTACATGTTGGATGTTTTCCATCTTCTAAGGTATAGGCAAGTTAGAACTGTACAGAAAGCAGGGTCCATCGTGTAGCCACATTCACAAGGCAAAACAAATAAAATTCCACAGATCTTCCCCACCCTGGCGCATTCCTTACAAAGGAGGACAAGAACAATTTTATTTGCAACATTAAGGGCACTAACGGATACATCAATTAAAAATGCAGTCACCAAAAAAACAGTGATAAAGGCTTGTGGTTTTGTTACAGTTTCATACGTCATAGGAACCTTTCTTACACAAGTAAAAAGAGGCAATGCCTTAAAACAAACCCCCCCACTCACACACATCCATAGACTTTTGCCAGTGGATTGTGTCAATCAGCGGCACGGGGAAGCAGAGCCCGACAGTAAGCCGTGCTGGCAAAAGTCTCTCACGTCGCTGCAATATGAACGTGAAAATTCCTCTCCCCTCCTCCAACGCAGTTGTGTTTTATTTGAGGACACAACCCAGCTCTACCAGCAAAGTGCCGCTGCCCTTACAAGCACTATCCACACTACGAGCCCTTGGCCCATGTCACACTGGTACCCTAATCTTAGAACAGGCAGGATAATTATAGCAGGGAAACAAACCAACTGCTGTCAAACGCACAAAGTAAATACGCAAAAAAGCTGCAATTTATAATTTTTTTTTCCTGTCACATCTCACCTCATCACGATTCAAACCCCTTGCTGGCTTAGTTACACCAGCAAAGCTGAAGGGCAAAGACACAAAGCGTTTTGCTTCAGGAAATCTTGCTTTTTTTTCCTGTTGCCTGAAGTAGAGTAGTAAAAAGATCACTCACAGCAGTACAGCTGCATCTGCAGCAAGCTACAAAACCCACTACAAAGAGTCTGTCTCCCAACAACAGCAAATATCCACAATGCAAACAACTGCCCTTACCTCTGGCTGTTTATCAGAATTGGCAAAATGTTTGTTTTTTTCTTTCCTAACACAAAAGAAAGTAACAAAAAACAACAACAAAAAACCCAAACAAAAATAAAAGGATATACACAGATACCAATGACGGACTGAAGGATAGCTTGCAAACTGCAATTACAGATAACTAGGTGGTTAGTTATGTGTTCATGTACAGGTAAATACATGTTCCTACAAACATCATACTAGCACATAAGAAATTGATGCTATTTAGCTACGAAAAGGTTGAGCTACTTGCCACTTCCCTAACTTTGGTGTGAGAAACATGGCAAGCTGACTGGAAGCCAGTTTCAGATACAACAAATCCCAGTATCAAACAAACTGGGTGTTTGGATGATGTACCTTTTGGTACCTGTCATATCTAAGCAATATCTAAAGTTCAAAGAGAGGGCGAGGACAGCAGAAAAATTGTTCAAAGTGTAGAAGAGTAAGAACAAGCTTTACAGAAACTCGACTTATCTCAGTTTAACAGAGAGTATTTCTATTTTGACTCACTGTAAAGACCTTCACAGAGTTTAGAAGGTAACTCTAATCTATAAACATAGATCTGACATTTCCTGTTTGACAACACAACACAAACGCATGTTCCTCCGCAAAAGCTGCATTAGTCATGCGGATTGCCTGGCTCATTATATACACTCCCCCTTCAGCCCACGTCCCCTCACCCAAGCCTTGGGACCACAGTCCACCCTTCCCAAAGCCATCAGGGTATTTCTCTGTCTCAAGACAAGTCACCTAATTGTATGTGTCAGGCAGGAGGTCCACGGAAGCAGAGAGGCCAGTTTATTTTCCCACCTCCCAGTTGCTTGTTTCCAAATCTGTGCCACTTTTCTCTTGCCAGATTGTGTGAACCCAACCATTTGAGACAGCTCATGCTGCAGCCACATGAGCAGGTGCATCTCCCCATTTCTGCGTGTTGAGGAAACATTCTCAAGCAACTCATCTGGCAACAAGGGTACTTCCTGCTCCACGCCTGCTTCAGGTCACCAATAAGGTTTGGAAGACAATAGCTTAAGGATGCAAAAGCAATCCCTTGGTGGCATCCTACGTCATTCACCTACCTCTCTCCTGTGGCTATCAATAGGAAAGGATGTTCTACCTACAGCGCTCTCTTTCAAAAAAGTTGGCACACTTTTTTAAAAGCTAACAGATAGGAAAATTGTTTAAATCCCCCAAACCAAAAATTGCTTGTAAACACTTATGAGGTAAGGAGGAATAAGGGTTTTCTCCAAGACATCCACAAAAGGACTATTAAATAAAAAGCATCAGGCTGCAACGTCAATGAACGTTTTGTAGCTCCTGACTTACTAAGTTCCCTCAATAAACAAGCATGTCTGGTTGGAGAAATGTGTCTATGCCACACAACAGGACCATTTTGCTTTGTGAATGCTGTTTAGGCAGAGTAAATACTTTACCAGGAACCTTAACTTCTAACAGAGCAGCCAACGTTAAGAATCATTAAGTTTGATTTCTCTCTGCAAAGAAAATAGCAGAGATAAATCTTTATTTTTAAAGAATGGTTTTCCACACAAGCCCAGTCATTCTACCCATCAAGGAAAGATGTCCAGGCCAGGCAGCTTCCTGGCTACAGAAGTCCAATCGTTAGCACAGGTTAACAGGTCAGACCAAAGAAAATTGCTTTCAAGAACTGGACCTTGTCTCACTGATATGTGAAGGCTGGGAATTAAGTTTAAAAATAAATAAAATCTCAGTGTTAGTGCCTCTGGATAAGAAATTCCTTTGATAACCCTGTGTGGCTGGCCTCACTGGCACGTGATTCAGAGAAGTGCAACTAAAAAGACAAGCGGATTCAGGCAGAGAACATAATTTCTAGACTGGAAAATACATGGGGGCTAAAACACTGGTTTGAAATGCGGGAAGACGAGCTGTAAGTCCCGTTGCTCAAGAAAGGATCCGATACAGGTTATCTGCTGAGATCCAGCACCACAGACAGTGAGTCTTCACCTATTTTTCCCCATTTTTTGAAGGGAGGGACTTGCCTGAGAGGTAAAAAACAGGCAGCAGTCAGTCGTCTTTTTTTTTTTTTTTTTTTTTAAATAAATTGAGCAGTGTCCATAGGAAAGCATGATGGACAATACTGAAAATTTATCACCAATACCAGCACCACAAGATACTGTCTTCAAAGCAGTACACTCATCCATCACCGGCAGCATTAATAGTCCCAACAATTTGATGAATGCTTTCTAGAAAGGGTATTTCTACATCTCCAGTAATCAGCCCCGGGATCTATCTGGGGAATTTAACAAGTTATTTCCGGATGTTTATGATAACTAGAAGCTGTGAATAAGCTCCAAAAACACATTCAAAAGATTTGCCAGCACAACAAGAAGCATTTGGCTAGGTACCACACCGCATTTTGTGCCTAAAGCTATACAACAGGTCCTCCACAATTCTCTAACCATTAACATGAAAGTTAAAGGGGGGAAAAAAGAAAAGAAAAAAAATCATCTCAAACACTCAGAAGTCAGAAGATGGGAGAAGTAGTAAAAGAAGAAACTAAAAAAAGGATACAAACGGGAGGTCACCCCATTTATAATTGGCTATTTAAGACAGCGACAGTAAATTTCCTCTGTTATTAGAAACATAGTGATTAGCAATAGTTTCCTAACAGTCTCTGAAATTGAGAATCATTATTACGGAAGAGGGCAAGCACTGCAACAAGTCACTTCAGAGGCAAAGCGTAAGACAGAAAACCCTTCTGACTATACCCCTCTACTCTTCTGAAGGCTTCACCGAAGGAGCCTCCACACAGACACCCTGCACAGCACCTTCGGCCCCAGAGTCCGGAGGATCGGCTCCGGCCGCAGTCTGCATGAACGGCGTGGACACATCCACGCTGGCAGAGCTCTAACGCTGTTTTCAAGGACAACGTAAATGGAAATTTCCCCCCTATGAAAAAAGGAAACTATTAGTCAATGAATTCCACAATGCACTTCTAAAAGACAGTTTTAAAAAAAAATCGAATCAAAATTGTTCTTTTTTCTAATAAAAGTGACTAGGAAGCATTAGATTAGTATGGAAATGGTTTTGAATTAATCTCAGTATGCCTCCAACACCCAGCTGTAAAAATACAGGAGAGTTCTTGCATGCTATGAACAGCCTCTTTAACCCCTGATATAAATCTTTTGGAGAAGAAAGCTATACCTGAGCTACACGAGCTCTCTACAGTTACACAGACTAAACTCTTGGGTTCTTAGACATTTAAGATTTGTGAAAATGGATGATCATGAAGGTAAAAATATTCCCATCTTTTATGAAGGCACATTCCTGAGTCCTAAATTCTATCTGCAAGACTCACACAAGGAAGCTATCAAGGCTAAACTATAAAAACTGAAATCAGTCTACCGAAAATCTGCAAGAGGGAGTGAAACAACCAATTCATGGAAGCTCAAGCACCTCAATGACAGGCTGTAACTTCCTGCATTTGTCTAATGCAACCAAAACACTAAAAGGTTGAAGTCACCATAATTCAAAATGGAAGGGAGGCAAAAGCACAGAAGAACAGTCATAAATATGCAACACACTACAACCTTTAAGGAGGCTATTGGTTTTCATAATGAAAAACTCAGCTGTCTCCTAGTGCAGTATGTACAATGTTTTGGCAAGCAGGGCAGCACTAAAGAATAGGTACGAACCAATGGCAGGTACAAATATTATTTGCCTTTTGTTACACACACAAGAAGATATTTCTTAATCAAAGAAACCCTGTATTTACACAGTGTACCAGTGCTCATAAAGAACATTTCACAACTGTATGACCAAATCTATGCATTCATCTAGCTGGCAGTAAAAATAGATCTTAATCCATTAAAAATGCATCAATGATGTTCATATACTGTAAATGCCAAAAATAGCCTGGACTGACCTACTGTTGGTATCTCCATAGATGTGGGCTTCCTTAAGGTCAAACACTGTATTCACGATTTTCACCAGGTAACGTCTTTCTTCCCACGCTAGCAGAGAAAGTACACTATAAAGCTTACAGCATCACGTGTTATTTACTTTAGCATGCTCACAAACAATATATTTCCTCACGAATGATACGGTTGCATATCTGTTAATATAAACATTACAACCCTTGAACCAACCTACCCGAATGATGAAGCTCGGATTCAAGCACCTGCTAACACTAGGACTCTCTGGCAGTGAAGAGATCATCTAAAAACTGTAGCAGTTCAGTCTAAAGGGCTTCTGGATGGGAGGTCCTACAGTTTCCTACTGCCATCCTTCTGTACTTGGTTCATCTAACAACTTGCCAAGTATACCATAACCACTTAACTCTTAATTCCACAGATTAACTAGTACAAGGAACATTTTTCTTACCTGCTCTTGGCAAACATTGCTTGCTTCTATCTGTTGTGCTGGTAAAACTTGACTATCCTCAAATTTCCCCAGTTTTAGTAAGGTCAGAGTAATGCTGTTTCATACATGAACACTAATAAATCTAAGCTCTCCTTCGAGCCCACAGTTCAGAGGCCTCCATCCAATCCTGCACCAGTGACGCTACCAAGTTCTTAGAGATGTTTGTCGCTTACTGGAGACAAGAAAACCCACAGTGATAAAAGTAACAAAATTCACTGAAGAGTGAAAGGATATTGCAAAAGAAAACAGTAAGACAGACCTAGCCCCACTGAACTGGCTGCTAGTAACAACAGGCAGGCAGAGTTTGGCATTTTTAATATAATCTCCACGTGTTAAAAGTTGTCTTATGTTTTTTTGCAGATGCTTCTGGTATTTTGCTATGCTATCATGTATGTGAAATATCTTCTAGCAGCCTTGACACATATAAACTGGCAAATTAGTGTAAGCAATTGCCCTCCTAGACCTCCACTTCACCCCTTTTCCTAGGGGTTATTTCCCCTGGAAGAGAGATTCAGCAGAACAGACTGTGCACCCACGTACCCAAAATGCCAATTCACTGCCTGAACACTTAAATCTGTAGGACTTTTTTTTTTTTTTAATATAATGGCTTGCAAATCACCTTGTGTCCTGCCCTGCCTCCCTGGCTGCACATTAACACTGCCATAGCAGAGAAGTGGGGTGGGCAGCTGGGGCAGCGACTTGCTCAAACTGCAAAAGCTAGATTTTTGTTGGAGAAAGTCTGCCAAGACTTTAGTCATGTCTAAATTGTATTTGATTTAAAGTAAGTCACATTTTATCTTAATCCGTAACAAAAGCTTTAGTGTTCTCAAGAGATTTTATTCACTAGGTGAACTATATTATTACTTTTGGTATTAAATAAGGTTGCCGACACAGTAGTAATCTTCATTCCAGTTCTTGGAGACTCAAGTTTTTTTCAGCCACACTCAAACTTAATTGTCCCTAGTGTATTTATCTTTGCAGATGGGAATTATTTTTACAGAGCTATATGCTAGCATGATTTTCCTGACAAGTAATTGCAGAAATACTAGTTTAGACAATCTCTGGATACAAAACAATGCACCTCTCTAAAGACAAACAGCTTACACCTAAGGCTAATAATGAAGACAATTATTTTCAGCTATTTGGGAGAGGGTCATTGCCAGACAAATTTACTTTTTATTAGGAACATTCTTATCCTTAACTAAGCCTTTCAACTGGCTGACAGAAGAGCTAATTCCTATGCAATAAGCTTCAGCAGAGCCCAAGCCAGCCACAGACACAGCTGTCCAAAGAGCTTGCTAAACACAGTATGTCCTATTATAATCTCTCTAACAAATAACACAAAAGGTCTACATCGGTATAATCAAAATATAACAACTTATACAGCATTCAATAATAGTCTGAAACATTGTCTCTTTGTATAAAAAAAAAAAAAATTAAGACCAAGAAATCTCAGCTTCTGGAAGCCATACAGGAGGCCACAAACACACATTTATTTCCCCTCCCTCAGTGATCTTAAAAAAGAAGACATACATTTTAAAATATACAGTTAAAACAAAAGCAATGGTTACAAAAACAGTTTGACTGATTTGGGATTTACAGATAGGGAGTCTACTAAATGAGAATCCTTTTACCCATTCTTTTTCAGCAGAACACTAGAGAATGAAGCTTACTTTCTTTCTAAATATCTAAAATACCTGCACGAAGCACATGTTGCTTTTGGAAGTTAATTTTAAAGGAAAGCTGGAGAAGAATGTACCTGGAATTCAATGAATGTACTCACACTGCAACATGGATAAAGCGGCGGCTTCCATGAGCAGCTTACAGAACCTCTTAACAGCAAGACATACAACAGCTTCAAGACCTACATTCTTACATTCAGTGTTTGATGTCTGCTTGCAACTGTTGTTTCAATCTCTACTGCATCAACAGACATTATTTCTTTGTATGTGTTACCCAACTTAAGCATCACTTGATTAAAACAAATTATTGCCATAATAGATGCATATTTTCCTCCAAGAGTTAAAAAAAAAAAAATCAACCAAACATCTTTTTATTTCTGTACCTTACAGAACTGCAAAGTGATCTATTCTCCACATGCCGTAAGTATCACCCAGCGCTGAAGAGTTAGTTGTCCACTATAAACAAACAAACTTTTGCTATTTAATTAGCTTCAATGAGATTAACACTTCAGGATATGAGATTATACAGTCAAATATACCCAAAACACTTCTAGATAAACTACCGACTTTTTTTCCCCTCATTTGTCCCATTTTCTAGGATGCAGCACAGGAGACAGAATACGTCATCACTGACTATTATTCTGGTATCTCAAAAAGTTTTAATTAACAATCATATTACATTTGGATACTAACTTGCAAAGTACTGAACAGCAGGCTGAAACCAGTATATAATTGAATCTCATTTCCCTTAAAAGTAACCAATTGCTATGTTAATGCCCTGAGAGACAGAAAACTAGAAAACTGGAGTTATCTGGTCACAATTCTCACTTTAAAAAAAAATTTTTAAAGCCAAAATAGTATGTGATAAAATTAGCTTTTCCTTTTAGTCTTTGAAGCAACCCTTCTCACAAAATTCCGTTCTGAGAAATGTATTCCCAGGCTTTGTGAATTACACCTAAAAAGAGTGATTCACAGAATCGTAGAGGTTGGAAAAGACCTTTAATCGTAGAGGTTGGAAAAGACCCACCACTACACCATGTCCCTGAGCACCTCATCCAAATGGCTTTTAAATACTTCCAGGGATGGGGACTCCACCACGTCCCTGGGCAGCCTGTTCCAATGCTTGATAACCCTTTCAGTGAAGTAAAATTTCCTCATATCCAGTCTAAACCTCCCCTGGCGCAACTTGAGGCCATTTCCTCTTGTCCTATCACTTGTTACTTGGGAGAAGAGACCGACCCCACCTCTCTACACCCTCCTTTCAGGCAGTTGTAGAGAGCGATGAGGTCTCCCCTCAGCCTCCTTTTCTCCAGGCTGAACAACCCCAGTTCCTCAGCCGCTCCTCATAAAACTTCTGCTCCAGACCCTTCCCCAGCTCCGTTGCCCTTCTCCGGACACGCTCCAGCCCCTCAATGTCTCTCTTGTAGTGGGGGGCCCAACACTGAATACAGCATTCGAGGTGCGGCCTCACCAGTGCCGAGTACAGGGGCACCATCACTTCCCTACTCCTGCTGGCCACGCTATTTTTGATACAAGCCAGGATGCCATTGGCTTTCTTGGCCGCCTGGGCACACTGCTGGCTCATATTCAGCCGGCTGTCAACCAACACCCCCAGGTCCTTTTCTGCCACGCAGCTTTCCAGCCGCTCTTCCCCAAGCCTGTAGCATTGCATGGGGTTGCTGTGGCCCAAGTGCAGGACCCAGCACTTGGCCTTGTTGAACCTCATACAATTGACCTCGGCCCATCAATCCAGCCTGTCCAGGTCCCTCTGCAGAGCTTTCCTCCCCTCAAGCAGATCAACACTCCCGCACAACTTGGTGTCACCTGCAAACTTACTGAGGGTGCACTCGATCCCTTCATCCAGATCATTGATAAAGATATTAAACAGGACTGGCCCCAACACAGAGCCCTGGGGAACACCGCTTGTGACCGGCCGCCAACTGGAGTAAACTCCATTCACCACCACTCTTTGGGCCCGGCCGTCCAGCCAGTTCTTTACCCAGCGAAGGGTACACCCGTCCAAGCCATGAGCAGCCAGTTTCTCCAGGAGAATGCTGTGGGAAACCGTGTCAAAGGCTTTACTGAAGTCTAGATAGACAACATCCACAGCCTTGCCCTCATCTACTAGGCGGGTCACCTTGTCATAGAAGGAGATCAGGTTGGTCAAGCAGGACCTGCCTTTCCTGAACCCATGCTAGCTAGGCTTGATCCCTTGGTTATCCTCTACATGCCATGTGACGGCACTCAGGATGATCTGCTCCATCAGCTTCCCCGGTAACGAGGTCAGGCTGACAGGCCTGTAGTTCCCCGGGTCCTCCTTCCGGCCCTTCTTGTAGATGGGCGTCACATTTGCTAATCTCCAGTCAGCTGGGACCTCCCCAGTTAGCCAGGACTGCTGGTAAATTATGGAAAGGGGCTTGGTGAGCACATCTGCCAGTTCCTTCAGTACCCTTGGGTGGATCTCATCAGGCCCCATAGACTTGTGAGTGCCTAAGTGGTGCAGCAGGTCACTGACCATTTCCCTCTGGATTCTGAGACGCTGAGGTCCATCACACCAGCAGGATCCGTCCACGGAGCTAAGGACAGCAACAGCCATAACTCAGATGGGGCCACAGCTGCCATCAGCCTTGTCACTGGGTACCATGTACCAACATCCCTGTGTTCACACACCGTCTCACAAGATGCAGGAGAATGTTTGGTAGTGATTTTATCTGTAACCACAGGAATCTAAAAAAGGCTGCAACAATAGTTAATAACATCTATAACAAAAACTGGGGAGGAAGGAAAGGCGGAAGGAAGGGAGAAGAACAGGAAAATTAAGAGATCAGATAAAACATCAGGTATGGGAAATACTCAATAATTTATCGTTAAAAGATTTCCCTTTCCAAAGGAAGAAACAGAACACAAACGAAATAAATCTGCTGACAACAAATACCTATGAAATACATTGGCCAAATACCCTACTCCCTTCTAATACTGGCCCATCAAGAATAATACTTTATTACTACTAACAATTAGTCTTAACTTTTATCACAGAATTAAGCAATGGAGCCAAAAGTTCCCACTATGTCAATGAGCTGAAAACAAATATTCCGTCAAGCAATCATACTGGCACCTGTATAGGCTTCTTTAAAAAAACAAACAAACAAACAAAAAACCACACACACACACACAAAAAAGCTAGTCATTCTACACATAATCTATTTCATAAGGTCTTCAAATTCATGTATAGAAATTATACAAGGAAGCCAAACTACACACTTCTTTTTAAGTAGTCATATAGCAGTAAGTCATCAAGATTAATTAAAAGCTTGAACAATACTAAGGAATTTTCCTCTTACGTGACTGTTCCTCAAAGTATCAGGTAAGACACACCACACAAATCAAGTATCTCCTCACCAGTTCTGCGGAGACTGCCTACCACAGCACAAAGCTGAGGGAAGCCCCAAGTTTCATACATCAACGTTCTCACAGCACAGATTATCATAAGTTGGCCTCTACTTTGATGAAGTATTGACTTCAAGCATGTTCTAGTGAAGCTCTTCAAAATGATTCCTTTAGTGCAGTTTTTTTAAGTCTTCATACAGTGCAGGCAAGAGAAGCATTTTCTCTGCTCAAGTCATCCTCCTCTTTCACAAGGAGACACCCATTGCCTTTCCTCTACTTCTTTCTGAAACAAAGCCATTACGCATCACCATTTATCCAGGAGCCATTGCTCTGCTTCCCATATTTTATCTATCAATAGTGCAGCGGCCGTAAACAACGCCATGATGTAAGAGACAAGGCTTGAAAGAAAGTAATACTTTTTATTATATTTAGAAAAAGGACTTGCACATCTGAAATGTTTTTCAACCATAGCAGTTGAGAATTACTACCCCTTTATATTTTATAGAAACATCTACCTGTGAACCAAGTCCAACACCAGCCTAAAAGCAAGACCAAGAAATAGCATTCACATGTCTACTTGATTCTTCGAATTCATGACCACTTTCAGCAAGTTAAGGGATAACTGCATATGAAATTCAAAGTTACTAAACACAAAGTAGTCAAAATTGGAGGAAAATCTTAACTTCTCATGTGTTTTTCTCATTACATAGCTGATGGTTCAGGAGAGGAACTTAGGCATCACTACAGACAGGTCTTCATGCAGCTACAGCCAAATAAGCAGATTTGCAGGGAACTAATAGGCTAGACAACCTTGGAAGGTCCCTCCCAACCTCAGATTCTGTGGATAAGAGTATTTTCCAGAACTGAAGGAGAAGTCAAAGAAGGGACACAAGAACTACAAACGAGATGTACGACAGATCTGGTCCTACAGTCATTCCAAAAAGGCAAAGACTTTCAAAATACGTACTGTAAGCCTCAGAAACATGGACAGAGGTGGACAGGAGAAGAGGGCATCAATCTGGGAATGGTTCATCAGGTGGAATATGGCTACCCATCACTACCCCAGGAACACACAGGGCTATGCAACCAGATCAGACCACCACCGAGTAAAATCACCCTTATCTACCCTACCTCATTTTCTCTCTCAACAAGGTATCTAGAATAGAGAGTAGCCACATAACAGCAAACTGCTAGCAAGAAAATTATGCATGAACCGCATGGGGCCACCCAGTAATTCAAGAAAAGTCAGTGTTTCAAACTCTGAAGAGCTATTGTCTGTCACGGCACAATAGGGAACAGAAATTACAGGTCTGACTATTTATAGAGCAGTTAAATGTACACTAAAGCCTAATTTGTTCCTAACTGTACAGATGCATTAAAAAATGGAATCATTTATTGCATGCAACAATATGACATAGAATTAATATTTACATCACATATTGAGACAGATCAGCTTTAAAGTGCCAAAATACATTTATCGTTATAGAAAAGAAATCAGTAGCTGGCTGAAAAAAACTTCTCATGTCATTTGTCCAAACCCAGGTGAAAATACTGGCAGTCAGAAGTTCATCTCCCATTTCAAAAATCTTACTATGTCAGTACTCAACCTGGTTCCCACCGAGGCAGATTCAGTATCCTAGGTCAGTCACGTTAATGAGACATGGATGACTTCTTTGGCTGCTACTCACGACACTAAAGCATCAGTAAGACTGTCAAGAATCACACTGATTTCATTCCAAGTACCAGCGCAGCTTGGAAAGAGAGCAACGGGGCAGCAGCAGTGCCAAACACTGAATGCGTATCCTGGGGAAGACGTCTAAAAGAGGCATGGGGACAAAGAAAGAGAAAGCAGGAAGCTCAGTTTTTCGTATCACCCACAACGACTGGTTTCTTCCCACTATGTAAAAATGCAAAAAGATGATGGAATAATAGGAGAGGAAGCAGACCTTCCTGCTTTTCTTCAGCATTCAAAAGAGAATAAAGAAAACAGTTTCAAATGACAACATGCAGCCAGAGACAGACTGAGAAGATGCATCTTAGGCAAGGCCTAGACTACTGACAAAGCTGATCCTAACCCCACAATCCTACTTCACCCCTCAGAATTCAGGCCACTCTGTCCTTCCACCTTCCAGGGCTGTCCACACCAGAAAGTTGTATTTTTACATGTATTAACTGCATCATGTTACCTATAGGCTCAAAGACAACCGTGCAGTGCTTAAGAACCCATTAGCTCGCAATGATTAATCCCAGGACAACACATTCAACAGTGCGTTAGAAAGCTAAGAATACATTCTCCATGCAATATTTTCCTGGCTCACATATAGCACAGACAAGGCCTATAGAAACATTTCTTTCACAGTCACACTGGCGCATGTTAGGGAGAGATACTACGGACACTTGCTCAGCAGGAAGAGAGATATTTCATTTCCCAGTGCCATCAATCTGACACACTGTCCCCCTCCCCGCAAACTCATCCTTCAAGCACTGTGTTTTTCTCATAATCAAACTAAGACTGAATTCAATTAATCTATCCACACAATAACCCCTGCCCTGCATGGAAACAAACCGCTTGATGGAATGAAGGTTTTTATAAGCCAAGTTTCAGCCACACCTATGATTTAAAATACATGAAAACTCCTAAAACGATACTGCATTTAACTTGGCTTCAGCCACAAGAACAACCAGAATTGAAAGAACTGCCTAAGAAAACTTTGATAGCAAAGTTAAAACTTCCATGGCAATCCTGACCAAGTGAAAACAGAAAACGTGCAGTTTCTGCAGTACTGACTGCAGATACAAACACTCCCTTAACTTTTCCTACCCTGCGGTGAGCTGCCTCCCCCCGAACTCCCACCCCACTCGGGGGGCAGAGGGAGGACACTGCTCCAGCCACTGCTCCTTTTCATCTTTACTGACCAAACTACTGCCCCACCTCATCAACCGCACTCATCCAAATCCCACTCTGAACAGGAATTTGCATATATACAAGCCTTTTGCAGCTCATTAATGTCATGTGAATGACTCTCGCATGTTCGTGAATTTATACTCTGCCTGGCCCTTTTTTCATATACGGGCCAAAGGCATGGGGCAGGGGGGCGAGATTATTTAGGATCTCATGACAAAACGAAGCATTTTCTGGGTTTCAGCCTAGCATTTTGGTATGAAGTGTCTTCACCCTTTTGCCTCCTGATACAACTCACTGGATAACATATAGCTTCTACTTCCAGGTAAGGATGTTGTAAGCATCGTGTTACTTCACAACCTTGCTCAGCCTCTAGGTCAAAAGCAAAGGACAGTCTAGGATTCGGAAAAAAAAAAAAAATCAAAATAGAGGCATCAAGATATCAGTCATGTACAGGCCCGAGGAATGAAGGAGTCAATGCAGTTAATCAACTAAAATTAGCTCAAGCCCTTTACTAAGCTATGTGAACATACTCCGAAAAACAAAAGCACATTTAAAAAAGAAAACTTTTCTAGTTAACTGAACATAGGAAACAAGTTTCAACACATCTCTGCTTCCCCTTAAAACAGCTTGGCACCACCTCAGAGTTCTACATATGTTTAAAAACAACAGAGTAGTACAGGTCAAAGGAAGCTATGAAAATCCAGTCTGCACACACAAGCTGGGTATTCTTACAGCATTGATATTTTGTTTAAAAAAAAACAGGCCATAGATCCTTAGCTTGCTATTCAAAGTTCTTCTATTACCAATGTGTCCGAGTTGTTCCAAGACCAAACAATAGAGGAAGGTCATGCGTGGAGCTCTGCAAGGGCCTACACCGGCACATGTAGCTTAACCTATTCGTTAACGACCTAGAAAACGAAGTGATCAGTGGTGTGACAAAGTTGCTGACAATATGACGTGTTTGTAAGGATGAAGGCAAACTGAAGAATCACTGAAAGACCTCAGTGACAGCAATTCAATGTACATAAATGTAAAGTGATGCCTATGGGGAAAAGCAGACCAGACAGACCTAGCTTTACGTATAAAGTGATGGGCTCTGGGATGACCTTTACCGTGCTAGAGCAAGCTCCTGGGCCCAAGATAAACAGACATACAAAAACAGCAGCTCAGCAGCAGTCAAACACACAAATCATTGTTAGAAATCATTAGAAAGGGAACAAAGAGCAAATGAGAAATCATTATACGCTCTATAAATCCCTGGTTCACTCAGATCTCAAAGTACAAGTGGTTTTGGTGGTCTCATCTTTAAAAAAAGAACAAAAAAAAAAAACCCAACATATTAGAAGTGGAAATGTTCACAGAAGGATGACGGAAGTCCAGCATGACTTCCCTAATTAAGAAATAGCAAAAGCTAAGATTTTTCAACCTAAAAAATAGAGAACATGGGGACAGATATGATAGCAACCTAGAAAACCACGAACAGCACAAGGAGAGTGGACAGGAATCAGCTGTTCAGCCTCTTTCATTACACAGCATAGTGACCAGTGGATGAAGCTGGCTGGAACCAGGCTTAGAACAAAATGAGAAGGGTCCTCACGCAGCAAGCAGCAGAACAACAGAAATCCCTACCAGAATACTGTGAACAAAAGAAGTTTATGTAGCTTCAAGAGGAACCTGGACAGGCACTTGGAAAATAGATTTATTATGGCTTGTCCAGCTAGTAGCCCCCATCGGGTTCAGAGAACTGAGCTGAAAATAGCTGGAGACCAGGGGAATATTGCAGGGAGGCGACAGTTATTTCTCATACTTTGTCCTGGTTTCGCTTTTCCCTATGCACTCACTTCTGGAAGCTGTAGGAGACAATACCGGGCCAGATGGACCGGTCTGAACCAGTACAGCTACTTTTATATTCTTAAGATTCAGTTTACAACACATGTTTATTTTTAGCCTTTTCCTCAGAAACCCAAGCAACATTGTCAAGAGCCTGTAATAAAAATGCTACTTCTCAATTGAAAGAGTCAAATTTTAACACCAAAGAGGTAAAAGGGGAAATTAATTGAATTAAAACCTGGGTGTACATCCTTTAGAAAAATATTATCTAAAATACTTGTAATTCAAACCAACAACAGTTCTGATACTTGATTAAAAAAAATCTGAAGCCCCGCCACCAAGTGGCCTCAGCAGATTCACTGATGAGATCCTGCTAAATCAACACAGAACCTACAAAAAATAACAGCTTCGTTTCTGTACCACTGCTGAAGTTTCTACATTTTTCATTTTGGTGCAATATATTTATAGGTGCACTAACAACTCCATAGATTGCCTGAGCAGAGCTGTCTCCAACAGATTTTTCAATAAGCTGAAAATCTACACAAATACTTGGACTGTTTCAAAGACTCTTATTTTGCACCAGGGAAACAAGATACAACATCTGCACAAAAGTGAGATCATTTTGTCAAGGGAGTCTCAAGAAACAATATGAGGAATTAATGTATCAGAAAACATTCTCATCCACACAACTTTTTACAACACACTCCTGCAGCTGAGATTACAGATTCTACCTGAACCAAACACATGATCCTTATTGTATCTGGCCTCTGCTTTTTAAAAACATAAAAAATAGTGAGCTGCACCTATGCTAAATTGCCAAGCAAAACTATGCTCACTGCTATTTGCATCCTATATTCTATTTTGCATGTGAACTATGTTTTCAGTTGAAAAGCTGAACAGAGCGGCCCTATTAAGTTCAGACCCTGCTCTACAACGAGGGCAGGAGGAACGTCTTGCAGAAGACTGTAAATGAAGGTAAGCAAGAAGTTTCAGCTCTGAATGATTCTCAACCGACTGTCCCACTTAAAGGGACAGTAAATTTCTTCATGTGGCTGGACAGCGAAAGTATGCTATCCGCTTACACAGCAAACAAGCAGAGATGCTCAAGAAGATACACTTTCTCAGGAAGAAGCTCTGGCAGTGTCACATGCAAAACAAAGCTGGAGGAACCTCGCATGGTCTGCTACACTGATCAGACCACAAATATGCAGAAGGACCAAGATCAGAGTAGACCAATGAAGTGACTCTCAGGACTACCAGTTGTTCTGCAGAGATACACAGAGCCAGTTTTAATCCCAGAAGCAACCAGGGATAAATTATTTTGCTAAACTCTGCCTTTTGGCTCAGCCGCCAATCTGCTCCCCTTTGTGAGCCTCAAGAACAGAGTAGCAGCATCAAGCAAATACATGGTCAAGACAGCCAAGGCTGAAATTTGATGGACCTAAGGCACCCTCCTGCAAACCACACCCCCTGAAAATGCTGCAGATGACAGATCCTACAGCTGCTCAAAAATGAGTGGTACAGTATGGAAAGGTAAAGCCACAATACTGGCTGGCAGCTTGAGTACCTACCCAGTGAAAGAACCACTCTGAAGACAAACCCCCACCGCTTCAACATAAAATTCTAGCGTACCTAAAGCGCTCTGTAGTTTTATACTTTGTCATCTCTTTGGAAGAGAACTGTTTTTTTCCTAGTATAAATCTACCTTAGAAAACCAGGCCTCTAATCTCAGCTCTGCCCAAAGATTATGACTTAACTCGTGCCCAACACAAATTTCTGAGAACATTTATCACAAATGTTTGCCCACTCGAATGGCTGTGGCCACAAAAGATGCAGCTTCAGGAAGGCAATGCTGCAACCAAGCAGTAAGAAGACTGAGCTCCATTTTCTGTCTGCTTTATAACCATGTATTTAATGGGAGGGGAGGAAAGAGTGGGAGAGCTTGGTATACCAATTTTCAAAATGGACAAGAATCCTATGGAGCTTCCTGGTGAAGAGATGCCTACCTGCTGCCTGTCAGCTGTCATCACCTCCCCTCAGAAGGTCACTGCTTTTGACATCTAGTTTTTTTGACGCAACCTCCACCTTTTCCAGTGA
Organism: Mycteria americana; assembly: GCF_035582795.1. Lineage (NCBI taxonomy): Eukaryota > Metazoa > Chordata > Aves > Ciconiiformes > Ciconiidae > Mycteria > Mycteria americana. Next base: position 69,333,800 of record NC_134370.1, on the reverse strand, counting down.
TACCAGCAGACAGTCTCAGGAACTACTTTTGCACATTTCTGAGGACGTAAAGGATTTTGTAATACATCTCCACTAACAGAAATCCACAGGAATAAAAACTCCTCAAGAACTACATCTGTGGCATGGAATCATCTGCCCAAATCCCATGCCCAAACAAGCTGCCGGTATCTTATTGTCAAATATGTGAGGTATAGCAAGATGGTCTGGCAAGAGGCTGGGGGAACAGGGCTTTTTCAGCCTGGTGAAGAGAAGGTTCTGGAGGAACCTAATGGCAACCTTCCAACATGTAAAGGAGGTCATCAGGAAAACAGAGCCATGATCTTCACAGAGGTACACAGCAGAAGGATGTGAGACAACAGGCACAAGCTGAAATAAGAGGTTCAGGCTGGATATTAAAAAAAAAAAAAGAAACCAAAACAAAAACAACCAACCAAACCAAAATGATTTTCACCATGAGAAGAGTTAAGCAGTGGAAGAGGTTGCCCACAGAGGTTGTGCAGTTTCCATCCTTGGAGGTTTTAAAGACCAGATTGGATAAAGTAACCTGTTCTGCCCTCATAGCTGATCCTGCTTTAAGCAGGAGGTTGGACTGGAAATGTCCCAAGGTCCCTTCCAACCAAAACTACCAAATAATCTATGGTCAGGATCAAGGGAGCAACTAGGTGTCAAACAAAATAACACCAAGAAAAGCTAACAGGAGAGTCCTACTCAACTCTTGGTTTGAAGAATTTAGCACCACAAATCATATCAGGGCTGGAAACTGGGAGAAAGGACTCCTAGTATGCACTACAAACATGCAAGGCATAGGGAAGAAGATATTTACAGAGATAAAGGGATGCTTCACATCTTACTATTCTGGAAACACTGTTGGCTCTGTATCAGCCCCAAAGCAGGGTATAGATTGAAACTCTCCCCTTCTGACTCTCTCCTGCTGTTAGATGTACTTCTGGGATGGAAACTGGCAACTGAAGCATTACCTACAGCCCATGCAGTCCTGGCAGAAGCAGAGAGGAGGCAGAACTCATACGTGTTTATTAGCCTGTATCCAGAAAGCTCATTACCATTTCCTAAACAAAACAAGGGAAGTTCACTACAGAGCAATCTATAAAGTGAGTAACACTTATCTTTCTGTCCTCCATGCTAAATAAACTTTAGCATACCCACAGAGTCTTTGCTCTGCTGCAGAGCCTAGGACTCTATCCTCACCAAGCAATGGCTTTTAAAGGCTCCTTTTCCTTCTCCATTAATTATCATGTCACTTCCTATATAAATCTCTTGTATATCATCTCCTATAGACATAAAGGTCAAGCTTAGGTTGACCTTTGGTCTAATTGTGTACTAGCTTTTCATTTCTTTGTTTCACATATTCTAGACAAGCCCCATAATACCCACCTTCTGCTAATTCCTACTCTCCCCTAGTCTTGGAATAAAATGCTTGCTTACAGAGCACTCTGCTATGCCTCCAGTATATGCTAAGGGACAGAACAGAACAGCGGAGACATGGCAGTACATCTATAGCTATCCCTAATCCCAACAGGAGAATAAGATTAAGCAAATCGCTGACAAACTCCCGGATCAATACAGCTGCAACAGACACAGGGGTCTCAGCAAAACAGTAAGAAAAGAAATGACAATAGAAAGGTCTGTACCACAGCACACAGAGAACAATAAGATAACATTACCTGGTTTAATTTGGTTCCGGCTGCTATTGAAAATTTGAAAGATCAAAATAAGGCTAGACAAGCTACTATCTCCCATCCCCATTCTCAACTCCATATATTCTCATTTTCAAAGGTTTAACATCATCTACTTTTTGTTGTAGCTCCAAAGCTTCTAATTTACTTTGAAATAGCCACTTTTTATGGCAGTGACTAGTTGTTCAAAATGGCTTTGAGAGTGTTGAGTAAAATTACAGAAGTAAGCACCCTTCTGTAAGCTACTGAAGCTCCTTTCTCCTCCTCACCCCCCTCTCTTTAACTAGCAAAAGAAACTACTTTTAAGAAAGGCATTTATTTTCACGAACAGACTACCATTGAAGGTACTACATGCAATTTTTGCATCATAAAATCCTATCATCTTCATTTTAAGAAGCCCAAACCAACACTCCTAGCATTTATTGGTCTACACAGAGCTGAAAATAGTGACAGAGCAATGCAACAATCAATATCTGAGCTTGATCAAGAGGATTCTGAAATTCAGCTGCCCAAGCATGTGTCACAGCAGTCACCCAAACAACACATTTCCCCTTCCCCCCCCCAAAGAACAGGACAAACATTTCTCTGTGATTCTTGCAGGCGCATTGGTGTTAACCAGAGGTGAAGTTCCTACTTACAGGGGACAGCACAAGCTGAGGCAGCTGGGCTGCGAAAGACACACAAGGTATATACCGCCAAGTTTTTAACGCAAAAACCACGTTTGCATTCTTCACTGAAATTGTGGCTTTCAGAAGGGTTTTACAACTTTTTATGGAGGGCGATAAAGCAGAGTCTTCCATTAGAAGGGCACCTGTAACATCTTTCATCAAAGCAAAAGTTGCTAAAGCGGAAGCACAGCAGCAAAAGTAAACAGACATTTCTGAGACAACTTAAGGTTTGTAGGTAGAATTCTTTCCTTGTGAAGCCAAAGGGCCAAACACCAATACCACCATGTAAGAGAAAAGCTGCAAGAGATCCAATCCATTTCGCAGCCACAAATCCTCTGAGACATTGGGTGATCCCAAGGCCCCGCAAAGTAACCCTTTCAAAACGCTGATTCACAGCAAGAAAGGTACTATTACTTCAAATTCAATAGTTTCAGCAGAGACCAATGAACCCCACGTTGATGCAGTCCACCAGCTGACTAACACTGGGGTTCAGCTCCGAACTCACTCATAAGCATTACTACAATGACAAGGATTACAAGAGATGCTTCAGAGAAAAGCAGCAGCTAGGCACTCAGAGGATCGGAGAGGGCTGGGGGTATCTCAGGACAATTACAGGGAGCACTCGAGTCTCAAGTGTTCAGAAGTTCTGTTTTGTTTTTCACCATAATGGCACTGAAGAGAAAAATGATCAGATGTTGACTTCTGCAAGAACGGATTACAGGAACTAAAATCTACCGTGCCAAACACATTAGTGACAAGTCTGCACTTATCTTTGTGCTCTATATGAATGCAGGCAGGTCACAGTATAAACCATACCAGTCATCTACATCCCTATAAATAACTTCAGTATATGAAGATATCTTAACTGTCTACACCCTGCTTCATGGGATGCTTTTAAATATATGTCTTGTGTCTCTGATCCATAAACATTCTTATCAATGGCCAAGCAGTCCTGAGTCCTTCCCCTCCCTAGGGTAACACTCTTCTCTTATTCTCAAGGAATAAAGCTAAATAAGATGCATCTTCTACCCACTTCTTAGCTTCTAAGCCTTTTAACTGTAATTTCTAAATACCTTTATAACCAGCAGAGAAATTAATTGTAAATCCATTAAAAATAACTACTATGAACTACTGGTTCTTATACCTTCTTTCCTTCCTTCCTTCTCACAAGTGGCAACGAGTAAGAATTTCACTTGCACAGGCCTACAAATACTTCCAGGATGGCCCCTAACGCTTGTGAGGGGTTTATACCAGAAGTGTGCTGACACTATACTTACGTGTACACAATATGCAATCTGGCTTTTATTGGCAATAAAGAAGTGTTATGGATTGGGGCTTTGACAGTTAAGCAGTGATACACAGCTGCCAATTTTATTCATCTGATATCTGCAATTCCGGTGTTGAAGGCCAAAAGCTCAAAAAAGATACCTAGACCAAAATACTGTCAAAAATACAATAATACTGACATACACCAAATTACAGGCGTGAAAATAACGTAATCCATGGACTCTGATAACAATGAAAAGTGGATTATATTGACTTTAATCACAGAAACACACAACCCCAGCAACTTATAAAAGGATTAAGCAAAAATAGCTCATAATACTGAAGAGTAAAATTCTAATTGAACACTGAAATAGGTAGCTTATGCTTAATAGCATTGACGATGCAATTTAACACAACTGCGTTTCCATACCAGAGATCCATTTGTCACTATTATCACCACCACCCGAAAGCCGTGCTACTAGCCTCTCCTCCTCAAAAAACTGCTTCACTGTATTTAGGGGAGGGGTATTTCCCAACTGAATATTTTTAAATGCTTTGTTTTCATCACCATTGTGTGGAAATGCTATTATGAATTTTCATTCAAACTCTTGGCTCACTTTTTTTTTTAAAGTATAAATTGTGTCTAACAAGAAACACACCAGGGATCTCTTCAATCCCCAAAGGCACTTTCTTAAAAGGAGAGAGAACAAAGGAGAAAACCTCCCAGCATGTGCTTTCCAAACCAGCTTCTTAGGACAGTATCAAGAATGACAATACTAGAACATAAGCTTTTCTTTTTCATTCTTTGATCCATGTATAATTGAATTGATTATTGCAAACTGTGTAATGATTTCCAAAAGACTTGAGTAGAAGGCAAAGATCACAACAATCTAATAACCAATTTAAAGAGATGTAAGAAATATTGAAGGAAAGATTTAATCACTCAAGTATACTCCTTCCAATTAGAAAGAGCTTTAAATAGCTTACCTTGAGATAAATTAGAGTCTGTATGCAATTATACAGGAATAGTAATTAAGATCAGGAAAATTCACATATGCCTCAGCCTATAGTGTTAGGGAGGTAATCCACAGAAGAACAGACTTTTCAGTTACCTTGTTTCATCAACAGAAATGAAAACATACTGCTTTAATTTATCCAAACCTGCGAGAGTACCAAAGAATTCAGTAACCTTACAAGTCTGGGATCTGCAAAGTATGTTTGATCTTATCTCATTTTTTTTTCCAGTAGGACAAACATTCTCAAATGGGGCAAGAGACTGAAATACTCTCGATCATGGTAAGTAAATACATTACAGGGAATGCTATTTCATGATTTACAACTCTGAAAAATTATGGCGAGTAAAAGTGACCACTGTTTTTCTGGAGGAAGCAAGATCTTTAATTTTACTTTGTGCATTTGGCAATACCACCCGTCATAGCACATTCCCTAATTTACATGTGTGTACATTACCAACATATAGCCCCATGGTTCTTTACACAGGAAGGCAAGAAAGTTTTAGAAACTTGATTAAGTTTTTCTGACAAGCTTTATCTGGCAAGACAAGTGAGTTACTGCGCAACTGTTACATTTGATTTTAGTTTTTAAAGGTGACTAAATCTGAAATAAATGCCATTTGTTAATTAATCAGAGGAGAAACGTGAAAAGATTTTACCTAAGAAAATTTAAATAATGAAAGGAATTCACTGTTCATTCTTCAAATAGCAGCGTCATAATCACAAACTCTCCCTTAGTTATGTCTCCTTTCAACTTTCAAAAAAAGAAATCATTTAAAAGCACGTTTTCTGGAGACGTACTCCTACTTAAAAATACCCACCGCACCCAACTACGATATAACGGCTTTCCATTAGCCACATTTTTTCCAAGGAGCACTCACCTCATCCAGTACCTAGTAACTGAGCTGGACTACTTTTGAAAAACTCGTATGTGACAGCTACAACTCTAAGCAGAAATTTCATGCCCCCTTGTCTTTCCCTCTCCTTCCTGACAGAGAAGGACACACCCACACACCTCTTTTTCTTTGTATGGTCTACAGAAAAAAAGAAAAAGGTATTGAAGTCTTCAAAGAATGAATTTATGAAGTAACTTTTTTTTTCTTACGTAAACTGCCAAGCCCCCATAGCTACCAAAAAAACCCCCAAGCAATTTTTCACAGAATGCAGTGCTACCATCCAACAGTCCCAGCTTGCAAGTACCACTACATATCCTGAGCAGCAAAGTGAAATTGAAAATAAACTACTCAGTTTGACATTTACCCTTCAGATCCCTGAGGCAGCAACAGTACTTTAAAAAAAAAAAAAAAAATTTCGTAATTTCTCTCTACTGGTTCCCAAGAAGCAGGTTTCAGAAAGAGATCAATAAAGAAGTCCGGGATGACAAGGAGCCACAAATGCACTTCTACAAAAGTTCCACCTGTAAAGCTGCAGAGAAAGAGAAAAGGACAGGCCTCTACGCTACGCTCGCACAGACCAACGGCACTCCAACACACATATACGTACCCAGAGCCCGCAGACTCTGCGATGGACAAGAGGAGAGGCTTCAGGTTTCAAAGCTCCTAAGACCAATAAATTGTCAATTTTCACAGTAAAATCATGCCTTTCAGCACTGTTCCTTGACCACCATCCTGCCACCTTAACACACATCAAAAAAAACTTTATTCCTTAGCTCTTGCCTCTTTTCGCTCCATTTGAGTCAGTCTTGTTTACAAAGGCATCACATAAACCCAAGCCGGCTACTGTGCACCAAAAACTCTTTAAGAGTCAGTTACCAAAACACACCACTCCAATTACCACGCTAAGATTAACAAAAGTTTAACACTGGAATCACATCTTGACCCTTTATCTCATTACGTGGGAAGCACAATTTGAAAAAAAAAAAAGTCTTGGGGGCAACTCAGCTCAAGCAATATACTCTGCAAGATACTCAAAAAAACAAAGAACAGCAGAGGATTTAAAGGAGGATCTATTTGTCCTGACCTGGCAGACACAGACCCCACAAAGTTGGAACACGCACAAGATTTTATACTTCTTTACATCCTGACAGCTCTTTAAGCATCCAAAAATGAACACAAGAAACCTGTGATACGTAGACCAAAACTCTAGGGAAAGACAAAGTTATTTCCCTAGTTATACTTTACATATTCTGTAGTTTATGTTACACATTTAATATACTTCTGATTCGTGTCTTTCACTGTGTTAACTTTGAAGTACGAGACAGAAGCCCTCCTGATGAATAACTACCCTATGACAACTGCAATGAAATTCTCAAACTTTTAAATACACTGCTGGGTGTGTAAGGCAGAGTTCGCACCCACACACACCTTGCCAAAGGGACTGGAAAGTTTTCTGGGGTCTTTTTTGTTGGATATATGTTGAGGGGGGTGTTTTGGTGCACAGAGTAGGTACCCCGTCACCCACTATTCCTCAAAATGCCTGATGGGACGTGCTATGCGGAGTTGCTCCCTCTCCTCCATCCCGGGCAGAGTCCCACCTAAACTCCCCTGCAGCCAGCGGGACCCCCCCCGCCCAGCTTCACCCACTCGGGGAGCTGCAACTTCGCTCGAGGGTGCTTCAGAGCACCGGGTTTCGACGCGTTTCGCAGGATGACAGGGACAGCCGCCAGCTTAACACCTTGCAACTCCTCAGCATCTGCCTGTGACGCTCTTTATTTACCGGCGTGGGAGCTGGGCGAGGCAAGCGGGGCTCCCCCGGCGGTCCCCCCCCCCCCGCACCGGGCGGCGAGGGCGCTCGTTAGGAGCCGGCCGCCTGTCAACGGCGGGCAGAGCCGTTCCTCAGGGCTCCCTCCCCGCCCGGCGCCGCTGGCGGAGTCCCCTGGAAACTTTGCGGGGAGCCCGGCGAACCGTCCCCCGCCTCCAGGGCGGCCGAGCCGCGCTGCCCAGCGCCGGCAACTCCCGGGGGCTCCCCCGGCCGCCGTCGCCGCCGCCCTCACCCCTGCGCCGGCCCGGCCCAAGCCCAACCGCCCCCTCCGCCAGCGCCGAGGGGAGCCCTCCCCGCCCGCCCCGCTGCCGCCCCCCGGGCCCGGCGGGGCTGCCCGGCGGAGAGCGGTCGGGCGAGAAGCGAGGGGAGGACAGCTCCGCTCCCCGCCCCGCTCCGTCCCTCAGCCCCCGCTGCCGGCGGGGCGCCGCCGCAGCCACCCCGGCGAGGCAGCGCCGCGGGGCGCCGCACAGCGCCGGCGGCGGCTCGGCTCGCCCCCGGCGCCGGGGAGAGCACAGCCCCGGCGGCCCCGAGCGCGGCAGCGAGGGGCATCGCGAAGGGAATTGAAGCTGCGCTTTACCTTTAGTTCCGCACTGTCCGCCATCTTGCAACTCCGGGCGCAGGCGCAGTGAACCCCGCCGGGACACCGCCCCCCCGCCGCCCCCCCGCCGGCACGCAGCGCGCAGCGTTTGAATCGCGGCGCCATTTTGTCCCTCCTCTGCGCTCCGGCGGGTGGGGGGTCTCTGGCGGGGAGCGGCCCACGGGTTTCCTCCCCAGGGCTGCGGGGAGCCCCGGGCCGTCGGCGGGGGATCTCCGATCCGCCCTGGGAGCAGCGTGTCGCCGCCGCCCTGCCTGGGAAGTTTCCCCCTGACAGCGCGGCCCCCTCGGTCCCGCCTTCCCCGCTGCTCACTCCGTGCGGGGGAACGGGGCGCTGAGGGGAGAGCGGGCAGCGCTCTCGAGGCCGGGCCGCTGAGGGTGCCTGCGCCCCGGTTCTCCTCAGCCGCGCCGGGCAGAGTCCCCGGGGTGCCGGGGGCCCTCTCGAATAGGATCACCAGAGGGAAGAGGTGGATAGGCATTCCTGTAGTAATAAGTTGATTAAAATTGGAATTTGCAACTCTGCTTCCTGCTACTTAATCCGCAGCTTTAAGTGCCTGAGGAGTGAAACAGCACGGGACTAGGCTGGGGTCCCTCAGCGGGCGCTTGGGTGCTCCGCTCTCCCGGCGGGAGCGAGGGCGGGGCGGGCCGGCCGGGCTCCGGCTCTGCCGAGGCCGAGGGTGGGTGCCCGGCTGCGGGCGAACCGCTCTGCTGGGCCGCGGCGGGTGGCAGGGCGGCTGCAGGACTGGCTGGGAGAATGTCCTGCCATCAGCCGTCCTCCGGCTCCTGATTTGTACCAACCGCACCACGAAGCGGGAAATGATAGTTTTATTTCCCTGAGCTCTACTGTGGAGGAAGTTCAGGGAATCAACGTGAGCTTGCCCGGGTTTTCCTCTTACTCAGGAAAAGCAATACAAGTGTTTTTAGGAGGGCCTACAGAGTCAGAGCAGAGCTTTTAGACCCAAACTTGCCCATGTCATATAATTTTCTAGTCAAATGTGGGTTCTTGCAACAGCAGACCAGATAATGCGGAGGGGAAAGACATATACCAAAAATGCTACCTGGCAAGGTGACTGCATCGGTTGTGAAGTTGATGGGCTTAAATACTAGCATTTAAGTCACACACCTTGGCTTGATTCAGCTTCCTTTTCCCTGTGTGTTACTCTATAATTACAGCTTGCCATGACACTTTCTCCACTTGGACTTTACCTTAGTGCATAGGACAGAAAAAATTTGTTGAACACGGCCAGTATTGTACATCTTATTAAGTGAGAGAGCGAGCTACAAAATTTGCTGCTTTTCCATAGCTGCTATAAAATTCATCATCGCACATTCAGAAAGCATTTATATTATCTGCATTGCAAGACAAAAAAAGCATTAATGTCTCCACTCTACAGATTAAAGAAAGCATGCTTGAGGCCACACAGGGAATCAGCGGTAAAGAGATTACCACTCATGATTATTACTGAATTATAATTTGTCTCCCATATGACCTGAATAGTTAGCCACAATTTAAAATTAGGTAGTTTCCATTGAGGGAAGAATGTGATAATAGTATCAAATATCTTTCTAGTAAGTAGCTTTTTGATACCATGCTGTTTGTTGGTAAGAATATATATGAAGTCCTGATTCTCTGAGCAAAGGAAAACAACCCACATCTCTTTCCAAACATTTCATTTCAAAGCATTTCACCCAGAAACATTCCCCAGCTTGGTCTCAAGACCAGATGGACAGAAAACCCAGGTGCATCTTTTGACTCCTCGCTGGTACCCCTCTTTCTTCTCCAGGTCATGCATACATCCCGTTCCTATTGCAGATATGCCAAGTACACGCTGTTCTCATGGATTTCTTTTACAGTTCTCGGCGTTCAGCACCGGCACATCAAATGAAGCATTCAGAAAATGAGGAGCAATTAGAAAAGGCTGATAAGTAATACTCCGATACTCTGGCTTAATACTGCATGTAATGAAGACTTATCATAGTGTCTAAAATGCTGGTTTGGGGAGGGGGCAGGGCGCTAGGCAAGATACCTAAAAAAATAAAAGTCAGATGACTACCCAGTACGCCCACATGTACCATAATTAGCTGATCTATTTCAGTGGTCTGAACCAGCCCAGTTTAGAATACTTCATTTTGAATGATTGAATATGTTTAATAATCATGATCTCATATGATCTATGAGTTTGTGTCTAGTTTAAGGAATTTGGCAAAAAGATCTATGATCTTATAAAGACAAAGCCTTGTTTTTTCAATTGCTTTTTTTTCCCCCCCGAAAGAGGCTTGCTGCACAGCAAACACTTTTTCCTCTGCTTCTTCACTTCCTACCAAATTCAGTGGGATGTGGACATGTGCTTAAGTGCTTTGCTAAATCATGGCATAGCACTATCAAACCTGACACATGGCCATAAACCACAGTGTCCTCTTTCAAAACTTGCTTTAAATAAAACAGGCTGAGAATGTCTTCAGATACATTAAAATAAGGAAGCAAACTAAAAGAGAGGATACAGAATATTCAATTCAAAATGGTTCATCCTAAATACTGTAAGTGTTTTTACAGACAAAGCTAATACAGCCCCCTTATTTTTCAGTTTGGACTTCTGATAGTCACTTCTTTTTATGCAGTATATACTTCAGTATGAAGAAGGAACTTAATGTGAAAAGCAATCTGTGCTTCTATTTTTAGACAATTATTTACATGTAATGAAATTTTGTTCCTCTCTACTCCTGAGACTTAGATGATGGTTTCTTTGCTAAGAAAAGACTTTGTCAACACACAGTAATTTTCAAAGGTGCTCTCAGTTGCTCCGGCTCTAGTGCAGCTCTGTCAGTGATGGCAACACTCAGATCTGTCACGATTCTGTCTTCGTTTCAAAAGGACATGCCCATCAAGTAGTGCAACTGGGGTGCAACCGGAGCAGGTAAGAACACCTCCAAAATAGTCTTACAGTTGTCAGTCACCTCTGTTTCTGAGCTAAAACAACAATATTTTTTCTTTTAACCTTTTGCAGGAGGTGGGAGGGACGGAGAGAGAGAAAAATGAAGATCAGAGTTTTCCTCAACCATTCAAAGTTTTGATATTTTCAATGCCCAATCTTCAAAAGTTCATTTCCCCCTTTTTGCCATATTGCAATAAAATAAATGACTTCCAGAATCTACCTTCCACCTCCATTTCTTCCATTTTCCTATTCTGTAACCTCCCCAAAAATGTATCACGTCATGTAACTCACTCGCTTAAAACCATGTTCAGACACAATAACATTTTTAAAACAGATATGCATTTTTTCTACTAACATGTTGTTTTCATTAGTCCAAGTCTCCAAGACTTTTCCCTCTTTGTCTAATAGTCCAAACTTACTCTCTGCTCAAAAGTAACGGAGGGGGTGCATTTTTGATCCTGAATACATCTTTTATTCCTGAGATTGTTGGAGGCATAAAAAACATTTAGATGTATCACTGAAATAGCCTTTCCTGGGGAAAAAAAAAGTCATAGAGGTACATTTTAGTGAAAATTACTTGGCTGTATGTGAAGAAAATGGAGTAGCCAGTATATCAGATAAAATAAGTCCATTTCATTCTTTATAAGCAATATACGTGGCATTGCTCAATATGCTGTATAGTAAGTTCAGCAATGTTGAGTGACTGAGACTTGGCTGGTACACACATCTCCCCCTAAATTTACATCCAAGTGCAATACTATATTATACTATATTATATTATATCATGTTACCATCAACTCTCAAATTTGGCCCAAACCAAGGGCTGCTATTTACTTAGAAAAGGAAGATTCATTACATCTTTGCTGCCTGTGTTATTAAAACTTACAGAGGGGGAGTTAATCACCTAAAATCCTAAATTAGGGAGAGATACTGGACCATTTTGTTAATGTCACCTCTTTTATATCCTTAGATCTCCTGGTATAACAATGGTATTGCAATATGGAAAGCATATGTAAATTAGTTACTATAATCCTTAATTACATATGCAGCGTTACGGTGTGACGCATCCCAGCTTCATGTGCGTATTTCCTGTTTCTTCAGTTCTTCAATATCAACTTGCCTTATTGCTGTACACATATGAGTGTGGTTTACAACCCCAAGTACTCAAAGCCTACCGTGCCCACGGAACAAACTCTTTCCCCATTGCAATTTTTGCTAATCTTTAAAAATTTTAATTGCACTCCTTGATATTTGAATGCCCTGTATATTGTATTCCCTGCCTGGAATTATGCATTCCAAGCCAAACTCGGCTCCCTATGTACTTTACTGCTATACAAAGCGTTGCAGCTGCAAGACAATAGTAATAGGCACAACAATTAGCCCATTCTTTAAAACTATTTGCTTAGCCTTTTCCGCTCCAATATCAATGGATGATAATGTGCTTGCTCATAGCACTCCGCTAATGTTCTTAAGGCCTGTCCTTCATAATTAAGCTATTCTATATTTGGACTGAGTCAAATGAAGTATCAGTCGTGTCAAATGGAGACTACGTTTTAAGGTGAGGATAAACAGAATGAGGTCTTCCCGCTTGTCTCCCCTGGGGACCAGCCTGCCGCGGCTGCCCAACCACACCGCACACAGCCTACGCATCGCAGCGATTGTTTGCTTTCCGGCCCGTGCCTTTCAGGTTTTGCACCTTTAGAGAGCACAGGTGCAGGAAAAGAAAAAAGTGCCTGGATTACGTCCGAACCAGCCACAGAGCTATCATGCAAAATGCCTTGTTTAATTTTATACGTAACGACAGTAGTCTCAACAGTAAAACTTACTTACGCTACGGGAGTTTTATGCCATAGGGGACTGCTTTCTGTGCTGAGACGAGGTCTATGTGTTACAGGCAGTCCGAGCTAAGAAGGTAACAGCATCCTACTGCCTTGCAGCATCTAGATTGACTTCTGTAACTTTTACCCCAGGTAAACTGCCACTGTTGAGTGGATCTAGTTCTGTTAAATACCTTTGTTCACTTTTCTCTGGGCTTTTATTTGAATTGTATCTTTCTTTTTTTTTTTTAAATTAAAGCTAGAATACTTTTTTTCTCTGAGAAGAAATGGTCATTCCTGAGATATTCATCTACACTTGTAAAAGCATTTCCTTTGGCTGAGTTGAATCCAGATATTTTGGTCAACAAAATTCCATCTCGCTGAATCACAATTGGGATTTTTTGTCATTAGCACCCATTTTCATAATGTGTGGATGCAATAGAAGAAGAAAGAGTAAAAAGGAACTGCAACAGGCCACCGCCGATCCATACTGAGCTGTGAAGTGTGCGGTGCCGTACCAAAGCCAAGTAATACCTAGAGTGTCAGATGGTTCAGAAACTTGAAATTGGGCAAGAACTATTCAAACACGAGGACGGAGAACTACCGAAAGCTACATCTATTTCCAAAATATCTTCAGAGAGGTGAAGCAGACTTTTAATTAAGCCATACAGACTTACATCACCAACAAAAACAGGTTTTAACTGCGACAAACTCATTCCAGTTAAAAGTGACTTTATGTAAGACTGCAAGGTCCCAATGCTTAAGAAGGTACTTTCTACAGATACTAAATAATTCCTGATAAGCAAAGTTCTGTGGCAAAAAAAAAAAAAAAAAAAATCAAGGTGCTAAATTTTCCAGAACTTTGATTGAGAGTAAGTCCTTGTTATGATGTTACATGTTACTCCCCCTCTTCCTGCACTCACGCAGTGCATGTAAAATACTGACGTTTTCATACAGTCCTAGTTTATAGCAATTTTGCATGGAGCATCAGTCACATAGAATGATCTAGAAAAAGACAGAGGCCAGTTACGGTTTGAGTCTCTTTCCTCCTCCATGTCCTACCGTTTCTATTATGGACCACACATGGAAGTAACGTAGGCAGTGCAGCAGTAGATTATTGCATGTGGAAGTAATCTAGACAGCATAGGAGTAGATTATGTTTATCTTCTCCAGTTCTTTAGCTCTCATCTTGCCTAAAGTGGTTCAGAGTAGAGGTGAGTGAAATGCCGAATAAAATGCTAGCAGCTAGTCTATGCCTGCTGGCACGGAGATGGTATCTGGTATGAAGTACTCGCATCTTTATTTTTTACCTAATCGCTATTTCTAAAGAATCACTTTAGTCATGGGAACACTGTAAATAAAGCTGAGTTCCAGTAACAAGTAGAGTTCATTTCAGATGGCTCATATGAAAACAACAGAGCTAATTATACTGTAGTAATTACCTGAAAATTATATGTATGTTGTTTTTCCACCAGTCAATACTGCTATTTTTGAACTTTGCATTGTTCTCATGGATTGCTGGAGTCATGCTGTCTCTAAATCATCTTCTCGTCTCATCATTTAGCCTCTGTTTTAGCTCATCAAGTTAGCCTCTGGTTTGGGGAGGGTGTTTTAGAAGAAGTTTCAGCGGCGGCACGTGCTATTTAGCTCAGATCTTTCGTGCCCACTTGCACTCTCCACCACAACATACCCTCACCTGTGCTGCATTTGAGAAAACGTTTCCCTTGTACTAGTCTTTTGAGTACGGGTTATAATAGTCTGACTCTACAATAGGACGCTAAAACAGCATCCAATTAATGTGCAAGAGCAATTTGCTCTTGCACATTGAAAGATACTGAAAATTCACCCTCGCCCGCTCAGTACCATTCATAACTATGATAATTCTGATTTTGAAGAGTTCTGTTTCCTCACCTGTCCTGGGTGTGGCATGTTATCGTTGTCTGTTTTTCTCTTTTAAGAGCAACCAATAAAAGCACCTGACGAAGGCGGGCAAGCACCACGCAGGTGCCTGGCACACCCCACTCCCAAGAAGGGAATGCTGTCCAGCAGCAAGAACGGGAGAATGGGAGTCAGGGATTTTTGGGTCAGTCCCAAATAGACTCCTGCCATATTACCTGATTTTGACCAAGTCATGGGGTAAATTGCACTTAGAATAACTCCTTTGTGAAATGGAGATGATAATAATAGGTATCTCCCTGGACTGTTGAGAGGAAATTAATTAACATTTGGAAAGCACTTTGAGATTCTTGGCTGAAAGATGATGGAGCTGGAATGCTGGCAACATTAAAATAAGTTGGAATAATCTTAATATTTATTGCATACAGTGCTTTCATCTTCAAAGCTCTTTACTAACATCAGTGAATTAACAAAGAAAATATTAATAAAGATCATATTTACCCATAAAATTATTCTCCCAAAGCATATATAAATAGATCTGCCTCCAGTTAAAAAATATTATTAAAAGAAAAACCTAAGCACCAACTCCAGTATCATGCACTAAATCCCTAGTGGTGCTGTCCACAGCAAACCTACTTTGAACTATGAATTATTAGTTTATACTTTTAATGAGGATAATTGGACCCTAAGCCTAATCCAGCAGCACTGAAGTCACTGGGAGCGTATCACCGACTACCAGGGGCGAAAAATCAAGACAGCAAAGGAAGAAGGAAGAGCAGTGGTTAGAAAATACCTCTGCTTTGCCAGAGAGGCCGTGCCAGGCTGTCGTGAGCAGGAGACAACATTTCTCTCTGCAGGAGGATATTGTGTTTAAGTACAGTTTGTTGTGTCTTTGGAATAAGCTGCAGGGAACTGCGAAACGCACTGTACCACCAGAAGAGATATGCAGCAGCCCTGATATTTCTCAGTCAGTGTATAGAATTCAGGCATCCCAGACTAAACTATCCAAACCAAGGAATTGCACACTGTTTTTTCTTTACTTTTTTTAAATTTATTTTTTTGAAAGTATATTCTTCCTGGCACAGACATGACTATCACATTATCACTGGGAAGCACAGCCCAGCAATTTACTGAAAACCAGTAAATGAGACAGTCCTTCCAAGTGCATTATCTGCATTGATTTCAAAGCAGTGCTTAAAGAACAGCGAGGGACCTTTCCCTTTGTGTTTCATTTTCTGGTCACCTTCCCGTCGCAGTCTCTTCAGCTGTAAAGATAAGCATCTTCGGTCACAGGCTGGCCAAGACGGTGAAGAGGGCTTTAAACTAAAGTTGCCGGGGAAGGGGAACCTCAATCCATCCCACTCCTACCAGTTGGATGCCAGTGCCAGCAATAGGTGCCCAGAGCCTGGAGAAGGATCACAGCTCAGCAGGAGAGCACCTGAAGAGCAGCACAAAGGAATTCCAGCCACTCCAGCCAGTACGTCAGCTCCATCGGGGGCCCAGCCTAAATGCCTCTATGCAAACACACGTAGCAGGGGGAATAAACAAGAGGAGTTGGAGACGGTGCGCACCCCTGCAGGGCTATGATCTTACCGGCATCATGGAGATGGTGGGATGGCTCCTGTGACTGGAGTGTTGGCATGGAAGGATACAGGCTCTTTAGGAAGGACGGGCAGGGCGGACGAGGAGGGGGTGTTGCCCTCTATGCCAATGACCAGCTGGAGTGCGTGGAGCTCCACCGGGGATGGGTGAGAAGCTGACCGAGAGCTCATGGGTCAGGATTAAAGGGAGGGCAGGGACAGGTGACATTATAGTGGGGGTCTGCTGCAGGCCACCCGACCAGGAAGACCGAGTGGATGAGGCCCTCTATAGACAGATACGAGCAGCCTCACGTTCACAAGCCCTGGTCCTCATGGGGGACTTCAACCGCCCCGATATCTGTTGGAGGGACAACACAGCAGGGCATAAGCAATCCAGGAGGTTCCTGGAATGTGTTGATGATAACTTCCTTCTCCAAGTGATAGAAGAGCCAACAAGGAGAGGTGCTATGCCAGAACTTGTTCTCACCAACAAGGAGGGGCTGGTGGGGAATGTGAAGCTCAAGGGCAGCCTTGGCTGCAGTGACCATGAAATGGTGGAGTTCAAGATCCTTAGGGCAGCAAGGAGCGCTCACAGCAAGCTCACTACCCTGGACTTCGGGAGAGCACACTTTGGCCTCGTCAGGGATCTGCTTGGTAGAGTACCACGGGATAAAGCCCTGGAGGGAAGAGGGACCCAAGAAAGCTGGTTAATATTCAAGGATTACCTCCTCCAAGCTCAGGAGCAATGCATCCCAACAAAGAGGAAGTCAGGCAAAAATGCCAGGAGGCCTGCATGGATCAACAAGGAGCTCCTGGACAAACTCAAATACAAAAGGGAAGCCTACAGAGGGTGGAAGCAAGGACAGGTAGCCTGGGAGGAATTGTCCGAGCAGCCAGAGATCAGGTTAGGAACGCTAATGCCCTGATAGAGTTAAATCTGGTCGGGGATGTCAAGGGCAATAAGAAAAGCTTGTATAGGTATGTCAGTGATAAAAGGAAGACTAGGGAAAATGTGGGCCCTCTCCGGAAGGAAACAGGAGACCCAGTTACCCGGGATATGGAGAAGGCTGAGGTACTCAATGACTTTTTTGCCTCAGTCTTCACTGGCCAGTGCTCAAGCCACACCACACAAGTCGCAGAAGGCAAAGGCAGGGACTGGGAGAATGAAGAACCGCCCACTGTAGGAGAAGATCAGGTTCAAGACCATCTAAGCAGAAGTCCACGGAACCTGATGAGATGCATCTGCGGGTCCTGAGGGAACTGGCGGATGAAGTTGCTAAGCCACTATCCATCATATTTGAGAAGTCGTGGCAGTCTGGTGAAGTTCCCACTGACTGGAAAAGGGGAAACATAACCCCCATTTTTAAAAAGGCAAAAAAGGAAGACCTGGGGAACTACAGGCCAGTCAGTCTCACCTCTGTGCCTGGCAAGATCATGGAGCAGATCCTCCTGGAAACTATGCTAAGGCATATGGAAAATAAGGAGGTGACTGGTGACAGCCAACATTGCTGCACTAAGGGAAAATCGTGCCTGACAAATTTGGTGGCCTTCTACGATGGGGTTACAGCATTGGTAGATAAGGGAAGAGCAACTGATGTCATCTACCTGGACTTGTGCAAAGCATTTGACACTGTCCTGCATGACATCCTTGTCTCTAAATTGGAGACACATGGATTTGACAGATGGATCACTCTGTGGATAAGGAATTGGCTGGGTGGTCGCACTCAAAGATTTGCAGTCGATGGCTCGATGTCCAAGTAGAGACCAGTGACGAGTGGCGTTCCTCAGGGGTCGGTATTGGGACTGGCACTGCTTAACGTCTTTGCTGGCGACACGGACAGTGGGATTGAGCGCACCCTCTGCAAGTTTGCCGACGACACCAAGCTGAGTGGTGCAGTTGACACGCCGGAGGGAAAGGATGCCATCCAGAGGGACCTTGACAGGCTTGAGAGGTGGGCCCATGTGAACCTCATGAAGTTCAACAAGGCCACGTGCAAGGTCCTGCACATGGGTAGGGGCAATTCCAAGCACAAATACAAGCTGGGTGGAGAATGGATTGAGAGCAGCCCTGAGGAGAAAGACTTGGGGGTGTTGGTTGATGAGAAGCTCAACATGACCCGGCAATGTGCACCTGCAGCCCAGAAGGCCAACCGTATCCTGGGCTGCATCAAAAGAAGTGTGACCAGCAGGTTGAGGGAGGTGATTCTCCCCCTCTACTCTGCTCTCATGAGACCCCACCTGTAGTACTGTGTTCAGCTCTGGGGCCCACAACATAAGAAGGACATGGAGCTGTTGGAGCGGGTCCAGAGGAGGCCACGAAGATGATCCGAGGGCTGCAGCACCTCTCCTATGAAGACAGGCTGAGAGAGTTGGGGTTATTCAGCCTGGAGAAGAGAAGGCTCCAGGGAGACCTTATAGCAGCCTGCCAGTGCGTGGAGGGAGCCTACAGGAAAGATGGGGAGGGACTTTTTACAAGGGCGTGTAGTGATAGGACAAGGCGTAATGGCTTTAAACTGAAAAAGGGTAGATTTAGGTTAGATATAAGGAAGAAATTCTTCACGGTGAGGCGCTGGAACAGGTTGCCCAGAGAAGTTGTGGATGCCCCATCCCTGGAAGTGTTCAAGGCCAGGTTGGATGGGGCTTTGAGCAACCTGGTCTAGTGGAAGGTGTCCCTGCCCCTGGCAGGGGGGCTTGGAACTAGATGGTCTTTAAGGTCCCCTCCAACCCAAACCATTCTATGATTCTGTTCTATGATTCTATAAACCAGAGAAAAAGCATTCTGCTGTTATTTCCTCCCCACCCCCCGTTTATGTTGAATTAAACGCATTTCCATAGGTCTCCTTCACTACAGCAAATGCAGAGAGTTGCTGGCACTCTACAATGATGGACTCGGACACATTCCAGAACATAATGGGCTGTAATAGATTTTTTAAAAATCTATGGTGCACTTCATAGACTCTGGAGGTCATTTTAGGCAGCCAATCAATGTTCAATATAAATATTTCTGTTCAGCATGTTCTCTGCACACCGATCAGAAATATGCACTTGCCAGATGTGCGTGCCACAAAACCAAAGCCGTTCTCTATTTTCTCCAGACTTACTGTGAAAAAAACACATTATCTGTGAAGTGTTTTGTAGCCCAGTCTTGTCAAGACTGTTGCTGTTTCTTCGGAGTTGGCTGAAGGCTTTGCAAAGTTATTCACAGATTAAACTGTCCCAGTTAATCTGCTATAAAACGGCGTTCAGGCAAAGCTTCAAATATGTTTGGTTTTGGATGGAAATCAAATGTTACCTTTGGGAAATATGCTTATTATTAGCATTAGACATAGTTTTTGGTTAACTTCCAATACCTTTGTTGAATTATAGGGGGTTTGTTATTGGGTTTTCTTTGTGCCCTGTATTTATGTATTGTGGTTGGACAGACCCTATTTTTTAGCATTTACTGTTTCTAGTGCTCCCAACGCTATCAGAGATACTTGCAAACACTAATTATTCTGCGTAACGCCTAGCACATGGCGAGGATCCAGTTAAGAGCATATCACCCCTCTGATGTGGTCTCACGAGGGTGGCACATTTAGGCACAGGTAGCATTTTGTAGGCTAGAAAAAAACCACGTGAGCAGGAGACAGTTTTTCCATTAACAAATATGCCGTAGCTGCGGAAAGCATTTTAATGACAGGCGAGACTGACATCCAGACAAACAGCCAAGGTCTTTTTCTCACCATGTGATCTTTTCATAATCCTCCATTTCTCTCCTAGATCAACAGGTTCCTCTTTATTTGTCATTGTCAGCCCTTAACACAAAGAGCCTTTTGTCTGTTGCTCTGACCCAAACACACAAGACTTTTTTTTGTCCGTTCTTGGCCATATGCTTTCAAATGGACTAATGGGTTTCCAAGCTATGAAGCAGAACCTTGACCCCAGAAGGGGAGATGGTTGTGTGACAACATCTCTCTGTTTTGACATCATAATTTATCCCCGCTGCAGCTCTACTGGCAGCACGAGCTAGCGAGTAGACAGCGCGACCCAGCAAAAATACTTGAACCTGATCCGCTCTAAAGCTCGTGCTATAGATACCGACGCTGGAATTGCAGTGGCGGCAGCTTCTGACACCCAGGCTCAGAGCAGGGAAGACCCGAGCCAGTCAATAGCTGCCTCTTTATGTCCTCTTCTACTTCATTATCCCTGGTGTGATGAAGCTATCATGCGTCCTTTGTAAGGCAGCACATGTTGCAGCAGAAATCACACTAGCCCTAAAGCCCAGAGGATTCCTGCCAGAGCCCTGCCACGGTTTTCTCGTGCTCTGTCATTTGAAGTCCTGTTATGGATGCATTGCTGCATCCATGGATGTCACTCTAAAAATGCATTGCTGAGGGATAAGCTGACAGACAATAAGAAAAAGTTATCATCTGCCCCGTTTTCTCAATCTGCTGGGCTACATCAGCACGTTGCATGCAGCCTCCCTAGTTAAGAAGGGTGCAAAAAGCTGCTGAGGGCGTGTATGAACCTTGCTGGCAACATTCTGCAGTTGGACATAGTATGAAAAGAGTTCATACCCTTTAAATGGCACTTTTTCCAGACAATCACAGAAACTCTTTTGTTTTCCAGTGGAAATAGCTCCAGAGCCAAATTCCTACCTGTCTCTTTCAGGGCGTGTCTTTGCCACATCGCATAATACGGTTTTGCTCAAGGTAAACCTCCCCTGGGGCTTCAAGGGTGGCTTCTTAAGAGGCATGGTGGGGTGCTGAGGAGAAGAGGAACCTGGTTCTAATTTTTTTCCCATTGCAGTTCTTTCAGCAAAGATTTGTATTCAATTAATCTGTCTTCCAGAGACTGGGGAGGGGGGGTGTGTGACCCGTTTCATTTGGGAGCCACTTTCCCATGTATTTAACAGAGCTTGTAAGATCCCAAAAGCGGAGCCTCACCGTTTGCTGATGCTCCAGATGAGGGAGGAGAAGGAAAAGAGCTTCTTATCTCCCCA
Source organism: Mycteria americana (assembly GCF_035582795.1). Lineage (NCBI taxonomy): Eukaryota > Metazoa > Chordata > Aves > Ciconiiformes > Ciconiidae > Mycteria > Mycteria americana. The sequence goes on along the minus strand of NC_134370.1, from coordinate 69,312,637 downwards.
TTCAGCCCTTATCTGAGCCTGCCAGCTGGGTCACGCTGGGGCGGCAGCGAGGGGGAGGACAGACAATGTCTACGGGGAAGCGACCACAAAGCTTACATGCACGTAAAAGAAGGGGGAAACCTGCACGCAAAAGCACCTCTTATGTTACAAACTGCTCCAGACCCAGGGTTGAGGGGGGGAAGAAAGCAGTGCTACGTAGCCTAGAGCTGCCATCGCCTGCGCAGAGTCACCACCAATGAGTCCTGCGAGTGCAAGAGCCCACCAACATGTTTTTAAACGACGTATCAGCACCCACGCACACAGAGAAACCAACCGAAGTCAGTAGTGTTATTCGCTGGAGTACGGCCTTGGAGGGTCAAGCCCAAGACAAACAGCATTATACCATACGCTGTCTGGCAGGCTGGGAAACAACAAAGACCAGCCTGTGCTCAGCCGTCCTCAGCAGGGCAGAACGGAGCACGAGCATCGCCGCACGCTCGCGTCCCTCGAGCTTTGCACAAGCGGAGCAATCTCTCCGAAGCCCCTGGATTGCAGTTTTCGCTTACCGACACCACTAACCATCCCTAACGTACAGCATCGGCTCCCCTAGAATTAGGGCTTCTTTGGGGCAGCGCGAGTCGAGGTTACCCAAGATAGAGCCACCATCTTGGAGCTACAAAAAACAAGTCTTCCATGATTTGTGATATGTTAAAAAAAAAAATTCAGCCAGAAATGTGATGACAGAATTTCTTTCAGAACCTCTGTTACATGAAAACGAACACTAAAGCTTTTAATTTACCTAAGATTTCTCTCTAAAGAGAAGGACGTACAATTTGTTCAGGACTAGTTGACAGATGGGGAAATTAAGTCCTCTGTTATTGTTCCATTTGCTGGATGCAAAAATACTTAACGCTTACAGAGGGCTTGGAGGATGGGAAGAGCTACAGAAATATCAGCTCTCCGGACAAAAATTAGAGACATAACTGGAAGATGCTTTCGGCTAGTCCAGAAATCAGTCTTTTCCTTAGCAATCCTCAGCTATTTTCCTGTGGTAAAGCAAAGGAATAAATGGGTGAATTTAGTATTAGACCTAAAAAGCAGAGTTGCACAAGATCCTTTCAGTTTGACGTCTCCACCCAGCAAACTCTTTCAAAACAGTAAGTTCTCTCTTTCAGTTGAAATTTCCTTTTTTTAAAATTGGAAGCCTTTAACTGAAAGGTCTTTCTTTTCTGTACTAATAAAAATAGGCTATTAATACTATTTTCCCCTTTTTCATTGAAGATGTCCTGCAGTTTTCTTCCATCTGGGAACAAAAATGCTTTAAAATGATACCAAGAAATGATTGGCACCTCTTAGCCAAATCGCTCAGAAACAACCGAGCAGTCGGTCCTGCGCTCGCATCTGGGCTCTCTCGATCAATGAATAATGAATTAATGGGACATTACGGAGCAGACATGAGGCCAAACTCAGTTCTGGGAAGCACGGTTATTACGGAGCTGTCGTACCGGGGATGGTCCCATACGCCAGCCGGGGCCAGGGCTTGAGCCGATGTAGAAATCGACCCTATAAAAGGCTAATAGCCAGAAAGGGGATTAAAAAAAAAAAAAGCAAACAAAAAACCCCCAGCAATATCCAATTTCTTCTTCCATGCACAGCAGCAGCACAGCATTGCCTCACGGTTCAAAGCTCTGGGTCTGGTTTTAGGCGCTCCGAGCTGCGGACTGCCCGTGTTCAGGACACCGTGTACCACAACGAACAGGAGTAAATTGTTGGTGTTTAATTGGAGCCTGTTCCTCTTTATCAGCCCGGTGGCGTTACAGAGCGTTCGCTTGTGTGCAGATTCTGCTGTGATTACAGGCTGGGAGCTGCGAAGCCTGTTATCAGCAGTGCAGCATCATAAAAGCATGGGAAAAGCCACGTTCCCAACTCCCCGAGACCTCTCCTGTGGAGCACTGCAAACCCATCTTTCATGTGCCGATACCCTGGAAAACCCTGGGGATGGTGAAAGGCTGGAGGGCACGGCCAGGCACCCGCCTGGTTATTCCCTTGCAGAAGCCCTCGTGCATTTGCAGTTCATCTCGGGCATCCCTTTCGGTTTTGCTGAAGTGAGGGTCCTAGCAAGACAATTGCATACCCTGTTGCTAATCAGGATGCTGGTTTACCATCAGTCCCTTGGGACACATCTCAGGACCACATCTTACTTGCCTGGCTTACAAGAGAAGTCTGGCTGAAGGTAGCAAGAGTCACACGAGCAGGGCTCGACCCTCCGTCCCCTCCCGCGCCCTTTGCTGCGCTGCCCTGGAGTTAACGGCCGCTTGCAGATTTCTTTAGGAGAAACCCTGTTTGCGCTTTCAGCCTTTTTACTTTTCTTTCAAATATTTCTTTGCCCATGGACATTTGGGGGGGGGGGGGGGAATCCCAATTTAAATCAAGTCCGTTGTTTTCACTGAACTGCACTACAGGAAGATTTCGGAACGTGGTTGTGATTTGCCACATCTGTTATTTTTATGCATTGTTTTTGTGCCAAGAGTTTCATAAAAGGTGTTATATAACCACATCGTATCACATAATTCAACATGTTTCCACAATTAGGAGCCCACATGAGCATTTAAGCAACGATCTTGCCCAGGGTTTTTATGTTTCTGTACATCTTTTAGCCCAGCCAGCCTGAGATACAAAGATGAACTGTGACTGTGGTTTCCTCCTTTCTCCTACAGACTCCGCTGTCATTTACTGATGGCCAAGTTCGTCTGTGATCCGTGCTGCATGGATCACTGCTGCATTTGCATTTAAAAAATAAACGTATATTGCTTGAATCCTGTGCACTGTGTAACAGAACAAGCAGATAATTCTCCCATGGTTACACGTAACTGGATCATCTCTCTTCGAGACACTAATCGGTTCATTGTTTTCCAAATATTGCGAGATGAGCGTTTATCACATGAAAAGAAAAATACATTTGCACTGAAAGCTACTGATGGACAGTTGGATCTAAGACTGGAGAAACAATGGGAGAAAACAATTTAAGTGATTAAATACAAAACTGCTCTTGCTGTTCACTTGACGAGCAGTTCTCTTATAACACTTAGCGCTGAACGCCAGATCACTGCACAAACCCAGCTTCTCGTAACCCTCCTGGGGACAGGCCCATATTTCTGAAGTCTCCCTCCTGTAAGTGCAGAAATATGCTGTATAACTGGGGGGGGGGGGGTTGGAAAGTGGGACCAAGCCCTCACAGTCATCACCGATCACACCTCAACGATGTCCTAATGCCTCCCGCTGCCGGCGAGGAAGGCAGGTAAGTAACAAATGAGGAGGGATCCTAGGGGAACCACAGCATCTTCTGCAAACGTCACTTGTGGAACAATTCTGGAGGATCTCAAAGAGGTTTGGAGGCATGGGGTGCCATCCAGGCAGGCAGGGTTCAGCACGGAGCCCACTGCTGCTCTGGATGCCCACTCAGCAATACGGGTTCAGCTCCATCGCCCCTTTTCCCCACCACCTTCCCCAGTTAAAAAAACCCCAGTAATTAATGGTTGGCCATGAAATCAGTGCAAAAATATCTGCAAGTCTGTGAAGAGAGATGCCATTTCTGGAGGAATCCCCCAAAGGAGACTCTTCCACCTGTGAGCAGGGAGCAGGGGTTTGGGTCTGACGGAGCTTTGCCGTGGAAGGGACGGGTTTATTCGGACATACTCCACAGTTTTGCTGTAGGTGAACCACCAAGAACTTTGGAAATTTCCAGCCTGGCACTGCTTTAAATTAAAAGCTCCATCTTGTTCTCCTGGGTCAGATATTCTGCATGCAGTTTCTAATTTGGACCACAGCTCTGGAAAACTTGATTAGAGCTGTGAAAACGGAATTTTTATTAGGGAGAACTGAGCTCTTGCCAAGGTTTATTTTTCAAGGGAGTAGGACCTAATCCTAGAAGTAGTTCCAGGGCTGTGCTATTCTGGATGCCCTTGCAATGGTTTATGGCAATTATGCAGCCAAACCTGGACTGACTGGTAATGTTTGCTTTGGACAAGTTGCTACAGATGGCAAGCAACTGCAAATGTACTTCTCAACCTGGTGCAGGCATCACTGAAAATGCATTTTCTCAAAGTTGCTCTTTTTTTCTCTCTCTCTTTTTTTTCCCCCTTCATTTTTAGACAATTAATATGTTCCCAAATCCATACTACCTAAAAACAACTAAGTATTTAAAGGCACGCAGAGAATAGAGAGTAACATATCCGTGTTCAGACAGAAGGCTGTTAGATGTAATCACTGGACAGACAAACCTCCTTGCCAACTTTCAAAGCTCAAATTTCTGCAAAATCAAATATAAAACCCCTCTTTAGGTGGATGCTTTTCAGGGAAAGCACATCAATTTCCTCGAGGGAACCCACAAAGCTTATGGCGTGGAGTGACCCTCTGGAGGGAGCTTTACATCTATACAGCGAGCAGTAACCAGACTGAACTAAGCCATAAATCCAGGAATGCATGGGAAAAGAGCAAATTAAAATGTGCTATACTTGGCAGGTTCCTTTGCAAGCGTAGTACTTGCGAAAGGTGACATTAACAGCCCTAGCAGCTGAAGGCTGCCCTTTCTTCCAGAGCTGGGGTAGCACGAGCAGCAAAGGCTTCCCAAAAAGGTGCCCCCATCCTCTCCCAAAAGGGCTTTGCCTTGCGTGCGAGAGCTTCTGCAGCACTGCCCGCCCGCGTCCTCCCGGCTGGCACAGCCGTTCAGAGCTCACCGGTGGCCATTTGGGATGGGTTTGAGATGAGGAACCCGCCACCAAGACACGCTGGGGACGGGGGCAAGCGGGCCTTGAGGACTTCAAGACCCCCCGTAGGGCACCTTGACTGGCAACGAGCAGAGCGGGACCAACGCTCCGGCAGCTCTGCGTGCAAGCGCTGCGCAATGCATCGTGCCCGCTGCTCCCTTCCTAGGCTACCAATTAATTTAATTGCAACGCGAGAGAAGTGGCTCTGGGCAGTCAGACTGCCAGGGCGAGCTTCTTGGGGACCCGTCATCCCGTCGCTGCCTCCAACACGCGATGGACTGGAAAATGTCCCTTCTCCAGCACAGGCACCGCTCGCCCCCACCCCAGTTAATCCGCCTGCACTGTGGCAATAGCAGCTTAATTCCTCCACAGAAAAATAGTGAGAATTAATTTGTTAGTGTCAAATTATACCTTTGGATGTGCATGTTCAGCTCTTACGGACTTCAATGAAAGCCTGGCCTTCACGCAGGCAGACGTGGGCCTTTCGCGTTTGTAGCGTGCTTTGAAGCTGGGCTGGTGTTAGGAGGTGTGAAATACTCGGGAGAGGCAAGCTCGCCCCACTCGCCGGCTCCGCCACGGTCAGGCAGCGAAGCGAAGCGAAAACAACAGGCGTGATGCGGGAAGTCAGATCCCACAACTTCATTAAGAGTCAGAAAGGAGATCAAAGGAAAGCATTTTCAGCTTAAAAAAAAAAAAAAAAAAAAAAAAAAAAAGGAAAAAGATGTTTTTAAGTTTCCAAGAAAACCACAGAGTTCTCTTTGTTACATGAAAATAAATATGTGATTTTGTAAGCAAGGCAGAGCTACCCTGCCGTATGCTGTTCTCATCCACACAGTGCAGAAAGTCTTGTTTGCACCCAAACCTCCATCAATTTAATTAAACCCATACCTCCTTGCTTGTGGACACTCCAGCCCGTTCACATACAGCTCCTTGCTGTCCTGTCCGCACTCGTCCCTACCATACTGAAATTCAACCCAAAGGACACCAGCTGTACACTTCATTGCACAAATTAAACTGATTTACACGAAACACTTAAGATGAAGGCAGGAGGAACCTCTAGCCAGGCAGGGACTAGACGCCCACCTCGTCCCCAGCCCCTTGCAGCCAGCCAGATCCTGAAATAGCCGGGATTTTTCCCCTGAGAAAGAGCTTTTTGAGTTTCCTAAGGTGAGGCCGAGGCAGCCAACAGCTCACGGCTCATTTCGGTCACAACTGCACGTTTCAGGTCCACTTCAGCCACCTGGACAAACAGACATCCGTGGTGCCAGGCGGGCAGCACCCAAGGGACTGGCCAGTGTCACTGCGGGGCCGCTCTGGATCGTCTCCGAAAGGTCACGGCAATGCTGATGACTAGGAAAAAGCAAATATGACACCCAGCTTCAGCCTGGGTTGGGAGGAGGATCTGGAGAGGTGCAGAACAGTTGGTCTCACCAGCATCACCCCGGGAAGGTGATGGAGCAAATCCCGCTGGAGGCATTTCTGAGCAGGTCAAGACGACGGCCAGCATGGGCTCCCCAGGCACAAATCGTTCCTGGGTGCCCTCTGGGATGAAGGGGCTGGCTCTGTGGATGAGCAGAAACCAAGGGGGTTTATTTACCTTGACTTTAGCAAGGCCTTTGGCAGGGCTTCCCATAGCATCCTCATAGCCGGACTGGTGAGATACGAACTGGATAAGCGAACTGGTAGGAAAATTGGCCAGACTGCCAGGCTCAAACGCTGTGCTCAGGGTACAAAGTCCAACCGGCAGCCGGTGAGCCGGGCCGTCCCTCAGGATCAATATTGTCCTTATTAGCCACCTGGATGATGGGAGAGAGCGTTGGCAGATGACACCGAACTGGGAGGAGCAGGCGATGATGGGGAGGACAGGACTGCTGTTCAGAGAGGCTGGAGAAAGGACACGGACCTTGTGAAGGCACACGTGAGGGCTGGGATAAGCCCACGTGCCAGCGCAAGGTGGGGCCGACCGGCTGGAGAGCAGCTTCGCAGGAAGGGACCTGGGGGTCCTGATGGGCCGAGATGTTCGGGGGCTGGAGCACACGATGTACAGGGAGATGGGGAGGGAGCGGCATTTGTCCGGCTCGGAGAGGAGGAGGAAAGGGGAGGTCTCGCTGCTGTCTGCAAATCCCAAATGGGATGGCGCAGAGAAGACGGAGTCGGACTTATCTTAGAGGAGCACAGTGAGAGGCAATGGGCAACATGAGACATTCTGAGGAGATGACAGGAAAAAACTTTTTTTATTTTTTCATGAGGGAGATCAAGCACTGGAAGTGGAGAGAGATCATGAAGCTCCTTCAGATATTCAAGTCTCAGCTGAACACAGCCCCGAGCAACCTGATATAGGTGGCCCTGCTTTGAGCAGGGGTTGGACTAGAGCCTTCCACAGGTCCCTTCCAACCTGGATGTGACCTGCTGGTTTCCAGACCCACCCTGGGCCTGGACAGTCATTGGGAAAGGGAACATATTTTCCCTGTGTCTCTGCACAGTACTCACCAGCCCGCAGCCTGAGATAATACTATAGCAATAAAACAGCATTGAAAGAGCACGCTTAAAGTCAGATGAATCTTACAAACACATCTGCCCTAAAGCATGCCATGCTAGCCCAAGACTACATGGGCTCGTTTTCAAAAAGATTGATCAGGCAATTATTTTTCCTCCCTGTCACCAACAGCAAATAGTCCCCTTGAAATCAAAGAGACATATAAAAAAAGTTAACACTTTTTTAGATGCTTGCTGGCAAGTTCTTTGTACTTAATGATTAGACTTTCCAAGCAAATGTCTCTTTTGATGATACAGTTGGTGGAACCTAAATAATCCTCAAGGAGGCAAATTAAGGACCATTTTCCTCACTTTTAACTCGAGTGTCAGCCTTCCTGGTGTTCACCCGAGTACAGCGCTATTTCTCTGATACCATTCCATAAAGCTGGCGAGAGCCTTACGCACTCACTAAAGAAGAGCCTGTCCGCACTTTGGGACAGAGCATCTTCGATTACCTGTAACAGTACCACTGGTCTAGCCCCCAGAATCGGGTCTGTGACCTCCAGTTCAGCCTGGGTTTCTCTTGACACCAGGATTTCATGGGAAAGCTGCTTTTCCCCTTACTCCTGGGGCGTGGGGGTCAGCGAGCCTGCGAGGGACACGCGAGCGCCTCGGGACTGCCCCCCACCCATGGCACCGCGCTGCCCGAGCACCCCGGCCCTGCACGGACGGGACTGACATCCACCCGGTACTCATTTTCTTCCCCTCAGGTCCTCCAGCAGAATATTGTGCCGGCACATCTTTACTCACTGATGGTCACCATCCCACATCGTAGCAGCAACACCCATCGCCCTAAAGCCCAGGGGACAGCAAGCGCCCATTCCCCCTTTGCTCTCCTGTCCCCAAAGCTGCTGCTTCAGGACGCACTCAACAGCTTCACCGCTGCAGGTCCATCTCACGCAGAGGCGATGGCCCAGCTCTGCCCAGCTCTCTGCTGGGCTGCTGCCCCTGTGCCGTGTCTCCCTCCCAGGCTCAGGCTTGCTTGATTTTGGTAGTTTCCACAGAAGTTGCACAGAACCTCAGTTCAAAACCAGACAAACTCCGGCGAGGAGCTCTGCACAGAGCGGCGCTGGGAACGCCATCTCCTGGCGTCCTCTGAATCCGGCCATGCGGCCACTGGAGAGACAACCTGCATCCGAGCTGACCCCGCTCCGCAAAGGGTCAACGGTGGAGGTTTGGGGCCTGTGAGACACCGATCGAGCGGGTCCCCGCCGTGCTCGGTGCGTACCGTAGCGGGGCAGTCCCACGCGGTCCCATGCATCCACACCACAGCACAAATACCCTGCTTACACCCGGCAGCTGATGGGTCGGGCACTTTGCATCGCTGCTGCAGACCCGCGGGAGAACATCTACCAGCCCTGTGTCCACCCACGCCCCAGGGCGATGCCCTTCCTGCGAGAAAAGCACCTGCAACTCAACCCCAACTTCAGTGCCATGGCTCGGAGCACTTCTCAAAGCGAAAGGCCGGGCTCTATCCAGTCGCTTCGATTTTAATGCAGTGGTCTCTGGTGTTTGCATCCCAGTTAAGAGGGGAGCTGATCTGCAAAGGGGACTTTTAGCTCAGAGGCAGCAAGGCAGCGAAACCCAGAGCAGATACCGCTCCGTCACTGGGAGCCATCACGTCTGCTTGCCTCCAAATAAACAGCCTTGTGTACAAGAGGAAAATAGCATATGGGGAGAAGCCTTGGCAAGGCTGGAGGTCTGGTGATCAGCTCCTTGGAGCTGCTCTGCCACTGGCCTGAAAGAACAACTCCATCAGCTACAGCAAACAGACCTTCTGCTTCCCCCAATTCAGAATTCATCACAGGCTCAAATACAGACACTCCAGGCTTTTTCCTGCTTTAATTATTTAAAAATCCTAACTCTGGTTGTTTATTTTCAGGGGCTATTACTGCATTCAACTATTTTAAGACTGAAAAAAAAAAAACCAAGATGAAAAAACTTGAAGCCTTTCCCTCATTCTGCTGGTGAAGTTTAATTCACTCTAATTATTTCATATTACTTAGACTATAATAGTTTCATAATTTCTAGTATATTAAGCACTTAATACGTTGTGTCATTTGAAGTCGCATATTAAATTCAGCAAAGTACATTTTAATGAGAGTTAAGTAGTGTGAAAATATTAATACAACATATTAGTTCATTTTTGCACCCACATTGGTAAGCGCGGCCGCCACGCACGGTGTGCCCGGGCAGGTGAGCATGGCGGAGGCCGGACGAGCTCACGGGCTGGAGAGCTGCTGGGGAGAGCACGGCTCCGGCAGCCTGGCACAAGGAAAGCGGGAGCTGGGAACGCACCGTGCACCAGAGCCCGGCTGCGGGTCCTGGCCAGGGGCTGGGGTCAGGAGCGAGAGCCCCTCCGAGCTGCAGCGCTGCCAGCAGCACAGCACGCTTCCCACCAGTGCCAGCAGCCAGGGCCAGGCAACCAGGCCAAGCTCCTCCGTGGTTCTCCGCAGGGTCACCCTGTGCCACCTCCAGCCCACAAGACGCCAGCGACGACCCAGCTGGAGAGGCCCAGAGGAACATGCAAGGAATGAGGCTCAACTGCTCCCCTACAAGCTCCAAAGAAGCCCAACTATTTCATTCCCTCAAGCCACCCACCTCTCAGCTTGCAGAGCTTGACTCTACCTTTTTATTCACCTCTTTGCTATTGTCTCCCTGGTCTACACATCCCTTCTATCCCTTAGGCTTCCCCTAGGATCCCCCCCTCCCTTAGGCTTACCTGCATGAGAGATGCCACCAGCAACCCCAGCCCCGCTGCTCCTGCTCAGGGTCACATATTGCAGACGCCTTCCACAGCTCACACGGTGCAGGAGGATGTCTGTCCCCAAACAAGCCACAAGAGCTTTGTCTGATGCTCTGGGAAACAAGGAGAGCCCAAGAGAGTCAGCTGCGCTTCCACCCCAAGGATTTGGTAACCGTCAGCCCAGCCAGCCGTGTCCACCTGCCCCAGCCCTGCTCAGATGATCTTCCTCACCCACAGGTGATGGGGATGCTGCTCCTGCTCCAGCTCTTGATCCCAGGGTCGGGCACTCGCTGCCCTGTCCCTGCCGAGGGGAAAAGCCACGCTGAGCTGCTGAGGGGGGACAATACCTCATAAAAAACACGGGGCTTGAGTGGAGACTCGCAGGGGGTGTAGGCTGGGAGGCACTTCTGGAGGCCCCTGGCGTGACCCCGGCTCGGAGCAGGGCTCCCCGTCGGGAGGGGAGCTGCCGGGCAGACCCAGCATCCATGCTGCCAGGATGCGGCCGTGCGAGAGGACCCGGCGTGGCGGGGCGGGGGGAAGCTCCCGGCCCCGTCCCTTTGCAAAGCAACCCCGCGGGTGCCGCCGGATCGGGCCCGGCAGCCGGGCAAGGGCTGGGGGGTGCCGGGCCGGAGCCCCACGCACTGCTGCCCGCCTGGGGGGGGGGGGGGGGGGGCTGCACCGCCGGCTGCGCCCACGCGGTGGCGACCCAGGCCGCGGAACCGCCGCTGCTCCGCCGGCCGGGAGTCCCAGAAACTCCCGACGGCCGATCCGCGCTGCGGAGCTCCCGGGGACGGCTCACACCGCAGGAACCCCACGGGCAGCGCCGGGTGGGCAACGCGCAGCCCCCCCCCTCCACGAGTGCATCACCTCCCACCCCCGCACTGATCCCGGTCCCCGGGATGCTCCCGGTCCCCGCAGCCCCGGTGCGCAGCGCTGCAAGGTGCATCCCCCACCGCGGTCCCGGTACCCGCAGCCCCGCTGTGCTGCGGGACCACGGTGCAAGGTGCGTGTGTGTGTCCCCCCCCCCCAGCCCCGGTGTGCTGCGGGACCGGCGGTGCGACGTGCTTCTCCCCCCCGATTCCTGCCCCAGGACCCCGGTGCAAGGCGCATCCCCCACACACACACACCCCGGTCCCGGCCCCGCAGCCCGCCGAGCTGCCGTGCTAATCCTGGGCTGAAAAACAGGTATTTAGGGCTAATAGGTGTGCGAGCACCTCCGCACCCGCTCTCAGAGCTCATTAATGGAGTACTTTCATGTGTGAAACGAGCATATAAATGGGCATTAATGAGCTCCCGGCTGCGGCGCGGAGGAGGAGGGGGAACGGGGAACTTCGCAGGGGAGCGGGCGGCCCCCCCGGCTGCGGCACCCGGTATCGGCCCGCCCCGGGCCCGGCGGGCAGCGCTGAGCCCCGGGGAGGCCGTCGGGGCTGTGCGAGCCCCTCCCGTGGGGGGCCCCCCCGGGACAGTGCCACGGACCAGGCGGCTTCTTAAAGTCGGTTTTTATTAAAGAACCAAAATCACGTACAGAGGGGTCTCTCCCCAGAGCGGGCGAGCCTTGTTCTGCCTCCGGAGTCGCGGAGCGCCCGTTAAAGTGCTGTTACATCCATAAATTTACAAGGGGGTGGTGAGGGAGGAGGGGGCCGGGGGGGGAGGAAATAAATATACATCATAAATAAATAAAAATCCAACAAATACTGTACCAAGAGAATCACAGTACATTTATATCCATTGCACATAGCCACTTTTGTTTCCAGTCTGGACAAGGGTTGAAGGAAGCGGACACACAGGGAGGGAGGGGAGAGGCGGAGCGGGGGGCCCCGGGGGGCGCGGGGCGCGGGGGGGGCCCGGCTCCCCCTCCGGCCGGCCCGGGGCCGCTCCCCGCCGTATTGCCAGTCCGAGGAAAGCCGGGCTCCGAGTCCTCTATGTACAAGTGTCTCCTCGTGGAAATGGCTTGTGTGGGCTCTGCCCGCATGGCTTCGGGGGAAGGGGGGGTCCGGGGGGGCGGGGGGGGGCTTACTGGGGCAGCAGCGGCGGCTTGAAGGAGCAGTTCCCCGTGCAGTGCCGCGGGGTCAGCATTTTGCAGGAGAAGTGATGCAGCGCGTCGTGGGCCTCTGCAAAGCGACGGAGCCGTCACCCCCGGACCCCCCCCACGCGGGGAGGGGGGTGTCGGCCCCCCCTTAGACGTCTGTGCCCCCCCCTTGTCCTGCACCGGTACCTTTCAACTTCTGCTGGATGGCGTAGCGCGCTTTCCTCTCCTGGTCCAGCTCGTTGCACAGCGTATCTGGGAGGGATGGAGGGATGGATGGAAGGATGGAGGGAGGGATGGAGGGATGGACGGATGGAGGGATGGACGGATGGACGGAGAGCATCGCAACGCGCCGGGGGAGGACCCGAGCGCGGCCGCCCCGTCGGGAATGCGCTGGGCCGAGGGGCGCAGGGCGGGATGCGCGGCAAGCCGGGCACAGCTTCCCAGGGAATTTTACGCCTGGGTTTTTAATTGAGCCCGGGTGGAAATGGCCGCGGGAGGGAAGGTTGATTCGCTCCCGAGTAGTGATGCCTGGCAGCCGTTTGCGGGGCGGCTCGAAATGCCGCGGCTCAGGGGAGTGCACCAAACGGGGAAAAAGAAAAAAAAAAAAAAAAAAAAGATAAAAAAATAAAAGTAAGAAGTGCTGGCCGGCCGGCCGGGCCTTACCTCGGACGATCTGCAGCTGCTGCACCATCTCCTCCCGGTAGGCCAGCTCCCGCTTCATCTGGTCCTGGAAGTTATCTGGGGGGGCAGGGGGTCAGCACCGCTCCCCGGCGCGGGGCCCGCTCCCCGGCCGGCCAGGGGGAGGGATGGCCGGTACCTTTCAGGCTCTGGAAGTCCCTCTCCAGCTTTTTCCTCAGCTCCATTTGCTCCAGGACCAGTTTTTGCAACTCGTCTGTTTAAAAATACACGGCGGGGTTGAGGGGAGCCCGCACTTTTCCATATGGAGGCGGCTCAGCGCGGCGCTAATCGCATTACGTTACATTAATCACAGGACTTAATCACTCCTGCAGAAAACACAAATACCTCCAGCCGCTGGGACAGGCCGGGGGGTCCCGCCAGCCCCCCCCCCCGCCCCCGCCGGGGCGCCGACCCCCGCAGCCCCCCGCCCCGCCGCGGGACGTGTCCCCGCCTCACCTCGGGCCAAATTTTCGATGTCCTTCTCCACCAGCTGCGACCCGGCGACATCCATGCCGAGGCCGTCCTCGCCTGCGGGGGGGCAGAGGGCCGTCAGCCCCGCCGGGGGGGCTCCGCCGACCGCGCATCGCCCCGCGGAGGGACCGCGCATCGCCCCGCGGAGGAGCGCGGACCGGCGCTTACCTCTGTCGGTATTTACAGGGCTGGGATGCGAGACATTCCTTTGGTCCTGATAGGATTTTCTGGTCTCTAAATCCTCTGCCGCGGAGTGATTGTCTTCTTTATCTTGCTCTTAAAGTTAATAAACCGATTTTCAACCGTAAGCAATGAAAGTACGGTCCTGATATATCCTTAATTACATAATTACGGACAAAGCCCTCGTTAAAACCTTCTTAGCGGTCATCCTAATCGCTTTGCTGTTGGAAAGTAGCTTGCCGGCAGGAGCTTTGCCCCGCCGTGCCGTGCGCGGCCCCGCCGCACCGGCCCCGTCCGACGGCGGCATCCCCGGGCCCGGGGGGGGGGGGCCCGGCCCCGGCCCCCATCCGGAAACCGTTTGCTCTCGCTTTTCTCCCGCAAGCCCCCAAACGAAAGCGGCGGCCCGGCCGCCCCCCCGGGGCTGAGCAGCCGGCGGGGGCGGCGCCCGGGGCCGCGCTCTCGACGCCCACCGGCCTCCCGCCGCCCCGGCCCCCCCGGCCCGTGTTACCCTTAGCCTCGGGGGTGCAGAGGTACGCGGCCGGGGCTCCCAGGGAGGCGGCGGTCTTCAGCGGCTGCAGGTGCTCCCCCCTGTCCGGCGCGTACACCTACGAAAGAGCGAGTGAGGGCGGCGGCGGCGGGGGCCCCGCGGGGACCCCCGAGGGCAGAGCCCCCGCCCCCGGCCCCGCACCTCGTAGGCGCCCCTGCTGCTGCTCCGCTCGGGGCTGCCGTCGGGCGGCTGGCCGCCCTCCTCCGCCGCCGGCTCGCCCGCCTTCTCCTCGGGCCCGTCGGCCCCGGCGGGCGGCGGCGGCTCCTCGGTACCGGCCAGCAGCCGGGGCGGCGGCGGCTCCCGTCCCTCGGGGGGAGCGGCGGCGGCGGCGGCGGCGGCGGCGTCCTCCTCCTCGTCCTCCGGGAAGCGGTTGGACTCCACGTCCACCTCGGGCTCCTCGGCCGTGTCCCCCCCGGGGGAGAGCGAGCGGTAGCTGGAGCTGCCCTCGCTGAGGAAGTCCGGGGAGAGGTAGCCGGGGCCGCGGGGGGCCGCGCCGCCGTACGCCTCGCGGGTGCCGTAGAGCTTGGCGATGCTCTCGGCGTCCTTCACCACCGGGCGGAAGGCGGAGAGGTAGCTGCCCTTCCTGGGCAGGGGCAGCGGCGGGAGCAGCGCCTCGTCCCCGGAGCGCTCCTCCTCGCCCGCCGCCCGCGACAGGGCGCTGGGGCAGCGCTCGCCCTCCGCCCCGGCGCCCTCCTGGGGGGTCGCGCTGCTCCGCCCGCTGCCCGACGGCTCCGAGCCCTCCAGCTCGCCGTGCCGGCCCGACAGGCCCGGCGGTTCGGCCGCCGCCGCCGCCGCCGCCGCCGCCGCCGCCACCACCACGGCCGTGGCCGCCGCCTTGGCCTGGCTCTGCGCCGGGTAGGGCGGCACGGGCAGGCTGCCGGCGGCCGGCCAGAAGACGGGGAAGGAGGGGTAGACGCCGGTGTCCTTGGCGGCGCCGGGCTGGTGGGGCGGCTGGGCCGGTTGGTGCGGGTGGGGGTGCGGGGGTCCCCAGAACATGCCGGGGGGCAGCGCGCCGCCCTTGCCCGCCTCGCCGCCCCCCGCGCCGCCCAGCGCGTCCTCCTGCTTCTTGGGGCAGAGTCCGAAAGCGGCGGCGGGGAAGCCGTAGGGGTGGGGGAAGAGCGGCGGCGGCAGCTTCTGCAGCATCCCGAAGCCCTTGCTGGGCACCGGGATCACCGGGTAGCTGCGCACCGCGCCCGCCCCGCCGTGCGCGCCCGCCGCCCCGCCGTGCCCGGCCGGCAGCCCCAGCGCCCCGCGCTCGCCCGCCGGCTCCTGCCCGCTGCAGCGCAGGCTCTTGTGCGCCGGGGCCAGCTCGGGGCCGGCGGGCGGCGGCGGGTGCAGCGCGGCCTTGGCGGCCGGGGAGCCGGCGCCGGGCCCGCCGGCGGCCGCGCCTTGCAGGGAGAAGGTCCGCTTGCGGGTGCCGCCGTTGAACATGGCCTTGACATCCTCCCAGGCGTGCGAGAGCTCCTCCGTGGCCGTCTTGTCGCTGAGCTTGAGGTGGCGGCGCCAGGAGTTGAAGTTGGCGGCGTCGGGCTGGGTGTACTTGGAGTCCGGGGTGCGGTGGGAGTGGAAGATGAACTTGTTGGGGGAGAAGTACATGCTGCAGTAGCTGCACTTGATGCACTTGGCGCGGGAGCTGTTGTAGCGGGCCGGGATGAAGCTGCCCCGGGAGCCCCAGGCGCACTCGTGCACCACGTCGAAGGCGAAGTTCTCGGGCAGCTTGGGCGGCTTGTGCTCGCCCAGGAAGGACTTGCAGAGCCGCTCCGCCTCCCGCTTGGTGATCATGCCGCAGCGGCGGGAGGAGATGGGCATGGCCCCGGCCCGCCGCAGGATCTCCAGCTGCACCGGTGTGCACTGCACGCAGGTGATGCCCAGGGCCACCCGCCGGTTGTGGATCTCATTGTAGCTGTAGTTCTTGAGCAGCGTGTTGGAGATCTGCGCCAGGCACAGCCGCTCCTGCCCGTCGATGACCAGGGACACGATGGGCACGCCGTACAGAGAGGTCTCACCCACTTGGTTGGGCTTGAGGGTATTGGAGCCCTGGTACGGCTGCAGCTCTTGCTTTGAATTTGGGGAGGAGCTTGCATCTCTCCCATTTCCCATCTGACTGGCGATCGCCTCCATTCCCCCCCAAAACGCCCCTGCAAAACAAAATCGGGGAAAGGCGCGGGTTAGAAGCGCTCCCGGGGCCCCGCCGCCGCCGCCGCCGCCGCGCCCGGCCCGCCGCTCCCGCAGCCCCGCTCCGCGGCCCGGCCAGTCCCCGCTCGGCGCTGCCGGCCCCGGCCCGGAGCCCCCCGGGCGCTGCCGCAGGGCCCTCCCCGCCGCGGACAGGCCGGCCGCGGGGGTCTGGCGGGGCCGTAGCGCATCCCCCCGCGCCGCGGCCGCCGGTACCGAGCCCCGCCGCATCCCGGGCGCGGACCCGCGGCTGGGCGGCCCCGGGAGCCCGGCGGCAGCGGCCGCCCGGGGCAAGGGCGTCCGGGGCGGTGGGGAGGGGGACAGGGGGCACCCCCCCCGCGCCCCGGGTCCCCGGGAGGTGCCGCGTCCCTTCCCTTTGTGCCGGCTCGCCGAGCCGTGCCGGGCCGCCCGTTGCGGCGAGCCCCGGGCGGGCTCCAACGAAACGCGCCGGAGGATGCGACCGGCGCGTCCCGCGGCGGTGGGGCCGGGGGGGCCCGAGCCCCGGGCCGGGCCGGGCGGGCCGAAACTTGCCGCTCGGTGCCCGCAGGCGGGCGGAGCGGGGCGGCGGGCGCGGCGGGCCGGGAGCCCCTTTGTCGTGTCTCCGGCAGGCGATTAGGAGCGGGCGGATTAGGGGCCGGGGCGGGCAGGACCCGCAGCACGTAGCAGCAGAAGGGCAGCGGCGAGCCAGGCAAATTGGCTTAGCGGGGAGGGCTCCCGGCCGTAAGCCGCTTCCGTGGTAATTACACGAAATAACGAGGAGCGCCTCCCGAAAACGCGCCCCGATCCCCCCCCCCCCCCCCCCCGCCGCCCCATCCCCTCCATCCGCCGCCCGCTCCCGCTTACCGCGCCGCGGAGCCCGGCTGGACGTGCAGGCTCTCCTCGGGGCTAGGGGCCGCAGCCCGGCGCCGGGGCCGCCATCAGCCGGGGGGTCCCCGTCCCCGCCGAGCCCTTTCCCGCGGGCAGCCGCCGGGGCGCGGGGCGGGCGGGCAGCGGCGCGCCCTTCACCGACGCCTCGGGGCCGCCGCCCGCCCCGCCGCCACCGCCGCCGCCTCCGCCGCGTCCGCCCGGGCGAGATGCAACAAGAGCGAGTGACCAGCCGCGGCACCGAGGGAGGATCCGGATCCGTACTTGGAGACGCTGCACATTGATCCGGTGACAGCTAAAATAACGGGAAGACACACCCACTTAGCACCAGCATATTTACATTAACTGCCTCCGGGACCCCGCGGCCGTCAATCACCGATGCGCTCCAGTCAATCACGGCGCGGCTTTAAGGCACGGTGGAACGGGGAGGGAGCGGGAGGTGGGGGGGGGGGGGCGTGGGGGGCCGCCACCGAGCGGGGACCCGCCCGGGCTGCCCGAGGTAAGAGCGGGGATCAGCCCGGGGCTCCGCGCCGCTCCGCGCCTCTCCGCGCAGCCCCCCCCTCCTCCCCACACCTCCCGCGGTGTGGGCATCCCCGGGGGGGGAGCGCTGCTCGTTGAAAGTTTGCGTGGGGAGAGGGCGGCAACGAAAAGAGGAGCCCGGGGGGGGTGGCGGAGGGGCCCCATCGAAATTGGGGATGCGTTGCTACCGCGCATCCCCCCACACACACACACCGGGATGCGCGCTCCGCCGGCGGTGCGCGGGTGCGGGAGCGGCACCGGGGGTGGGGGGGGACACAACGAAATCGCCGGGAGGCGAGGGCAGGGGTGGGAGCGCCCGTGTGTTTTCGTTCCCCGTGGGGACCCACTCCACGCCGGCAGGATCGGCGGCTACCGGAGCGGGGGGTGGGGGGGTGGGTGTCGTCCCCCCCCCGCTCCGGTGGCCGCCGGTCCTGCCGGCGTGGCGGTGGCCCGTAGCCGCGTCCCTGCCCTGGTTGGGTTCCCGCATGCAGCGCTCGTCACGGCCACGTTAATTAAACTGTAATTAATCATCGCGTCCGGCCGCGATCGGCGCAATTACACTGATCAAACAGAAGTTAATAACGGCGCGGATCGCCCCCAGCTATCACTTTTGTGTGTGTGTGTGTCCCCTCCCTCCTCTTCCTCGCCATCACCAGCGGCGCCGGGAGGATGCGGCGGAGCCGGCGCGGAGCGAAACGCAGGTGCGGAGCCACCCATCGCCTCCGCGCTCCCCGGGCCGCCGCGGTTGAACCGGCCCCGGTCCACGCTCCCACGCGGGACGGCGGCCGCGGCTCCCCCCGGGACGTCCCGTCGCGGGGGGAGGGACGGGGACGGGAACACAGCGACAGGGTGCTGCCGGCCGGGCTTTGCGGCGCGGCCTTCCCGCAATGATCGCAACCCGAGCCGGTAATTATTCCTCGCCTTTTAATTATTTATCCCCCCCATCCTCAGCCGGGCGGACGGGGGAGCGCGGTGAGACGCGGTGAGACGGGCCAAGCCCCGCTGCCTCTCCCGCCGCCGGGTTTCGGGTGATCCCCACGGCGTTCAATACCCGCAGTGGCTGCGGAACCGTCTGCGAGGCCACGCCGGGCTGCGAGGCACCGGCAGCGGGGCGGCGGCGCGGACCGAGCCGCTCCCCCCCTTCCCGGGGCCGCTCCTGGGGCGGCCCGTCGAGGGCTGGGGAGGGCTCCGGGAGGATGCGGCTCTGCCCCGGCCCCCTCCGCCGTGCCCTTCCCCGGGCCGTGCGGCTGCCTCGCTGCTCGCAGAGCTCCTCCGGAGCCCGGAGCGGCGGAGCCGGCCCGCGGCTCGCCCCGACGGCAGCGCGGCAGCGCGGAGCCCCGAGGCGGGGACCCGCTCCCGGCCCCGCTCCGGCCCCGCCGCTCCGGCCGCGCTCCCCGCCGGCGCCCCGCTCCTCGCAGCCGCCGTATCTTTTAACAGTCGAATTGACTGCAGTTTTTGTCAGTTAATTAGGTTTAATTTACATAATTAGTACAGTATAAAGAGTATTGGGGATAATCAGGAGGTACGTCTCGCTTACTGTGTAAACACGGATTCGGAATTAAAAATCAGATGTAATTAAGGCGTGTGCGCGCGGCTTTTAATTGTAATGAATTTCTAATTAACGCTCAACGATCGCCGCACGCGAGAGCCGGGACGGTTGCGGGCTCCGCCGCCGCCCCGGGAGCCCCCCCGGGGGCCGCCGAGCGGGCCGGGGTGCGCGGCCGCGGAAGGGCCGCGGAGGAGCGCGGAGGAGCGCGGCGGGGCCGGGGCCGGGGCCGGCGGGGAGGCGGCGGGCAGGGCGGTGCGCCCCGACGGGACCCCGACCCCCCCCACCCCCCCGGGGCCGGGGCCGCTGGCAGGCGAGGCCGGCGGATAATTTAGGTTAAAACTTAGGGAGCCGTGTCACGGGTGTATAAATAAATAATCACGCGGGGACGGCGGCGAAAGGCCCCTCTCTCCTGGAGGGCCGTGCCGAGATTGCCACATAAATCACGGCGGTCTAATTCAGTGGAAGTTTAATAAACGCCTCCTATTGGAAATGAATGTTCCCCATTTAACAGTTGTATCAGCACCATATAAAACCATGACCCCAATAAATTTAATTTTAGAGGCCGATCAATCCGGGCTTCTCTCTATCGATCCGCAGCGGCTCTGCGCCTTTACAGCCTCTTCCGCGGCCCTTCCCGGGGAGGCGGGGAAGGAGCGTTTCGATTAGACTCTTTATTAGGAAAAGATTGCTCCGAGAGGCCTGAAAATTAAACGGTGACATTTTAATTACTGGACATTGACAAAGGGAGCGGGCGGTGGCTCGCTGCAGGCCGGGCACGCTCCGCCCGACCCGGCGTGCTGAGCACCCGCGGAGGGCGGGCAGGGACGGGCAGCGACGGGCAGCGACGGGCAGTGACACGGCGGGGGGGGCGGGATCGGCACCCCCCGGGGCTGCTGCCGTGCGACCCCCGGGGAGCCCGCGGGGCCCTCTCGGTGCGCTCCGGGGCCGCTTCCGAGTGCCCCGGCTGGGCACGCCTGCCCCCCGCACCCGGTACGCCCCCACCGTGCACCCCGGCTCTCCCACCGTGCACCCCCCGTCCGTGCACCCCGGCTCTCCCACCGTGCACCCCCTGTCTATGCACCCCGCCTCTCCCCCCATGTCCCCCCCTTCTATGCACGCCACCAATCCCACTGTGCCCCCCCAGTGCACCCTCGGTCCCCCCAACAGGCGCCTTGGCCCTCCCCAACATGCACCCCTTGATGTGCCTCTGGTTCCCCACTGTCCAGCCCCCCCCAACTGCTGTCACCCTGTCCCCCGACCCCCTAGCCCCCCCCAGCAGTGCTGCCCCTCACCTTTCTGGCCACCCAAGCTCTCCCCACGCCATCCCCGCCGGCTCTAAATCTGCCTAATTTCCCTCGGCCAGAGCGGCTGCAGGGTGGCAGGGCTGCAGAGGAACGCAACGTACACGATCGATAGACACGACTTTATTGATTAGGTTAAACCAGCGCCTTCCCGGAGATGGAGCGGGATGAGCCGAGGGCAGCAATTAACTCTGCCTTCACCCTGCCAGGCCGTGCCGTGCCGGGGACAGCCAGGCACCGTGGCCCTCCAGGACAGAGCTGCGCTCACCTGCGTGGGGGGCACGGCCGGCAGCTCTGTCTCTGCTGCAGAGAAGTTTTCCTCCTCCTGCCTGTAAAAGCCCCAGACATCCATTTGCCATTAAACATCTCCCGGGCTGACCGGCTACTTATAAACCTTGAACTTTCACTGCAGGACTTGGCAGCGAGAGCAGCCGCAGTGGGGTACCGGCGAAGCGGCAGCCACTCCAGTAGCCGGTAAGGCTCAATCTATAAATCCTGTCCTCAGTGCACACTTGTAGTTTATGGCCATACCCTTTACTGAAGGTAAAGCAGCCCCGGGTCAGCGCAGCTCCTCGGCAGCCGCACCGCAGCGCTCCCGCTGCAGCTTCCCGCAGGGAAAGGCTCAAACCTCTGAGCTTTGCTTTTCTTAAAGCACAACCTTCTTTTTATTCCATGTGCCCAAAATACTTGAATATAGTTAGAAATTTTTTAGGGTTTCTTTTTCCCTATTAGGCTTTCACAGACCAGGCCAGGCAGCCCGGCAGTGCAGTACTGGCGAACTGGGGGAGCAGGATGAGGCCAGCAAGTTCAGGGGACAGTCCCCACATCCCTCCAGATTTGTGCCCCATGCTGCCTGTGAGTCCCCCAGCCTGAGGGGTCCCCCAGGGAAGGCTGAAGACAGGTTGTCCTAAAATACCTACTATTGCTCGGGACCTCCCTGTTGTGCAATGGGCCCCGCTCCCCCTTCCCGCCGGAAAGCCCCTTCGCTCCCCAGGGCCTGGCTCCCACCGCAGGGACATCGTGCCCACCGAGCTGTAGCATCTGGGGCTCGGGCTGGTTCCCGGCCAGTTCCCCGCAGGGCAGCGGGCAGCCTCAGGACAGCACTGGGGCAGGGACCGGGCTGTGTGGGGCCGAAGTCACCCACAAATAACCTCACGTGGCTGCAGAGGGTCTCCTGAGCACCCTCCGGAGAAGCTGAGAGGCCGGAGCTGGTTCTTCTGCAGCTCTCAAAGAGCTGGGGTCACCTGTGATGCGTTTAACTCGGCCCCGTCAGCGCGCCGAGGCCTGCGTCGGCCGGCTCCTGGCAGCTGAGTGAGGACAGGGCTCCTGGGGGTGTTGTTGGGTCTCTTACGTGTTTATCTCTGCCGGTTGCACGTCCTAACGGGAGCGGGAGGAAGAGCCTCTGCACAAAGATGCTTTGTCCCCAAGAGGCTGAGCAGCCTCGGAGTCCTTTGCAGGGAGCAGCGCGGGGGCCGCCTGCTTCAAACCCCTGCGGAGGCGAAGGATTTGCTGCTTCAGTTCACTGCCCGAAGAGGCCGAGGGATTTTCTGTGTGCCCTGGACCCCTGCGCTGCGGGGAGCAGCGGAGCAGCCACCGACACCTCCTCTCTGCGCTGGCGAGCCCCCCCAGAGCGGAGCCCTGGCTTGGGGTATCTCGGCTCTTGCAGCCCCCTAACCTGCTTCCTCCCTCCTCTTCCTCACCAGCCGAGGCTGCGGGCTCCCTGGGGGTTCCCAGGTGCAGCTCCCGTGGGGCTGGATGCCGAAGGCCCCCTGGGCTGTCCTGCCCGCAGGCAGCGCTGGGCAGAGGGAGCACAGTCGGAGCCAGAAAGCCGAGTGAGCCGTGTGTCTGCCCTGGCGGCATCTCCCCCTCCCCACCCACACCCAAAGTCCCTCTGTCACCAGACAGCAGTTTCTGCCGTGGGCTCCTTTGCTCTCCATCAGCAGATTTTGCTCCCTGCAGGACTAGGGAATTTTTTTTTCCGGCTAAGACCCAAATTCCCAGGTTTTGCTTCAGACTTTGCCCACACGCTCCCTGCATCGTAGAGGCGGAGGATCCCTGCAGTCCATCCCTTTTCCATTGATGCCTCCAGGTAAACTTTCCCTGCAGGACCACAGAGCTCCGCGAGGCAGGAAAACACGTACGCCACTCCCAGATTCAATCCTCCGGTTTGCTTATGCTCTCGGATATCAAAGGGATCAAATGAAGCTCCTAGAGCTGTTTCTAGTGATTGCTCAGTTATTAATGTCAGTGCATTGCTGGCCGCTGCCATCCCTGCTCGACAGACGTTAAGCCCAGGGAGAGGGACGGGTCGGGGACCACTCGCAGCCCCCGAAGCCGCAGCCCGCTGCAATTCCCCTTTTCTGGTTTCTTTGCCAGATGTATGCGTGCATACAGACACACACACACACACACACACACACACACACACACACACACGCAGCTTTTCAGGCTGTTATTCGGAAAACAAAGACTGACACTTTGCCTTTGAAAGCTGACAGCAAGGATGTATTTGGTCACGGGATACGAGAAACAAAATATTTTCTAATTCTGTGCTGTGTTTAAGGGCAAACTACCCTGGGCTCATCTCGCAGGATGAGCTTCGCCTGGCAAGGATCACAGGCGGGGAGAAGCGGAAAACATCGAAGTTTTGGCACAGATGGGACATACCCAGTTTCTTCCAGAGCCTGTGAGCTCCCACATACACACTCCCATAGGAGACTGGGTCTATCGGTACCTCCAGCAGCGAGGTTACAGGGAGAGGAGAGCGGTGGGACTGGCGTGGGGCTGCTGGTGGAGTCCCTGAACGAGCTGGTGGGATGAGGAGTGGGACTGGGGGAGATGGGGGGGTCACTCAGTGCATCTATAGCATCCACTGCTGAATTAATGCATTTGTTACGCACCCCCCGATGCCATCTTCTGAGCAGGACTCAGCTGTAGGGTATAATATTGCTGCATTTTCTGCAAGCTTTTCAGGCAAGAAATGCCCTGATTCAGACTCCAAAAAGTTGCAGCAGGAAGGAGGAGAGAGGGACAACGTCCCAGGGCAGCCCCGGCTCCAGCGCAGCTCCTGCCTGCGGGGAGAGCAGCACCGCTGAGCCCGTTCGCAGCACCCAGCGCTTCGAGCCCTGCCTGGCAGCCGGGAAAATCTCCCCGCCTGTTCGTTTCCCATCCCCGGAGCGGGTTTCGGGGCTGGGATGATGTTACACGCAAGGCTGGCGGCAGAGCCCGGGGCTGGGCTCGCAGCGGCACATTTCACGTGTCTTGGCAATCTCAAAGTCACCTCTGCGTGCACACAGCCCCTGCGCCGAGGCAGGATTTCCTAAGCCCAAATGCAGCACAGCAGACCCCGCTTCGTCGTGCTGCTCGCCGGGCTGCACCCCAGGGGACCCCTTCAGCTGGGTTTGGGGGGGGTCCTGCACCGCATCGGGGTGCTCCACACCAGGCTCACCCTGGCTCCTGCTGCCCCGCACGGCATGGACACGGGTCAGCACGCATTGCCGCGGGGAGAGGAGCCCGGGCTGGGTGCAGACCTGCTGGGGAGCTGCTTGACGTGGGTGGGGGCACCCAGCAGAGCTAAATCTGCCCAGACCCTGGCCCAATTTTATTGCCTTCTGGCCTTCCCCTTACTTTTGCCCCTTGGTGCCGATGGGTGGTGGTGAGAATCAGGCTGAATTGCTTGAACTGGGCTCTGCGGGCACCAGGGGTTTGCACACGCGCGCGTGCAAAGCAGGGCCAGGATGCGGGCTGGAAGGGGAGAGCAAGGCGCTGTTGTCGGGGGGACCCCAGTAGCCCCCGTGCAGCAACACAGACTGGGCTGCGGGGTCCAGACCTCCCACGGGGATCCACCATCCGCAGACACCATCTCCAAGGCAGGAGGCGGCAGTTCGGGGAGGCCCGACCTCGCTGCCGCTCGACACTCGGGGCGGCAGCAAGGCTGGCCGTGCTGAAGAGGAGCTGGGTTTTCCCAAAGCCGCCCGCTCCACTCTCCCATCCGGCCCTAATCCCTCCCAAAACGGCGTTAACCCGGTGCTGGGAGCGGAGCGGGGCAGAAGCGGTGCCACCGAGCAGACCCCCAGCCGCTCGTCCTCCTCCCGTCCCCCGGCTGCACCGAATTCAAGGACTTGGGGAAGGAAAGATGAGAGAAGCCCCAAACCTCCCCCATGATTGCTGGATTGATTAAGTGTACTGATGAAGACAGCAAGGTTAATACGCATGCCAGTGAATTATAACACTGTCAGCCCCTTAGCCAGGAGATTTTTCACGTTTCCATCAGCTGGCATCCCGCACAGATTTTCAGGGCGACGTCTTCCCCTCCCGACCTCCCTGCCAGGGAAAGCGAGAGGAAAAGCCTTGGTTTTACTGACTTTTTAACTAAATCTGGGGGAGAGACTTTTTATCCAGAGAAAGCTAATGCAAACTGTTAGAGATAAATAAATGGAAGAGCTGCCTATAGTCTGGCTGGCTCACAGGGAAGGAATTTGTCTCACTTTAGAAAAAGGACCTGAAGGTATGGGGGCCGCTGATTCATTCATTGTACTGTTATCTGCCAGGGAGGTTGTGACATCAGAGCAATTAAGACAAACTTTAGTCTATAAGTTCATGCCTGCAACCTCTATACTTCAAAAGAAGACAAACGATCCCTCCAAGGAAGGAAACAAAGTCTTTTCCAGGCTGCTTCCAAAGTAACATTTCGGATTTGCAGTGGTTCAGGAGGAATTTTTCACCAAATAGGGCTTTTTTTTTAAGCTGCTGGTATATAATAAACTACCTGAGCTTTTTTTTTTAGCAAAAGTTTATTTCTAATGCAAAGACAAGCAAATGAAAGCCCCAACCTCCTCCCCCACCACGTCACACACAGCAATTCTGCCTTTCACGGTCCTCCTCTCTTCCGTGGGTTTTTCTTAATAAGCGTCTTAACGCAAGGACTGATCAAACGTGTGCCAGTCAGTTGTGGAAACGTACACAGAAATTGCAGGAGTAAGAAACACACAGCAGAGACATTGCAATTGTTCTTCTTTCCTGTACAGTAACAGCAAACCTGGGAGCCTTTGCTTGACCCAGCTGCACCCATCGTGCGGCGACTCCGACGTTAAGAAAATAAGCGATCAAGGTAGAGCTGAGAAAGGCAGGACGCTTCCAAGCAAGCCACGAACTGCTGTGGTAAGAAGTAAAACCCTGCAGCCTGTTCTCTGGCCACGAGGGCAAGCGGCACAGCACACCTTGGGCCCCTCCGCGCAGGCTCCCTTCCCACCACAAGCTCGTGGGATGCCGCGCACGCCCGTGCCGTGGCCCTCAGCTTCCTCGCGCGGCACGGGCAGAACCTCACACCCTCTGAGCCGCTGCTGTTTGCAAACTCCCCGTGCCCGGGGCTGCTCTCCCTCCGCAGCCGGAGGCCAACAGCCCATGCGGGCCGTGCGCGGCGCTGGGGCTGCCAGCTCTGGCTGGTGCTCCCCCAGCAGCAGCCCTGCTCCCCGTTTAGGAGAGCACTATCCTCTTTCACCTCACCTCCTTCCACCTCAGCAAAACCTTTCTGCGGTTCCGGATCAGCCTGCAGCGCCTGAGCGTGGACGCTCTTTGCCCACACCGGCGTGGTGCGTTGTCTTTCCTGCTTGGCCCTCCCAGCAAACCCGAGCCCGGGAGCAGAGAGAGGCACCGCCGGTCATTTCGTAGTGCGATGCTGATCTACCTGCCGTGCTTCTACTCTGTCAGGGCAATCCCTTGCCTCCTCGCAGGACGGGCAAGTCCAGATACTTCTTTTTTGTTTGTTTGCTTTTGTTTTACATTTAAACCCAGCATTTTGTGGATGTCTGCACTCAAAGACAGCCTTACGAAATCCTCTGAACACTCGGCGTGTCATTCGTACGATAGCAAAAGACTAACAGTTAAAAAATACTCTGGAGCCAGGAAATATACAATACATTCAATAACAAAAAATATAGATATAAAATACTTGCTTTAAGGCTGCGTCCAGTTTAACTGAAGATAATCTGAGGACATTAAATTGCTCAGCAACAAAGGAAATGTGGGAAGAAAATTCCTTAATGTGGTGGTGAGGGAAAGGCAGCAACAAATACCCTGAAAGATTGTGTTGATGCGTCTAGAAAATATTTTTAGTAAAATATGATCCAGGGAGACTGAGAGTCCAAAGCGCGGGGCTGGTGCTGCTAGTCCAGGACGAGCTGTTGCCTTGCGCATCGCTGTGAGCCAGTCCGGCTCACTGTGGTCCTTGGGTCGATCGCCGTTCCTCGAGCATCCTGCACACCCACATGGACACGACTTCTGCATTCCCATCGTTGTACTGCACGATGAACGGGTGGCCCTGGAAAGCAGGATAGGCGGAGTTAGCCAAGATAACCACAACCCTTCCCCTGAAAACCCCAGAAGGTTTGGGCTTTTTTACAATTTTTTTTGGAAAAAATACATTGGAACGTCCTGTGGTTACAGTCATAAAAACGCAATAAACAGTGATTCAAACCAGTGAACTTCCTCTTGGATCCGTATTATCCCCATACATGGTGCATACAGAGAAGGGAGGGCTGGGGGAACCCAGGCTCTTTACTGAGGCCTTAGCACTCATTGAAAATACTGATTTTTTTTTTTTTTAAATGTTCGATTAGCTCATTGTGTGTTGAACCAGCTCCTTTCCAGGCTGCTCAACTTCTAAATGATGTTTTGGTAAAAAGACATTCTGACAAACCCACTAATCTACTAGTCTGCTTGTAAAGGTCCGTGATCTGTTAATTTTAAAGTTTCTCTCTTTAAAAGCTCCCTCGTGCACCTCTTCCACACGTATTAACCTAATAGTGTCTTTTGTCGAAAGGAAAGCGTAAGGGCAGACTGTGTTCACAACCCGAACTACTTCATTCCTGGGGCGAAGACTGAACCGTGCCGCTTGGCACGTGAAAACACGCAGATGTACGAATGCCACGTTCGCTTATAGGGGTGTCCTTGACTTTTATCAGTGGAAACCTTATGCCTTACCCTGTGTAAAGGCATCCCTTAAATGGATGGTCCTACAAATTACCTAGGAAAAATACAATATCCCTGCAAGTGTTAAATTCCTCTTGTTACTTGGTCATTGAGCTCTGTGCCTGCAGATGCAGCAGGACCAGGCTCCAGGCTCTGCAGCACTCGCAGCGTCCACACGCAGAGGCATTTGTTCGTGCACATACGTCCTGGTACATGTCATTTGGAGTGCTCAGTTGATATGGAAATGAAAATATCACGTAAATATAACTGGAACAGGTCTTCATGAGAAGCTACTGTGGGAATTAAGTATGACGGAAAGAGGGATAACTATAAAATATTCTCGGCCATGAATTATATGGCTACTGCAGGCACTGGAAGACTGTGTCTTAGACACCTTGGAAAATCAGAACAGCATCTCAGGATGAAACAAAAATATGGCCTGCAATTTCAGCAGCCAGCTTAGGCAGCTCATGTCTCAATCTGGCCACATTCCTAGAGATGGGAACATGCCATCTTCAGATGAATCTCAAATGAAGTATAAAAATCCACAGGAAACCGAGTACCGCAATTACATAAATGACTGAAAGAAAGCAATCGCCAGGAGAAACCATCACAGATGATGAAAACCTCTACTCCAAATCACTCAAAAGCAGCTCAGTTTTTGCAACACTAAACTTCATAGCTCCTGCAAACAGCGCCTGAAAGTAATCAGAGTAGATCTGCCGGGGTGCCTTTGGGGAGGGTGACGTACATGTGGGAATTACCGGCGCGCGCGGCCCAACGCCAGCCGTAGCGGTGAACGACGGCAATTGGCACACGGAGAGCGAGCGCGGGTCTGACGTGGGGCCCGGGAAGCCTGGTGGTCGGCTGGGTTAGGATGGCACTGAGCGGAACGATGAAGCAGCACTGGGCTAAATAGAGCACAATAAATCCTTGCAGCATCAGCTCGAAGCAATAAAACACTCTACAGGGCCAGGGCCAGCAAACGCAGGAGCCACAGGAATAAAATATGCCATTATCTACAAGAATTATGGAGGAAGCGTGAGATGATGTTGCTTCAACACTTTGGGATGGCTGGAATCTTAGCTAAAACTTTTTAGGGAGAGGTCTGAGATGTGGAGAGCCCTTCTTCAGATCTTACTGGGACCAGCTCAGTTGCTTTTTCGGTTAATCTCGTAGAGGAAGGATGGAAGGAATAATCTGGTGGAGCGACTTAGTTGGGCAAGAGGTCCACCACCAGAAGAACATGACACGCAGACTATGCCATGAAGAATTACAAACGTCTCAAGTGTTTTATTTCGCCACACTGGCTTTAGGTGCCCTGAAAGCTGCCTAACAGCCCTGGGCCTGAGTTTCTTTGCAGCACGGGCTCCAGCCCGCCACAGCCCCAGGATTCGGCAGAATGGCAGCTTTCCCCTCTGTGCACGCACCTGTGGGATGCTGGCTGCACCTCCACAGGCTTCTGGCAGAGGCAATGCAAGGAAGGGGCAATGTAAGAGGCATCGTGACCCGAGCCTGCACACACGGAGCATCCTCCATCTCAGCAGCTTCCTGGCACCCAACATCTCAGCTTGAAAAAGGTCCCGGTCCAGCGGCAGGAAAGATGCTGCCGCTCTGCTGTCTGGATTAGCGGAGGTGCCGATGAGCTCTGCCACCTTGTGTTTTAAGCTCAGAGAAGAAAACCAAGGCATAGCAATCTCCATGCCACGAGGGTCCCCAAACAGGCAGCTACAGGTCCCTGTAGCCCCCAGAGCTAGCACATTACTTGGTCTTTATTTCCTCTCACATTGCAATCTCTGCTGTAGTCTCCTGGTAGGGAAAACTGCAAATGTGGCTCCTTCACCATGAAGATGGAGGAACACCATGGTAAGAGGCAAGACAGAGCTAATAAACACATAAAGGTGAACTCAGCAGTCGTTGTTGGGAGCCAGTTCTCATTTCCATTCATCTCAAAGGACTAATTCCCACGATTAAACTAGTGAGAGCTGAGGTGGTAGAGCCCACAGACTTGAGACAGGAGGTGTATTAAGAGGAAAGGATATGATTAAAAAAAGGTGAGGGAGACACTCAGAAAGTGGGGGAAAAGGAGAAGCAAGTTTGCCCGTAAGCTAAGAAAGAGCTGGGAGGTGGTAGGAGACAGCTGCACCAGTCAGGATATTTATCTCTCTTAATCTCTCAGCTCTGAAACAGATCTTCCTTTGGAGCTCCTTAAATGAAACTTTTCCCCATCCATTCATCAGAGCGTAAGAGACGGCACAGGTTTATGCTGTGAACCACGCTACAAGCATGGCCAGACGCTGGTGGAGGGAAAATAGTTTAATTTAAACAACCGTACCCCAGCCGCCTCCCAACAAACCTCACTGCTGATCATCAGTGAGTATATGAACAATTTCAGCAGCTGCTGGCGTAACTGCGAGAGCAAACCCCGTGATGCCAAAAGGTCTGTTACGATCTGCTAGCGCAAGAAGCGCAGCGTAGGCAGAGCCGGGTGCTGGGGACTGGGTGTGCAAGATGCAGGAGGACCGGGCGTACCCACCCCGTGTTTCCTCTCCAGCGTTCATTCATTGCCCTGCAACGTCTGTCGCAGCAACAGTCGGTGTTTCAGCCTGGACAGGGAGAAGCTGCAGTCATGGGTTTCCTCTCCAGTATCAGCCTGACCTGGTCATGCCCGTGGCCTCCACTCCTTCTTGGATTTCTTTATTTATCCGGTGCACGCCACAGACAGCCTTTGGGAATGCCTTACATTCGCACTGCAGGCTCCAACCCGACGGCTACCCTGCCTTTTGCCCCCCAGGGAAAGCTTCGGCCTGCTCAGTCTATAACTCAAATTTGAAGTAGGAGGGAAAAAAAAAACCAAAACCATGCCAAAAGTCTACAGAATCTAAAAGACACCACCGTGACTAGGGTGAAGCTACAACAGAAACGGCACGGTGGCAGTCTGAAGAAAGCTCGTGAGTTTTTCTATGTAAAACTCCTTTTGTGTGAAAGCCCACGTACGCGTGGACGCGCACATCCCACCGCAAACAACCACCAAGACGCCAAGTCTGCGGATACGAGATCGCCCGACTCCTGCAAACTGGGGGCTGCAGCGCAGCTCTCGTGTGACTACAGGTTTCCAAAGCAAAGTCAGTTCAAAGAACTTGCTTTCCCCTTCTCAGATTTGTCAGTGCTTCCCACCAGGCTCGAGCTGCAAGCCCTTAATTTTATCTCCAGGCCTTTAAATTGTGGGCACCTGCTACCTGCCATTGCAATCGACCTTTCCGAGTTTGCTCTTTGTAACTGCTACAGAAATAGATGTTTTCCCCCAATATTCAATTTTTTGAAGCAAATTGCTTCCTTTCAGCCATTCTTAGCTGTAGACAGGAACTTTAAATTTGTCAGAGAGCTCTGAATTTCCCATCCAGGCAGATGCGTGTGTGCTCACAGCCAGTTGTTGCTTGGAAAATGGTCCACCAAGGAAGAAGAACAGATCCAGAGGTACCAGAGTCCACTCGAGAGCTTTGAGGATGGCAGCGGACAATTCAGTGCTACCAAGAGAAGATGGATGATCTTAAAATGATGCATTTAAGTACACAGATGCTTGCGGCACTGAGCATATGGACAATTTTCCTTCCAACACCTGGCTATTAGAAATCTTTAGCTTTGGTCTTGAATGGCTAACATCAGGAACAACACTAAAGAAAGACTGCACCCTCTTTTTTTTTAACCTCCTACTCCAGATATCCCATGTACATTTGGGTTTCGCTGTTTTACTAAACAAATTCAATCTGAAATATTCCTGTTTTTACATGATTCCTACCTATGAAAACAGTTCAGGGGAGGGCACAATCGGGAACCCAGAGGCAGGAGTCCTGCAATTTATTCCCAAGCTGCCACATACTTTCCAGCGTGACCTTCACAAAGCTGCTTAATCTCCCTCATCCTCGTGGTTAAAAAGGGAATAAATGCTGCTGCTCTCTCACGAGAGTGCTGTGAGAATCAGTGCAAGCCTATTTTGCCCAGGACTTTGATATTTCTGGGTGCAAAAGGTGCAAGAGTAAGGTTTCGAATATTCTGTCAGCTGGAAGGGACCTACAATGATCATCTAGTCCAACTGCAAGGTAAATGCTTATTATAAGCAAGATAGCCTAGAAGTAGCTGTTTTGTCTCTTAAACAAAACAACAGTCAAGGACACTAGTGAGATCTAGGGAAAAACAACCAAGAGCCCACAGACAAAGAAGAGCAGATGCATTGGGGCAATTAAAAAACAGCTATTAAAGCCAGTCCGCTTCTCCCATGAATCTCCTTTACGATGGAGAGCTTCCCTGCAGAGGAAGACATCTCACACCCAGTATATCCTTGCGTTTAAGCTACTCACAACCTGCAAAGGGAAACTGCAGGCTATGCGAGGTTGAAAACGTCAGCTAGCCATGCTGTTCACCCTGTTCGCTTTGTTTTGTGAGGTTGTTCCGTTGAAGCCTGGGGTTTTACACACTCACTTTTCTCCCTAGGAATAAGTTTAACTTGAAACTGCTGCTTAGATTTTCCTTGGTTTTAGACTAGATTGCTCTAGGGAGGATTTTTCTCAGGCTGAAGGGATGTTTTTACAGAAGCTGTTTTTCCAAATCTGGTGCTTGTTTTTTTTTGGGTTTTGTTTTTTTTTTTACTTTTTTTGTTTGTTTGTTTCTTTATTAATAGGGAATGGGAAAACAGAGACTTCCAGCAAAGCTAAGGCTACAGTGTCAGTGGGACCTGTCTTTGCAAATCTTGGTGGACAGCCCACGGTACGTTCAGGTCAGGCACCGAGAGCAAGGAGGTCACAAGCGGCACAAGGACGTACAGTGTCCGTGGATGGCCTGCGCTGAAGTCTACGCCAAAAGCATTTTGCTTCTTCTAATACCTGACCTCGCTAGACCACACTTCGCTCAGCAGCATCTTGCGGGCTGCAGTCACGCCTGCAACTGCAATAAAAACATACATCAAAGAGCAATCCAGAATTGCGGACAATGCACGAGTCCATCAAACTTGCCCGCAGCCTGCTTACAGCAACATTTGAAGTGAGGATGCAGTACAAACTGTGTGAGGGGGACTTGCAGTTGGCTTAGCATCCAAAAACGTCTCAGGGAAAACATTTAAGATTTCCTCCAAAGTCTCCCACCACCACGTTTGCACCAGCAGCAGCCTCCTCTGCTCTTAGCAACTTCTTCACAAAGTCACCCTGACGGGTTCTCCGCATTTTGCCACTATTCAGCATCTAGTCCCCTATTCCCGCCTTTTCAAGCATCCAGAGTACTGCAATCGTTAACTCCTGCAGTCCGAAACATGCCCTTCTCAGAAAGCAGTGCCTTCAACTGGAGATATCTTTGGAAGGGAGAGTGGAGAGAAGGGGCAGGGACATTAGACAGGGAAGGAAGGAAGGAACAAGGGAAAAAAACGCAGGTAAAAATCCAAACTGCTAAAGGAGAAACACAGCTGCACCCTCCAGGCCTAGTGCACGGCCAGGCTGCAGGATGGGGCTGGGATAAACTGTCACTTCAAGAAAGAAAAAAAAATGAGAGTCACAACAGCTTGGACACTATTACTAAATTCTGCTCACTGAGTGTCTCAGCCACAAATAAAAGTCCCAGCCCTGACTTAAACAGTGAGCAATACGTTCTAAAACAAACACAAGCAACCTGCTGTACTTAAATATTGCCATGTAGATTTATTTTGCTTTGCAAGGTAACACTGAAGAAAGTTAAACGCGTGGAAGCTTGAAATGCGTTTCCTCTTGCAGCAGCTGGTTTCTCACCGCCCTGGTGCGATGACACTCTCCGCTTGGTGTGGCGTGCATGCCTTTTTTGCAGCATCCATCCATCCATCCATCCATCCTTTTTTTTGAGGTGGGGAAGTTAGCTGGCTTTCAGCACAGATCAGTCCGGCACTCACATCCCCCTGGGCAGCAGCAGAGTCGGGGTGCGAGCTGTACCCAGCTCTCCCGCTCCACAGCACGCTAACGTCAGCGGAGAGCACAGCTCTTTTACACTGGCACCTATGTCCATTGTGAATTGGCAAATAAGAGACGGGTATTAAACCTTCCTTAGCAAAATCACTGTAATGGAGATCTGCGCATGCCCTACCAGCGATGGTTCAGCCAACGTTCGAGGCTCAGTAACGTGCAAGAGCTCACCACGACACTGACGGGCGTAATCACAGAGGGAAGCACGACACCAAGGAAAGAGATGGTGATGAGAGGAGCCCGAAGGTATCACGGGACGTCCCCATGACAGAGCTGATCCCATCCCCGGGCATTTCACGTTTGCTCAGACTTCTACGCACGTTCATTACAAAGCAGTAACTACCTCCTTGCCAATTCTGAAATACTGAGCCTTAAAAATCCCTGGGAATCAGTACGTCCAGCAGACCCAAGCAGCATAAAATACGTTGAAAAGCCACCACCAAACCGCTCTCCGTGCCTGGCTTAGCCTGGCTGGGGGTCTGGCTTGGTAGGACACACAGTGGCTTCTGCAGCCGCGGGGAAGCGGCCACCGGCGAGTGCACGGCAGCTTGGAGCCGAAAAGGTCAGGCAGGACAGGGCCAGGGATAGCCCCAGCGTGAGTGTCAGCCAGCCTAATTTTGTGTGTCAACTCCGAAAATTAGATAAACAATGACAAACCAGGCTTTTTAAATGAACTTGTCTCATCTCGTTCTCTTGATAAAGGGTATGTTTCTCAAGCCACAGTGTCCCACCAGACAGGTTAACTCTTTCAAAGGGGAGCGCCTCGCAGAGGGTGATGTAAATGATTTAAATATCTGACATGAAATTAAAAGGGCAGTGCCCCCCTGAACACACAGCCCTGGTAATTCAAACTCATTGCTCACAAACCATCAATCATTTAGCCCAGTCAATTAAATTGCCATTATTCAAGGGTAAAAGTTCCGTAATTTTACCTACCCTTAAAATTCAGCAATTTGCTTTCACGGCCTTCTCCTCCAGCCTGAGGAATCTTCGTTTCTGATATTAACCCACCCAGAGCTTATTGCAACAGACTTTACATCGCATCCTTGGCAGGACTGCAGAGACATGGGCCTTTTCCAGCACCAAGTGCCCACATGCAGCTCTGCTGCGGATCTGCTCGCTGGCATTGCTGGTAGGAGCGAGGGTGAACTGCCCAGGGGAGATGAAGTCCCCCCGGGACACAGCCTTAATACAAGGCCTGTGCATCACCCACAGCCCCAAATCTGGGCTACCTGAATCCTTTCAGCTATTTAGTCTAATGCATACGTAACAGTTTACATTGCCTTTCATACAAAAGTCCAGGGAAGATCAAAGCTTTACATGAGTCTATCCCATAAATAGGTTCCTCTACCACTGGCTACCCAACGCTTGTGTTTGGATAGCACCAAGGAGTTTTAGACCAACATTGAGGCTCCTAAGCACTGCCAAAGGACAGGCAGACAATAAATAACATCCCTTCAGCAATGCTTCTGTGATTTCAGAGGACTTTCCAGGCACAAAACAAGTGACTGTTTATTGTGGGACGGGTTTAAAGGGTCCATGAAATAGGCAGCTACTGACCTTAGCCAGGATAGCGACAAAATACATTCCCAACGTGAAATACCGGTCAGTCACCAATTTCCTTGTAAATCTGCAACAATTACAAGGTGGTGTTTCCTGGGGCAGAGGACATGAGGGGGATGGGAAGGACACGGACAGGAACCTTAATCCCAAACGGTGCTCAATGATCCTGCGCTTTTTTTGATAGTGCATCCAGATCTAACCCACACCATCATCTCCTTCTATTTTTTTCACTGGGGAAGTGAGAGGCTAATTGGGGAGGGCAGCACGACCTGCTCCCAGCTCTCCTGGAGAACGTGCCAGGGTCAGTGCTGGCTCACCGCATTGCCCTGGTACGAAGTGCCCAGGGGCACCTGAGCCTGCAGACCAGCACGGAGAGCCACAACACTGCAGGAGGACATGGAGGTTAAGGGGAGGAACCTGGGACCATCATCCCGCGTCTAAGGGGTGGCTGCGGCCTGAGCAGCAGATTGCACAGGGAGATGAGCATGGTCTTCCTGCCCATGCCGCAGCCAGGCTGGAGGGGCTGTGCTTACTGCCAGGATCGCAGCCAGGTGCCCCGATGGCACCGCCTCGGCACCTCCTACTGCTCTGGTGGCTGCAAAAGCAGCAGTGAGCTCCCGGGGCACTGCCCTCTCTTCCCCTTTTCTCCTCCACAGCCAGAAGAGCCGAGCCCTGACTTTCAATCCTGCACGGCCAAGGCCAGTGCCGCTGCGCCATCAAGGCACCACGTGCCATTCATCTCACAAGGTCTGGTGGAGCACTACTGCTGCTCCAACGCCATGGGCAGGAGAACCAATGCAGGCTACGGCCGCTGCCACAAACACCTGGGGGCTGCCTGCCGACACCCTGAAAACTCGTCCTCCCTGCAGCCGGGAGCGGGCTGCAAAGACAGACGTTAACGTAAACCCTATGAATATAGAGGAGGAAGGAGGGACACCATTAGAGGGACCAAGGTCTTATGTTAATGACTACATGACACCCAAACGTAACCACAACACCTAGCAAATTAGAAATGACAATAAAAGGCTTTATGCTTACACAAGGTACGTTAGGAAATAAGCAGCATTGTTGCTGATTGCAACAGTGCCGTCTTTTTAACGTTCTCTTTTACTGAAATCCTCCCAGATTGTGCAGTTAAAGGACTGTGCTCTATTTATTACAAAGAAGCACAGAAAAATTATGCATTTCATTTAAAAATTTGAATTCAGCATAACAAAAACCATAATAAAAAGATCCCAACTGTTGCAGACACAGACTATCAAGACGATGGCAGTGCCCTTAGACAGCATTTCAAATACAGTTTATTAGCGTGTGATATGAAAAGGGTATTTTTATTGCATGATATAATGCAATGGGACCTTGGGCGCTCTGCAGAAGGACCTTGCACTCAGAAGTGTAATGAACCCATAGTCCAAAAAACATTATACTGTACATTAACCTATCATTAATGGCACATTAGGGCTAGGGGCATTGCACGCTTGCTGGTCAGGGCTCCATCAGGACAGTATGGAGGAAACCACAGTCTTCACAGGCTTAAAACAAATAGAGAAAATAAATATTACTGATGGCTACAGGCTGCTTTAAGGGGAGCTCACTCTCCGCTTAACATGCAATTTTGATGCCATTTTTTAAAGGGGGAGAGGGAGAAGACAATGCAGCGGTTTATTAGGCGATATTAGAAATGGCATGTCACTGCTTTGCAGCACTGAATGTCTCCACGGTGCATCAGATGCATCAACACAGAGCTTTTCCTGCACAAAACATGGCACCTCTGAGTACTGGGACACCTTTTAAGAATAAAATGAAAACTGGAAACCTGCTCCCCTTCCCTGCCGTTCCCTAATCCCTGACGACACTAGTAAGGCTTCCCTGGCAGTAGGAGTTGAGACCTAGGAACGGCATCCTCTGACCCAGCTCTGCACAGATCCCATCGCTGCCCGCAGGACACCTGCACCCATTTCCACCCCACCACGTCCGAGAGCCATTCGGCAGAACTCCAGCCTGCGTCTACAGGAACTCAGTGCAAAACGTGACCAAATCACGACACTTGTTATGCTCCTGAATCCGTTGGGATGTCCCATGCCTTCCTCCACTGGAGGTGCCCTCTTCGTTCAAAGGTAAGCTTGATCAGATGGCTACAGTGCAAATGTTAAATCAGAAAAGCATGGCTGGCAACTCATCCCTAGCTCATCCTGAAGGAGTGCAAGCCCTGCAATTTTGGAAAATAAGAACTTGGCTGTAAAACAGCGCACCACAGTTATCATCCCGGTTAGTTCTCCGATTGCTACCGATGCGCCTATGCTATTTACAGCTCTCGTAATTAACTGAGGGCACGTACTCGAGAGGAAACTCTTGCCCATTACAGATGTTTAATCGGACCTCCAAAAGGACAAATACAAACCTCAGCTCTGGAGCTGTACTATCTTCCCAGGATGCGTGGAAACACAAAGGGCTGCATAACCCAAACTACCCCGGACTGACCCTGTGTCCCCCTCTAGTGACCCTAGCACGTATAAGAGTTCATCACTCTACCACTGCCTCCAGTAGTGGAGGATTTTACATCTAGAGCTCCTGCCTCCAAGGACAAGCCAAACTAAATGCTGTTCTAATTATCTGTGCTAGCTATCCACAAGGCCGATTTCTGCTCCCACAGCCAGGAATAGCAGCGAGGAATCCTCAGGCCAATACTCTATTGCTGACTCCCAAAACATTGTTAATTCACAGGCACAGAAGGTGTCAGAGTCCTCCTCAGGGGCTGCTCCATGCAGCAGGCTTCCCTCCATCGCTCACTTCTAAGGCTTGAGTGGGGTAAAAAAATCTGAAGGCTTCAAACGCTCGCATTGGTCCATAGAGACACAGAATATACATACGGGTGAACAGACCCTGCAAGACGCTATTTAAGTGTCATCTGGCTGTTGCATCTCTTGTTTTACTTTTGCAATTTTAGGATGTGTTTTGACCATGGGAGGTAACCCTTTAAAGAAAAGGGTGAGTGTCTGAAGTGCTTGGAACAGCAGCGACTGGGAGGCTTAGCACACACGTCTAGAAAGCATGGCCAGTGTCCCAAAGCTCTGGCAAGGTCAACGCTTGTTTTGAGAGACACTCTCCTCCAGAAATGAAGCCTCCTTGTCTCTTCCATGCGGCATCTGCACCATATATCAAATCACAGTACCAGCTTTTCCTATGTACTTGGCTGGGTTTGATCTGGGACCAAGTGTTTACTGGCCCAGTTCTCTCTCCCAGTTCCCATCCTCAGCACAGTGACTATTCAGGGCAAGGACTGCCTCTCGCTGTACTCGGTGAAGAATTCAGCATCCCTGAGAGCCTGTTCTTGGCTGGCTGCTAGAGTGAAATCTCCCATAGCACGGGCCGAAGACACAGTGCTTCAATAGGTCTGCAGGAGCCTGCAAAGCTGCGGGTGGCATAGGCAGGCTGAGGGCACAGGGACTCCCAAGAGTCAGAAGACAAAAGCACCCAGAAGGTAATGTTTTCACAGAATTTCCCACCCCCATGAGGACATCACCTGTAGCTTCTGCCAGCTCAGAGAGCAGAAAGGACCGACTTGTCCAGAGAACCGTGAGGGTAGCAAAGAGGGCCAGAAAGCCGCATCGGTCGGTGGCGTTTTCTGGGCGGAGATGAAGCAGGGCCAAGAACACATCCATAGGCAAAATCAAGTATCATTAGTCTCCTTGAAGTTTCTGCTCTCTTTCCCCGTTCCTTATTCTGCGCAGCTACCAGCACAGCCCCAGCCTGCTAAACAGTTCCACGCAGAGTGTCGGGAAGTGGTGCGTTTTGTTTGTTGCATGGCCTCCCTAACATACACTGTAATTAAAATGTTGATTACTAAACAGTTTAAATATATGACAGACAATGCAGTTAAAGCCTACAGTTAGGTCAATATGTGATTTAGATTTGCCATTTAAAAACTCTCATTTAAATTTTGCATACATTAATCACTACCATACTTCAATGTTCTGATATCCACCTGACTACACTATTAAAATAAAACTTGCTGCCCCAGGGAAATCCTACTTATTCTTAATTGTTTCGAGGCTTTGATGGGCTTTTAATCTAAGATTAATTTATGCAATTTTAAATAACTCTTCTTATGATTAATAAGCTTGAAAATTAAAAGGAGTCTAAAGCAATTATAATGAGCATTTGGTCATAACCTCATTAGGAGAAGGAGTGAAGGATACAGCTCTGGAATTCTTACAAGACTACAATTTAAGGTTACTTTCAGAGGAGTCAAACATAGTTCTTGAAATTGCAAAGGCAGATTAGCCTAGGTCAGTGTTAGAACTATGGCTATCTAGATTGGCACACTAATGATTTTATCCCTCTGATGATATTTCAGATTGTGAAAAGATGATACAAAATGTATCAAACAAAGATAAATGGGTAACACTACTAAACGGTGAAGTCTTGGAGCTATATTTCTTGTTTATATCTTCTTTTTTTTGAGAAGGATTCCTTTTGTGGGGGTTTTTTTTGGCATATTATTTATCTATTTGTAGATTAACTTTTACCAATGCACTTTTACTTTTTATATGATAAAGTTAATTGCAAGTGATTTTTGGCTGGTTTAGTAGTTTTGTTGAGGCACCAAAATTCTGCTGCAATTTACAGAATTTGTCTTTAAATAACGGCAGTCCCCAAGCATAATGGCTGGACCGAGAGGAAGAACAGCTTAACTTAAAGCTGAAAACCCTTAACCTGAAGAGGAACTGTCCACACATCACACCTGAATTCCCATTTTTAAACAGCAGTACAGATCCTTCCATTATGATGAAAATCCTTTTTTCAACCTTCTTCTGAAGCTTTGGACATTGGCCATAGCCAAACGATGTGCTGGTGGTCCTAAAAAGAGTCCTCAGACACCCCCTGTGCACTTGACTGATGTGTCCAGGCTGGCAAATCATCATCAGACTCAGGGTCAAGAGGGAATTTTTTTTTCAGGTCAGATTAGCACGAATCAGTGCAGCTCTTCTGGCTTCTGTAGCGTGGACCTGACTTCAAACAACTCAATCCTCTCCTACCCAGGACCTCGGGGTGTGCGTGGGTGGGTACGTGGATGGGTCTGATTTTTGCCGTTCTCTTTCCGTGGCATATACTAGTCTTAAATTTACTACAGAGTTTTGGTTTTGGCTGTGGCACAGAGGAGTCTATTTGCCCATCTGCAGATCATTCTTTCCACAGCAGTTTTGCTTTTGATATTTGCTGTTAAACCGATAACTGTGCTTGGCATGCCTCTTGGTGCTTAGCTAACAAAACGAGCTAACTCCCAGCAAAGGTATATTTTTTTTTGTGATGACTCTTAAAAAAACTAAGGCAACCGAAATACAACTGGAGTGTGCTTTTGCAAGTGCCGCTGAGGTTAAGAAGAGCTGTGGAAGAGGAATAGAGAGAGTGGCCCAAGGCTGATAAGAGTATGTCAACATTAGCAAGCTGTCGACAACAGAAGCAGATCTGCAGAGTGAAACGGTTGGTGCAATGTTTAGGGATGGAAGAGGTTTTGCTTTTGACCAGCTCTGGTTTGGTCTGCAGACACAGCGCCCGTTAGTAGCTGGAGCTCATTAGGTGTGTGCCTGGAGCACATCTTCTGGTTTGGTTTTATTTGAAATCGATTCAATTGATGAGCTTCAAGACCTGTCTGTGATGAGAATGAAAGAGCGGTAGCTCTCAAAGAGCAGGAGATTCACACCAAAAAAGGCACGCCTGACCTGAACTCTGATGTTAATGTAGATGCACCTGCGAAGCGTCTTCAGCTCATGCCTCACCACGAGCACAGGATTGGTCTCGTTGACACCAAACAGAGCTAAGTCAGACGTTAAAAGCTGATGTAGTATTTCCTTCAAACAGGGTCTAAGTGTTCCCCTGGACTGGGGAAGAAGGGTGGAAAAAACAGTTGTTATCTCTGAGTTTTGAGAAACTGGTTTCTACTGACAGGGAAAAAAAAAAAATCACTAAACTGGAGTAAACTTAAACAATCCCCTAAATGTTTTTCACCCAAACCTTGGAGTAGAAAACGCCGCGCGCGCACACACACAAATAACAAGAATGAACAAACCCCAAAACCCCAGAAAACTCTCTGGCTGGAAGCAAACAGGGAGAATGAAACAGCCCGCACTTCACTAGCGTTTCCGTGATGAAGTTTCTGCAAATGAACAAGTTGTTTTTAAAAGTACTCTGTACGATCATATCGCGCTACGTGCCTACACACCGTCTGCATCTAGTGCAAAATAACATCCCCGCGTTTGCCAGGTTTAGTGAAGGGACTAAATAAAGCAAGTATTAAATGATCAAGCACGAACATACTGTGAAATCACCCCGTCTCAGGAGCAGAAAAAGCACAGGTATGAAACGACGTCCGAATAAACGTACGGAGCCCTGCTGAAAACACAGAGAAGAAAGCAAAATATATCACCACTAGTTGGCTTGGGGAAAAAAAAAAAAAAATTTCCTTTGAATCTCTCACAAGGTCACTGAACAAACGACCGAGGGCCACGAAAACCATTTCCATTCTCAGACTTGTATTTTAATGCCACCGTTCCCTACCGGGAGCCTTTCCCCGGCGGAAACCCCGGCTCTCTCCAGCCGTGCGGGCAGACGCCGGCGGAGCCGTCCCGATTTACACCAGCCAAGCGTTTACCCCAGCATCTCCCATTAAATCCGAACAGGCAGATGCACATTTATGGGACAATGAACTTTTCCACGGCTGCGGCTCATCGTGCTTTGCTATTACGGCCTTAATAAACCTGCGCATTCCCGTGCTGCGGCAGCTGCCTTGGGTGGGAGCGCGAGCAGCCGGCTCCGGAGGAGAGGCCGCAGCTTAAAAAAAAAAAAAAAAAAAAAAATCATGTTTAATTTAAAAATTAGAAACTGGAGCAGGCTGTGAGCACAGAGGTTGATTGAAACAAAATTTAAATTCCTGTCAAGCCCATTTAAACACAGGGGCCCTTCATAGACAATTAGCTGCTCCCTGTGAATGCTGAATAAACTCGGGCCTGGTCACTGTTAGAAGAGAGCAGACCTACTGTGAGGAGCTGGAAAAAAATTAACTAAAATCAGGCTGTATGAAATATTTAGCCTCCCAGTTTATCACAGGGGTTTGGAAGTGTAAACAAGACAAAAATCGATTCCTCGGTGCCCTCCAATCAATCCCCCAAAATGGTTAGGGCATCTGTTTCTGCTAAATTTTGTTTACTCTGGCAGATTTGCCTTAATTGCAGTTGTTTATCTCCCATTGTCCCCGGGGCCCTAATCTCCCGATTACTAATACTTAACACTCATTTCACATCTAAAGCTACTTCTAATCCTCAACAGGTTTCTGGGGCTCTTAAAATTATTGAAACGAGGGAGACGGGAGATGCAACCTCTTTGTGGAAGGCACATTTTCCTATCTGCTACCAGCTGGGTCCAATCATCACCAGGGATGGCTGCAACAAAGGTGCTAAAAGGCTCTTTCACAGGCACTGCTGCTCCGCCGGGGATTCAGCGGATAAAAAAGAGCTTTGATGGAAAAAAAAACCCCACAAAAACCCCCCTGAACAAGAGGGCTATAACAGTCCAGCCA
Source organism: Mycteria americana (assembly GCF_035582795.1). Taxonomy (NCBI): domain Eukaryota; kingdom Metazoa; phylum Chordata; class Aves; order Ciconiiformes; family Ciconiidae; genus Mycteria; species Mycteria americana. Next base: position 69,270,215 of record NC_134370.1, on the reverse strand, counting down.
AATAAAGTTACTGTCATAATCAAATGCTGTCAATCACAATGAAAATCCAATTAAAAATCTTTCAGTGCGGCCCTCTTAAGTAGAAAAATGTCCCCTATTTATATGCGTTTTTGTCAACCGCACAAATTAGAAAGTAGTATTAATTGATTTTTTACTACTTTAGGCCCTGATCCTCCAGCTGAATTTCTGCGGACGCAAGAATCAACCGGCACAAATCTGATTAAGGGATTTGAGGCATAATGCACACAGGTCACTAAGAAGCCATCTCTGTATCTCCCGCTTTATACTCCGCTTATTCACAGGCAATTATTACTCTTATTTAATGCTGCAGGAGCGTCTTGAGGTGCTAACCAGAACACACACCCACAAATAGCTGGTACTACACGAATGCCAGCAATTTTAATCCACGCAGTGCGTTTGAATCCATTTAAAATTCCGGGTTTATTACACAAATAAATATTGTACAGAGATTTCAACGGTCGCCCGTTAGAGCAAATTCCTTGATGAATTTGGAATAATGAACAGGAAGGACAATATTCTGGGGATTAAAGATATGGCTCTTATTTTGGAACTCTTAACAGATTTTTTTTTTAAATAAATACGTAGGGAAGACAGCTGACATAAAAATATCAACCAGACAAACGCGCAACTTCTCAGTGTATCGTAACTGAGAGATTTGCAGTTCTGCCACCAAACTGAGCGAGATGTAAATATTTGTCTCTGTGTCTGGAGAACTACAGAACCACCAGAAGTGCCAAAGGAAACATTTGCTCAAATTAAACTGCAAAGCCCAGGAGACTCAAGTAACCAAAAATATTAACTGTATCACTCTAAGCCATTGCCAATTTGTTTTTGTCTCATTTCCTTAGATTTTCAATACTTCTTCGAGCCAACTCAAGTTATTTCTTTTCACATTTCACTGGAAAGTGCTAGGGTATCGTGCGGCTTCAGGGCACGTGAGAAAGAGAAAGTCAGATGTCACATTTTCTGTAAAAAGTCAGTGGTCGCATGAGCAATGGCACTGCAGAAGACAGTGGATGAATACAACACCTTAAAACTCTAACGCTCCCAAGTTAACCTTGTCACAGCCGTGGTCCTCTGTAATTGCTGGATTTAGTGACACTGATATAATGTATTTCTCCATTTCGATAGCTGATTTCTCAAGTGACAAGAGCAAGTCATACCCCTAAGGACAGAGACCGCTTTTTTTTTTTTTTTTTCCCTGGTGAAAGAGAAAGGGGGAAAGATCCATATCCCACCTTTCCCCATTTCAGCCAAGCAACACAGCCACCTGAAAGAGTACATTTTTTTCTTCTCCAAGTCTTGAGCTACCCTGAGCAAGGAAGATGATGATCACACAGTAACAAGCGCATCCTGAGCCCTCGTGTGAAACCCTAGTGTCCGTGAAGTCAATATAAATTTTGACATTGCCTCCAACGTATCCAGGATTTGATCCAGAACGCCTCGTCCACTGTATGTCTGAATTGATAGACTGCAGATATGGGTTAATATTTATCATATTTACAACAGCTAGAATACTTGGCTCTGTACTTTTTTCCTTGGGAAATCAGAAGAGAGCCCTTTCCTTCACATCTGGCGTGTGTTTTGGTGTCTGTCAGAACTTCTGCTTGTCATGGGGTGAGTAACTGGGATGATTGTGACAGAGGAGAGTCTACATGTTTGCAAACAACGTTATCTATCACAGGTTCAAGCACGGACAATTTTATGCTGGACAAAGCATCGCTGATAGGAGATCCTGCACTGGCTCAGGGAAAAAAGGACCCAATGCTTGTAAGTAGCCAAAGAGGGACAAGTCTTGGCTCACTGTGATCCAGCAATGATGCATAGAAGCTAGATAGATGCAGACAGAAAATATTGATCTGCACAGCTGTCTTCAAAAGATTTACAGGATGTGTTTGTGAAATGCAAAGTGCAGACAGCCCTCTGGTCTTTCTCAAAAGTTAACACCATGAAAAAACCCGCCCTGTAGAGCCACCTCAGCCACTCGGTCAGTGATGCCACTGCTATAATGCAAAAGCCAAATTAGCTGCTGGGGCAAATCCCTCGTACGGACAAACGTAAATGGCAGTATTTTATTGGCTTTATTCTGAAGGTTTATATGAAAATCCGGGTAGGATTATGCTGATCCTCCATTTGTTTGTTTAAACCATAAAAGTATTTCCTAAGAGCTACAAACAATGGTTTAACACAACGAGCTGCAAAGAAGTTTAGCTCTACGTGGTAAGAAGTGCTACTGTCCAGACTCTCTACAATATAGCTACTTAAATATAGCTACTTAAATATAGCTACTTAAATATAGCTACTTAAAAGCTTCGCATTTTTAATTTCCTATACTTCTTGGGAGATGGGGCAACAGCCAGCCAGAATCCATTTTTGAGAGTGGGTAATATCTTGACACATATAACACATTTAAATATACAAACAAATGACCTATCTGAAAAAATGCCCATTGCAGCTAATGAGATCAGGGTGCCTGGTCTAAACGCCATTGCTGAAATGGAGAGGGATTGCTGAATGCACAGGAATAGGAAATTTCAAAATTGCACTAGGCATTAAAATTAAAAAAACAAAGAAAAACATGTTTTTCAGCAGGTCAGTGGTTTTGACTCAGATGATGTACAATTTATCATACAATCTTCTAAATTAATAAAACACCAACAAAAAAAGCACCAGTAATTTAAATGTAAAAAAAAGGAGAAAAGCTAGAAGTTGTGTTTAAAATTTGGAGACTTGAACAGAAATTAGGAGATCCGCGCAAAAGTAATCAAGTGCAGAAGTTGACTACATCCTTGGCCAAAAGCATTGCCTCTCCCTGCCCAACACCTTCCTTGAGAAATCCAAGCAGCATCCTAAAGACTGTACTTCTATGCATCCGTGGGAAAGCATAAAGGAATAAATGCTACATGCCTGGCTTTCGGTATTTCAAATACAATTTCTTTAAGTAAATTGCTTTCGTTTAAATAGCCATACGTAGCGTGGTGGAGTTCAATGCTGTACTAACAAAAAACTCAACAAGAGACTTCAACAATTCTGCTGGCTTTCTGAAAAGCGCATACAATCTGCAAAATAAAAGGCCAAGCTTCCAGCTAAAGAAGAGATTTTAAACAATTACCAAAGCAGGATAGTGATATCATAAAGGCAATTTCTGCGCTAGCTTGTTTTCTGAAACTCTCTTTGCCTCTGAACAGCTAGAACAGATAATAACTATTAGTAAATCAAACTCCTGCAATATCCAGCTGTGTCTCGCACATTTACATACAGATAGAATGGGTATATGTTTTTAATATGTATGCGATACGTACTTTTACCACAGCTGAAGTGCATGCTACAAAGGAGGAGGAGAATGGGAATGGAATCAGCATGAGATAATAAAGTGGCCTAGATAAAGTATTAGCCAGCGATTGATCTCAAACAGGGGATGTTGCTTCTCTCTGACCTGATTACTTACTATGCATAGATTCCATTAAATAGAGCTTAGAATGGAAAGCTTCTGAAAAATACCGTAAATACAGTCGGATCTACAGCTTCCTGAGCCAAACCAGCCCGCGGATGCCTACCCGTACACGTGGCACAAGTGGGAGTTTAAACCTTACCCGTATCGCCACATCACACTCGCTAAATATACAGGTATGTCTGCATTTCCCTGGGAGCCAGGCTTGCGAAGCCAGAAAACTCCACGTTTTAAGTGACAACAGGAAGTTCACAGGGGGGAAAAAAAAAAAATAAAATCTTTATACAGAAGACTTGTTGAGTTTTTCCTTTTCTTGTTGGAAGGGGAGAGAAGAGAGACAGAGGAATATGCTAAGATGCTGTGCCGTCTTCCCTGGTGCTGAAACAGGAGTACGTTCAATTTAATTGACTGCCTTTCTCTTCTTAAGAGGGAACAAACTGGAGACAAAAGAGCAGACACCGTAAGCACAAGGTTCAGAATAGCCACCGGTGAATTAGAAAGATTCTTCCTTTCCCTGGATGGACAATTTTCCCATTGCTTAGTGAAATTACTTTTTTTCACTCCTGTGGAACAAGTCTGTTAATTTGAAATACTCTGAAACAATTAAATCGTTGATTATGTATACACAGAGAAACTGATGTTCTATCTTGTTTTGTGGATGGATATATGGAAGAAAGGGCGTGGCGACCGAGTGTAAATACAGGAACCTGATTTACGCCAGCTGTTATGGAAATGCGGTGTTCGCTTGCACAAGAATATCTATGGTACTAGAAAGCCTGACTTTATCCAGGAATTTCACACAGCCCTGGCTTTGGCCCTATTTTCCGACAAAATGTGCATAGCGACTTTTATAAAAAAGGGCTTCCTAACATGATAGACAGGGTAAATCCGTCCCTGATGTAACCCCGTGACTTCACTGGAGTTGCCAATCCAGCACTCCAGGTATTGTTAGTCGGCTCTTAAAATGCATTTAACAATTCACCGATTATCAGGAGAGTAGAAAAAGATTGATGTTCTGCTCCCTTCATTTTGCTTTCACTCTTTAATTATATTAAATTGGTTACAAAATAGTGACTTCCAGTACGGTTGATGTCCATAGGGGAGAAAGCCTGCACTCCACTGTTTTGTCTGAAGCTAATGATGATTATGTGTTACACCTTTCATCCTTGCTAGTACATTTCTTCTAAAAAAAAAAAACCCCAAACCCAAGGAACAAGGTGAAATCCTGCTCTCATTTAAATCAATGCTAAGCTGAGCGTGGCAAGCCCAGGATTTCACTGACAGTATCTGCATCACCCTACCCTCTCTGATAGTTAACACGGAGATATCCATCGGAATTGCAACAGAGGTTTCAGAAACGGATGATGCGGAATTAGAAAGGATATTGCAGTCAGCAACTGTAAAATTCAGAGGATATTTAACAACTTTTGTTCTGGCCCTGTTTTCCAACAAAGTATGGTAATTTATATACACATATGTATATGTATGTACAGATATGCTTGTGTGTATATAGATACTTTATGTGTGTACGCATATATATGCTAACGTATTCGTGTATATGAGTTTTATAAATGAAGCGCTCCTTGGCAAGACTGGGTAAGTGCAAGAAGGCAAAGGGCTTGCCTGGCGAGCAACTACTGAGCCTGTTACAGAAAAGCACAGGGTGCTCTGAGCCCATCAGGCTGGAGCAGGGAATTTAGGGCAGCTTATGAGGGTCAGCCACATTGCAGGCAGGGACTGGGTCACTTCTTTATTTCAGCAGCAGTCTACTCCATGCTTTAGTACTTGTTGTTGCAAGTTCATTTATAATTGACTAGAAAGTAGCATGAGGAGAAAAAGGCATTAAAACAAAAGATTTTGTTTAAAAAGTAGGAAGGCTTTCTTTTTTTTTTTTTTTCCCTCCTGAGCTGCTATAATTTTAAAATTATTTTACAAAATACCTCCTTAAAAGGGGCCTAGCACACTCCAGGGCATGTAGTTGTAAAGATAAATCTGGGCACTTCCCTGGTACTGCAGGCACTCACCCTTTGGCCTCGTTTTTATGACTCTACACCCTGGAGTGGTGTTATTGCTTACAAACATACATATATACTTATGGGGGTATGTGCGATCTGCAGATGTTTTATTTATAAGTGGCAGGCCTATTGCATCACTGACACATGCATTTACAAACAGATATAGGTTTTATGAAACCCTATTCCGTTGTTTTAATAGCTAAGCTATCCAGCCATAGCATAATAGTGCACAAGGTAAATGTGTCTACATCTCTAGAACCTGTTCCAAGTTTTCTCAGATGTGACTAACTGCAAGAATTCTCCAACCATCAAAAGTTAATAAAAAAGACAAAATAAGGTACTGTAAGCCTTTCATACGTGACACACCATCGCCACAAAGCGGAGGGGCTCTGATAAACTTTAAGGCCTCATTTTACCAAGGTATTTCAGCAGGTGCCTAACTTCAAATGTAGATCTATTGAAGTTAATATCCTTAAAATTAGATTCACAGTTAAATACTAACCAGGATCTAAATTGAGACTAGTCTGGATTGTGAGATATCTGCCCTAGGGCATCTTCAGAGATTAGCCTTTAACTAGAGAATAGCTGCAATAGAAACACTTGTTTATTCTACTTGCAGCTCGCAGCATGAAAGCAAGAAGCGAAATGATGCTAACGTGTCCTTATCTCGTTAAAATCTGCTAAAATTATTCCTAGATATTTAACGCACAGAAAATAAATTACGACAATTTTACATAAACCTCCAAGTTACAGGAAACATAGCATATAAATAAAAGTAATGAAACATCTAAAAATCAAAGATATTTGATGCGAGTCAGAGAGGACTACAACTCTTATCTACAATGTAAGTTACTGTAAATACTTGTAATAATTGTTTGAGATCGTATTTTTCTAGCTGCCTAAAACCAGTCAAAAGAGCAGTCTGCCCTAGATGCACAGCCACAAGGGACCAGCTTGGGAGCAGGTACCTTATTATTACCTTACTGAAAAAAATGACAATTGCAAGCAAAAGAAGTGGTCTCTGAGCTCAGATTCCAACACTGAGAGCCCTTCTACGGACAAACCAATGCTACATATTACCTCAATCTTCCGTAGCCAATCTAATTCCATTTTACATGAATATAAGTGAAAACAGTAGCTCCTGCATTTCATAAAAAATACACTATTTTGACCATGTACTCTGTTTTCAATCTGCAGATTTTGAAAGGTTAAGACTGGCAAATGATGACAAAGAGTGACCTGCATTAAGCTGTAATCCCTGGACATACCAACTGAAAAAAATGTGTATTAAGCATCAAAATGGTTTTGATTGAAACTAGATACTGGCTGGGAAAGTTCTGTATTAACTCCCCAAATCACAAATGAAGCTTGGCCACGAGGAAGGTAACAGCAAAATACCCATTAACTTCAGTGGAATCATAATTCCACCTTTGGTTTGTGCGCTCTCTGTAAATACGTAATTGCTGCACAAGCCAGAAAGAGTTTAGATTTGAATCTGTACATACTGAAGAACGCAGGAAAAAAAGGGATACGCTTCTATATACATGAATAAAAATTATTCACAGACAAATACATACTGAGGGGCTCTGAACTTTCACTTACCATTAAATCTTCAGGTGCTGGCCTTTCCTTTGGTTGCTTTTTCATGCTATGTGTCATAAAACAAAACGTTCATATATAAACAACCGCTCATTTATTCTACTTGCTTACATAGCGAAGATACCCGCTTTTAACACAGAGTGAAGAATTTCAATGTATTTCTTAACTTGATCGTGTGCCGATGGAAGACAGGGTTCCAACCAGGGGCTAAAATGTTAATGGCTTTCTTCCTTCCCTCCCATCCCTCCTTTATGGGAAGCAGTGGTCTACACCGTTTGTAACCATGGAAGTGAGTAAATATAGAGATCATTGAAAACCTGTCAGCCCAGAAAGCGCAGTAAGTTGATTCTCGTTTTGCTAGGGATTATTACATAGCTCGACACAAAGTATTATACAAACAGGTGGGAAATTTAACTCTAACACTAAATAGCTTCAGGAGAACGCACAATACCCTGGGGTTTCTACCTTAATTTTTTCACATTTATTTCCATTACACTGCAGGGTGATAGTTCATTACACAGCATTAACCTGTTTATAAGATCATGTTTCTCATCCAAATAGTCCTAGTTTTCTGTGCAACAGGTGCAATTAGCTATTGAAGGCTGTGCTTAGCTGCATGACGGAACACAATAACATGGCACAGAGGTGACCATCAGGAGCTGCCTACTGACTAATTGGATTACATCCAAACAGCCAGCGTTTATGGCGTAATTGGCATAAAGTCATAAAGTCTGATACGCCGCTCACTTGACATCTCTAACGCTTATTAGGAATTGATTGCTTAAATAGTATATAGTTTCTTCTTCCATGCTTTTTTTAAACAGTAATGCCTCCCACTAAAAGGTACAGCCAATATAACGCTGTATCTAAAATACCAGATGATCTGTGCTGTAAATCGGAGGTATTAACGATACAATTTACCTTCCCTATAAATAACTACAAGCACCTCAAATAATGCAGGCATTAGCAAGTAATGCAAGCTGTCTGACGAGTAGGTTGGTAGCAGTTCTAATCTGACAGTCCAAAGTAGCTGCGTCCCCAGGGAAAACAAGGCTATTAGCCACCATCAGTTATGCTTCAGTTTGACATCTGTGGAAATTTTAACACAGGTTATCCCTCCCTCTGCCTCAATGAGAATTTTTTTAAAACAGTCTGTCATCAATTTTTTGCGGGGCTAAAAAGCCTAGACCCCCACGCACATCAGTTAGTTGCGCTGCTGAATCCTCCAAACAGCGTTGCTCTTCGTAAACTGAAGCTATTGAAAACGGAGGCCTACGTTACACAAACTTTAATTATTTAGTTACTTTAATTAACCGATAATCAGACTGCTTTTTGTGTCCGTATTATTTGTTACATACCATGTCGGTCCTGAGAGGTACTTTCTCCTATGTAACGTATTCAAAATTCCTTGTTATTTAGATGACTTTTGCTGCGGTGGCCCTGGCATACGGTAGAGACCCTGAAAGTGCCGCTAAGCCCAACCTATAGATCTGCGTGGGGCCGAGGGCTTCGAGCACCTTTTTTTCGCCGAGGATGCATCCCCGAAGCAGGATTCCCTCTCGGCCACGCGGCTGCAGCTCTCGGTGGCACACACCGAGATGGCTCCATCTGATTTAGCACAGCTGAGCATCCAGCCCTGGAAGTGCGTGTTCACAGAAGGGATGCTTCTCCATCAAACGCATCGTATTTTTACAGAATTTAAGCTTCTGCCATACATAAACGACTGCCCTTTTTTTTTTTTTGGGGGGTGGGGTGGGTGGGAATGAGACAGTTAAAAAAAAGATTTTCCCTTCACTTTGTTTCTTTAGGATAGCTTACCCCCAAGATTTTTATTCTCTAGTCACTCAAGAACTGTACTCCTTATTCTACAAATTCCTCCTCTCCCCAATTCTCCTTTAATTTAAAAGGTTTTCAATGAACTATTCAGTTTTAAGGAAAGAAAATATACCCAGTGGTGTGTTTTAAAACACAACTCTCAGTAAAAATTACTTACTGAAAAGCCAACGAATTAATCAACGCTGCTTGCCTTTCTAAATATTGAGGCAATTTTATAAGTAATATTTTAAAAAGCCCTGAATAATGATATTATACACATGAGTCTTTGTGGCCTCTTTACCCCCAGATGAATTCGTAGAGGTCTCAGCGCACAAGACTGCACCCACATCCAGGGCAGGTTTATTAAAACAGGAAAAACCCTTGTAAGTACTTTTACGACCCTTTGTGTAAATAACGTTTACATAATTTAAACAGTTTGCTTAGCTTTGCTGCCCCATCTGCCCAAGGCCCCCAAGTCCCTCTCCTCTCAGAAAGGATGCAAGGAAAGCCATAAGGTCTCGCAGAGCTGCCGAGTTAATGGCATGTATCATTTACATTGAGGGCATGGCATGTTTGCAAACTGAGCTTACCATTGAGTGATGAAGTGTACAAATGGCTCAGAGAACTCCCCGGCTGGAAGGACGGGCGATTCCTGGGATTGGATTGAAACAAGAAGCAGAGTCAGAAGGAGAGAAGATATATATATATATTTTTTTAGAAGGAGAGTAATATAACAGCTACAAGAAAAAAAAAAAAAAGGGAAAAAAAACCCCAAGGAAGCAACAAAACCCCCTTTTCACACAGAGAATTTGAGAGAGAAAGGTACAAATTCTTCTGAGAATGTGTTATAAAACACTGAATTTCAACTAATGAGTATTACACAATGGGTAAAAACATGTGGAAAGACACTGAGGGGAGGTGAAAAAAGGACAATGATAGCCACAGGGTAAAAAGGAAGGTAGGGAAAGTGTAAATGAGAAATTAATGATTATTTAAGTAACACACAAATGGTCTTGTAATTAACAAAGAGCTGTGAAATTATTCTTGTGTTGACCTTTGTTTCTTTCACTGCATTTGCTATTTATTTACACTCATGTTTATTTACACTTATTCATTTTAAAGGCTGTCCTCATATGCTGTCTCTTCTAGATTTAAAAGGCGAAAGAATTTTTAAGGGGAAAAAATGCAGGATTTACCAGCCCAGTGAAAATAACCACCCAGTATTTATGAAAGGAAAAAAAAAAATTAACAGCACAAGGAAAAAAAAAAATTACAAACAGGGAACAAACAACATCACCATTTGCAAAGAAGGGCTTTACGAATTTAGGAGTTTTTCCAAGAATGACAGAGAGCTCCACTGTGTTTATAGTGTAACAGCTCAGGATGTAATGAAATTACACTGCAGAGTACTTTAACAGTGTCATCTCATTAGACCTACAGTTGGAACAAGAGAGCCACATAAAACAGGCAGCTGCAAATGACTCCATTCTCATCTATTCTCATTTGCTATTAAAAATACCTTTCGGCGGCTTTTTTCCTCCCTGACATCCCTACACAAAGTACCCTGCAAAGTATGATACATGCACCTATTTAAATTAACAAAGGAATGACTTATTTTAATCTCACTGTGCTTTGGAGTGCTTTGGCCATTTGGATGAGCAATATATCATTACATACAACCTTCCAGCGCTGCAGGCAAGAAACTCAGAGCGTGCAGCATTTGGTGGGAGCCAAACAATTTCTCTAGCACACAACTGTGTCAAATGCATGCATGTATTCATTATTGAGAATGCGAGGAAATAGCTTTGATGTAGTGGAAAAAAGAAGATGATAAAAGCACCTCTGCAATGTGTGTGCCATTATCAATGGTGGCAGATAGACACAACTGCAGAGCCTCCTATGTGATTAGTAAATATACATATAATTGCTGTGGCCAATTATCAGAAAAATGAGATCGGTAATTACAAGACAGAAAATTAACTAGAACTCTTATTAAGGCTTTGTTTCCAATTCAAACAATTGGAAACTGCTGGAAAATACAATTAAATCAAAAGTAACTGAAGAGTAAAAGGAGAAGCCAAAATTGCTTTACAATTTTCAAAGACTTCTATTAAATACAAGGAGTGTTTGATATAACATGCCCAAATTCTCTTTGAACTTAGACCGGGTGAGGGAGAGGTTATTGTTTCTAAACTTATAAACGACATCAATATAGGAAGGTTTCCACCGGAAAGTGGACGGAACATAAGGAAATAAGCAGCGCAATTAAACTTTCTCCACTTCAAAGAACTGCGCGTGAAAATTATTCATATTAATACAGAAAATGCAGAGCACAATGTCAGGCTTGCTTATACAGCGTGGAGCCCAGCAGGTTTTGCCTCTCCCATTATTTTCTCCTGTCCGGCAGAGCCTTCCTGGGCTTCCACCCGAAGGGGCAAACGCTGCTTTCCCAGGTGGGACAGACTCAAAGCAGAACAGGTATGAGATACTCCGGGCGAAATATTACAGATCATTTTGAAAACTACAGGGCAAAGCAATCGCAGCCAGTTCCCTGGGGCTCTGCCCAGCAATCTACCCCAGCTGTTTAAGTAAAATGCAAGTGAGGAGCTTCTTACACACGTCCCGCCAACGGGGCTGCCAGCTCGGATCAGTCCATGCTGGGGAACAGGACAGGAATACGGCACTTCACACTAATTTGGTAGGTGATAATTTCTGCAATCGCAAAGAGATGACGGACCGTAATAGAGTGAAACTTCATTATGAGAGGGGAGGAGAAGCTGATGAACTGCTCTGAAGCCAGCAGCGTTTCACTTTGGCTATCCCAAGCTAAGGCGGCATCAGGGTTCACGCGGGCAAGGGAAGAAGTTGCTCCATCAGTATTAACGCCTTGACCACGCAGCTCCTGTACTGCAGCACAGCCAGGAGACAAGGTGCTCCTGCATAAGATGCACGAAAACTTCACCTGGATGAAAGTACATGTAAAATGCCATTTTTTTTGGCACATCTTTCTGTACAATGCAGGTATTTCAACCCCATCCAGGCCTACTCTCTTCTGCCGTAGACCTGTCAGTCATGGCCATGGCTTGGTTGGTTCGCTCTCAGGAGCTCAGGAAGAGATTGGGGGGGTGTGTGGGTGGAGATGAACACAAACTGGATCTCAGGATGAAAACAAGATGCTTTAATACAGTCTTCTCAAGGATTTTAGACTGGGCGCCCACAAATTTATTGGCTATTTGCCTGATGAATTGAAAGCCTTTTGGGAGAGTGCATCAATCTCAAGGAAATACTTGCTGGCAAGTGTGTTTGAGGGCAAAAAGATCAGTGCAGATAAAAACTTTAGTCTCACTCCTGTACATATGAGCCAATTGCTACTTTACAGCATAGGTAAGATAGGGGAGAAGGAGGCAGGTTTTGATTTTAGCTGAACCAGGAAAGTACGGACCCTCAACTGCTTCCAAAGGTGAATACTGAAGAGTTGCCTCAAATGCTGCATTTTTCCTTAGTTAGAAAGAGAAAACATCTTCAGTATCTGCCCAGGGAAACCAATGACAGAAATACTCCAATTTCTGATATTGTTCTATGCGAGACCATTTGAGTTGTAGAAAGGCGAGAGTTATTTTGTAGTTAGAGCTATTTCTAATGAGAGAAAGCATTGGTATCGCTACCTCTGTAACTTGAGCAATCACAACGTTGTTGTCTCAGGTATAAAGCAAAAATTTCCCAAACTACACAAAGTAAATACATCCTATATTGTATCCTGAAGTTCCCCAGGCTTCGTCTGACACTCAAAGAGATTGGAATATGAGGAAATAAAGTAAAGCTATATACGTCTCTACCAAGTCTACGCCGACTGTGTGATGCAATAGTCACATCTGATGTAACCATAGGGAACGGTCCAGCTGCACTCCAATGGCCTGCCTTATTTTACCCACCTGCACAATGAAATCATACTATAGAGGCGAAAAAAGCAGAAAACCAAGTTTTTAAAGGAGTGAGGAATAGGCATACTAATTTTAAACTGGAAAATGGTTCTTTCATTTTCGTTAAATACCGTATCTTTTAATCAGTATCACAAAGGCAAATATATGGGGGATGCCGCTAAAATGGCAGTAAAGACACAAATGGTTGTAAGGGTCAGTGCACCCTCGGCCTCTTGCATCCCCAGGCAGCTTATTCCCAAGACTGGCTATTTCCCTAAGCATCCAAGCAACATTTCCAAAACTGGGATCTGCTGCAGGAGAAGACAAGATCAGCCCCTGATTTCTCAAAACCAGCCGAACTGTACACACACACTGAGAACGGGGAAGGGCAATAGGAAAAAAGCTTGAGTGATGCCTTTGCCTTGTGAATAATGAACAGTTCAAGAAGGTCAACCCATTACAACTGAAACCGTTTAATTATTAATTATGCACAATCTATGAGCAAAAGGACAAGTTCAGAATGTTTAATGTGTGGTAACTCCGACTGGACCCTCTCTTGGCATTTTGTTATTAGCACTTGTCAGCAAGGTGCTCAGGCATAAAGAAAAAAGCACAGCAGCAGAAAATCTGAGCTAGCAGGAGGAGGGAGGGCTTTAAACTTCAAACACTGCTCCTAATATTTAATTTATAGACTGCCAAGGCTCTGGTATAAACCTTATTGACTTCCATGGAGTTAGGGGAAGTCACATCATCTAAATGAAGACCTGAGAACGAGAATACCGAGACAATCCCTCCAAAAGCCCTCTCTTCGGAAGGGAGTGATAACATTACTATCTGTATCTTCTTTTTTTTCACAGGTCTGAACAAAGGAAGAGTGAACCACCTAATAGTGTGTCCAGAAGTCAACCAATCCTTTGCAACCTATGCAAGAAGAGCTTGAATTACAGGTTCGAGCATTACCCTCACCTACTTCTCAAACCTAGTATTTGAAATGTCTCCTGATCTGTTTTGCCCTCACTAAGCACAGCAGTAGCAGAGATGCTACTGAGGCTCAGGCAATAAATAATGTCCAGCAAACCCACAAATAAATATGGATAAGGCACCTTTCCCTTCTTTTCTGTCCAGCTTGGAGGTTTACCTGGACAAACTCAAGAAGCAAATTCAACAGATAGAGCTCTGAGTTGCTTATTTTCTTTGGAAACACTCTTATAGCAATGAAATTCGGGAGTAGTTCTTGACTTGCAATATACACCAAAAGCATCCCATGCTTTACACACCTTCAGGGTTCTTATCCCAACAGATAATATCCTGAGAGTGAAATCTTTTCTCAAAGCAACTGAAAGTCTGAGATTTATCACGTCCTTTCTGAAGAAAGAGAAAACCCACAATCTCCCTACAATGGGAAAATCAGCAAATACGGCTTTCCAGCTAAAACCTTCAAGAAGGCGATGGCAAAGCCCCCAGCTATGTGTTAAGATCAAACCTGTGTTCCTCCTACCTCCTCCTTCGGGGGCCAGCGCGATGGACAGCCACGGTGCAGAACGATGGCAGCCTGTCATCAACACATCCCCAGAAGAAACCCAGGCTGCACAGCCGTGCAGGCTCGAGGACGAGCTCAGCCACACTTTGTGGGCAGCAGAGGTTGGTATTCCCAGTGGATCCCCACGCTCGGTGCAAATAGGTTTTACTCCCTCTTCTCATCTGCTAACTCCCTCTCTGTGAAGGGTTAAATTTTCCCATTCCCCACAGCTACCGCTGTTTTGCAATACTCTCTCCTTGGTGTGAACGCTTGTGCAGAAGGAGATGCCATGGTCCTATGGCTCTATGGCCACAAGAGGGAAGTTAGCAGAACCGAGCAAACCAAACTTCAGTTCCTCTCTCCTCTGGGTTTCCCCAGCACACCCTGTCTTTGAAATTATCATCTCCTCTGGGCAGATACTCCTATTCCGCAACTTGTCCATTGATGCTGAAATGGCAGTATTTAATAAATAATGTGTGTGCTTTACAAAGCATTTCTGGCTTATCACTTCAGCCTAAAAAATCTCTAGGATTAAAGAATTTTTATGCACTCCAGCTTCTCTTTTACTAAAGCTTTCAAAGAATACAGCTATTTTTATACAGTAGCTGCATTTTACTTTGTGGCCAAAAAGTGATTTTTTTTTTTTTTTTCAGACAAACTTAAGTTTTAGCTGCACCAGAAATGCTGCCAGGTGCCATTACCTGGAATAAATGCAATGCAGTTATCGGGCTGTTTCAACGAGACCAGCAAATTACAATATTGTAACATATTGTACACGTTCACATTTACTCCTACAAGGACAACTTTCTTTTCCAGCATTCCTTAAAACCAAACCAAACCAAAAAAAATCCATTTCTGACTTTCTAGGCAATCTACTTCAAAAGCCTTGCACAAACCTAATGGCAGGTGATTTCCTACAAGTAACAAGTTTGCAGAAGACAGCGATGTCTCGAGGTGGCTCAGAGGCCCAGACTTGAAAGGACTTCTGGATTGTCCCCGTTATACTCCCACCCCCAGCAGGAAGGTGAAAGATGATTACATCTCTGCGCCAGGTCGCTTCTTGCTCTTTTCTTAGTAGCAGATGCCAAATGTGACAAATTATACGTGGGGGCATTTTGGTGTGAAGTTTCGTCTGCTGGGATTGGAGTGTCAGCAGTAAACTCATTTATTTCCAGATCTCTAGCTGGACGGGAACCAAGGTCGAAAGGCCAGTGTTTTATCCACCAAAACACTCAGCCTACCTTTAACACCTCAAATCACGTGAGAACCAGCTATTCTCTCAGCAGGGCTACCTGCTCCCCAAGTTCTTGAAAACATCAGGTAAGCGTAAGCTACGTTCGTACCAAACACACGCAGACGCTTCTGGTTAAATAAGCCAGTAGATACTTGGGGCTATTCGGGTGTCACTTTTGCAGCATTTGCTACTGTGGAATATTTTTCAGAGCCCAGAAGAGGGAAGGAAAGAAGCAGAAGAGTGTAATTAACATCAGGAATAATCTAGAGTGTACGACATGACATTTTCTACCTCTCGCCAAGCTTTGTACTTGTTAGTGTGGCTCTCTGAAGGGCCTTGCAGATAAGTGTACAGGTAGCTGGAAAAACAGGTTAATCCTTTAACCGTAACTGTAATTGCTTTCTCTCTAAAACAAACATAAGAATTTTTTCCTCTCATTGCTGGTCTCTTGTCGATCATAAGCTAGCAGAGCACAGCAGTGTTTTGCGTAGATACACACACATACGCACATTTCAAATAGCTAAGGCACAGCAGCATGAAACGTAGCCTCTACCTGTTCACACCGAAGGGACTCAATTGAAAAACTAAAACCATTTATTGTTCCCTTTTTCCTCTGTACACTCCCAATGCATTTTTATTGCTTTTTCATAAAACACTGCTGCAAATAATCAAGCATGACCATTGACATCCACAAGATTGAGTTTTAGGAACCATTAAATGAGCTTGCCCTCTTGGGAAGGTTCTTGCTCAGGTTGGTCTAAAGGTAATTATTCAGCAATTCCTACCTGTGGTTTTACCTTGTTCCTATATAAGTCTCTGAATCTCATACACTAGTAAGGTCACAGTTTCTGTCTCAATAAAAGTATACCCTAAAACAACTTACCCACAGGACAAATTATAGTGGGTTTGTGTACACATGCGCACACACGTGTGTATATCCTAACACTGGCTTTTCTTGCACAGAAATCTTCAAAACTCCAGACATTTTCAGGGTTAAATATACCTGTTCCTACATTTAAATCAATACATAAGACTCTAAAGAGAAATTCCCAAAGACAAAATAAAGTCTTGTGCAACGGTCTTCATTGTGTTATTTGATCAAGCGGAACGTCCTGTGAATTTTTAAGGCTATGCTGCAGCAATAAATAGAGGGATATATTTAACCAGGTAAAAAAAGAAGGGACTAGAAACAACTATATAGGATACTTGTATTAAGTGCAAGTTATTTTTTCCATGGGAAAATCTGAAAATTTATTGACACTGAAATGCTTCATAGCTCAGCATTAACACTACACTAGCGTTAACTGATGCTGCTAAATGTTTCTAGAGTACAAATTCAAAAGTAAAAAAAAAAAAAGAGGTCTTTGATTTGTGGAGTTTGTAAAGTCCTTGAGCTAGATTAAACTGCAGTCTTGTGAGACCGAGTATCTCTGTGGGGGCACTTAACAGAAATGCTCAAGGAACTCATGGAAAGCTTCTCACTACTTACTCATGAAGCTATCAGAGTAAGGATTCATGAGTACAACTAATTATTTTTTCTTTTAAATTTCTGCCCGACTCGTCAAAATATGC
This sequence comes from Mycteria americana, assembly GCF_035582795.1. Lineage (NCBI taxonomy): Eukaryota > Metazoa > Chordata > Aves > Ciconiiformes > Ciconiidae > Mycteria > Mycteria americana. The sequence continues at coordinate 69,253,069 of NC_134370.1, read as the reverse complement.
AGGTTTTTCAATGCTGCCTCCTATTTGTAGAAATAGGATTTGCTCTTGAAAGTCTTCACTCCTCAAACTTCTAACGTAATTGGAATAATACAATAATTTAACTAAAATGGATGGACAAAAATCGAGTTCTTTTTCTCCCTAATTCAACACTGTTTTAAAAAAAAAAAGCCAAAACCAACACCTAAGTCACTATTACACTGAGACAAGCTATGGAATCTTTGAAACCAAAATTAATTTATTTCAGGTTATGAAGAAGAAAGGGTTAGAAACCAGAGCTGATGCTTAACTACAGAGCTTGTGACCACAACTGCTCCAGTACAGCGAAACCCGGTTTACAGCAACCACCCAAGGGGCTGGCAATAATTGCTTTCCTAGAAGGGATACTCTAACTAAATAAAGGTCAAACAAAATAGCCCTGGAGAGCTTAAGGAAAATTTAAAGGAGTTGCTTAAGTCAGGAGGACTGCCTACTGGACGCATTCCACAGTGCAAGTTTTGGCTATCCAACCTCCTCCGGATGCAGAGCAGATGATACATCTAAAGCCAAAAACCACGGGACTGAAAAGATGGGAAGCTGACGTGCTGAAAAAACACAGAGCTGTCGGGTTTGGCCTTTTGGGATCTTCATGGACAAGCTGCAATCACCTAGGTGTTTTACTAAACGCTGATCTGACTAGCAATCAGGAAAAGTGACATTTTTAGAAGGCTTTAGAAATACTGCACCTGGAATACAGCTGAAGAAGTAACTAAACGGTAATTTCCTACATAATACATTTTGACAACATGATAACAGGGAAATGAGTAACTACAGGTTGGAAGAATCTTGAAAACAATGCCACTTCTCAACTGACTGCAAGGAATGTAAAAAACACACTATGATCAGAGCCCTGACTTTCCTGAAAACCTCACCCCGTGTTTTGCTGCGGAGTTGCAGAGCCCAGTAACCCACTGCTTACCGAACTGAAAATGTAAAACACCCTCATTTACCTTTTCAACTGAGAATTTTCTAATGCATTAAAAGGAAAATGCATGATTATAATCAAGGCTACGGTTCTCATAATCTCTGCTTCGAAGTGGAGTTTGATTTATGGAGCGACTCTTGCAGACATCAGCAAAGAGAACACTTAACTGGACCATGCAGGTTGTCTGGGAGGTTGCTGGAGATTTGAAGGCTGAGCAGGGAACCGTTAAAATTTTTTTGTCAGCTAAAAAAAAATCATGGGAGGCATTCTGAGACCGTGAGCAGCAAGAGAGGTTAAAAAGCATACTAATTTTACTTGCAATCTTTAGGTTTCATAGTCAACCCACTCAGTGAAATCGGGTGGCCTGCATTTCTCCGATGCATCATTTCTGGGGTCTGCAACATGAATGGTATTATTCTGGGGCTCTGTTGTTTGTATTTTTAAGTTATCATCTGGAACAGATTCCAATCACAAAAACTTTTATTTTTTTTAAATGCACCTAGCGCTTCTAAAGCGCTATCCCGTTGCTGAGTAGATTGCATTGCAAATTCTTTGGCTGCGTGATCATGAAACATTGGGCCACATCTAGGACATCTTCCAAGCCAGGCAATGGCTCCTGCTTCCAGCAGGACTCCATTCTCCTTTGTGTTGGAGTGTTTCTGGAAAGACTGCACGCACAGCAAGCGATGCATGTCCTTCCCAATAGGGATTCATCTGCACTGCTCAGTGCTTTCCATATAACATTTTGGTGAATTGGAGACAAACTAAGTTGAGTGCTAGAATATTAAATTACTCACAGCTCTCAAATAACAGCAGACTGCCTTTATTGCTGGCTGTGTTGCAGGATGAACTACATTAACAACTAGACTATCCTCATCTTTGGACCAGAAGCCGGAGTCTTATCATGGTGAGGGATGCTGCTACAATTAGGACTGTTGCTTAAATGAGCGTGTCTTATTTGTAGCTGGATCAGATTTCACTCTAAGTTATCACATATTAAAGGTCCTGGCAAGCATGTATCCTATTCACACAATGCTCCTCGCTAATTTTGCCATTAAAAAAATAATTCCAGAATCAATGCCATTAAAAGCCCAATAACATCATTTAACAAAAAAAATGCGTCAGGCATAGTTTACTGTGATCCGAGAAGAAGAACCGTGCCTGACATTTTTTTGTTAAATTATCCTGCTTCTCAAATCACTTATTCATTCTGCAGAATTTCTGCAAGTAAATTTAAGTCCTAGAAAATGAACAAACAGACTTTTTAAACTGCCAAAGTGACCTGGTATGTCTCATATATTTCACTAAGAGTTTAAAAACAGCTCCAAAAATCTCACTACTGCAGAACATCTAAGAACTCCCACGGACAGCTTTTATTCCATACTGCGCCACCTTACAGAGTTTGAGAAAAGTCCAGGATACCTAGGTAATACAGAAGCAACCTCTTAACTAGTTCAGTCATCAATAAATCCTATGAATTAATGATTAGGAATGAACAGAACACTAACTTTTGGATTCCTGCTGTGTTTTGGTGGAACGTGGAACAGTTCTACAAGACCCAGTGACTACCAATATAACAAGCAACTACTGTAAAGAGTCAGGGTCTCCATTTCATAATTTTAAAAAGCTTTGAGGTTCAGGCTCTGGAGTTTTTAGCCCGCTCCAGGAGGAAAGATTGGGGTAAGCATGCTGCCAGCAAACACCCAATTTCAAGAAATGCTCTCTTCTACAGAGCTGTTTAATCACAACTTTCGGAGCCAAAAGTCCAAACCATTCTCTGTCACACAAAGAGACATATTAAGGGACTTGAGGAAAAAAGACCCAGAGTTTTCAACTGCAACAACTTCAGCAAATTATTCCTACGGCATGAAGCTACATGGGGACCGAAGATCCTTGAGGCAGCTTGATCCCACCCTTGCAGATCCGTTCCTCCCATACCCTACGACACGATGGCTCATCCAGAAGCCGTGCCATTACGGGAGCACCGCTGTGCCCTATCTGCTTGGAGGAAGAGGCGAGCTACAGATCGTCACTCCTTGCTGTTCTGATCGTCATTAAAGCAGGTGGGGAATTCTGCACCAGTATCTGGGGGTTCCTATGGGGACGGGCTGTACAGCGCAGCTGTAGGAGAGGGGCTCTGCTCCTACCTCCTGTGGGTTTTAGGACCTCCTTACAGCCAAGGGGAAAATTTGACCCAAAATAATCAGTCTTACAACACTAAGCATTTCTAATCTTTAATACTCATGGTAGCAATAACAGCTGTACAGTACCAGATAGTAAAGAGACTTTGCCTCTCAAAAGGTCCTTGCGTAGAAGGAAGAGTGCGTATTAGCCAAATAAGCAGGTCCCTCTGTTATTCCCCAGGAGGCACATCTTACAAAAGACAACGCGAGGAGGAAAAAAAAAAATAGTCACAAGTTAAGCACATTTTGCTTTGAGGTCTGTGTACACAGGACAGGGCTGGGGGTGGCAGGAGGATCTGTTAAAGTCAACGCTACCCATCAGCTAGAACAGAATAACCCTTAATATAAATGTCCTCCAAGACACCGTTATGCCAAGAATTTGCACTTCCAGGTGCGGCAGCTACTATCTAAACGCTATATATCTTATTAAATGACCCCCCAACAATACACACGTACCGAGCAAATAACACTACAGAGCCAATCCATTCTCCTCTTCCCCCCAGGCTCTAAACGTTATGGCATGCAACTTCCACTTAGACATTGAGTGTGCTGCAAAACAAAGCGAGTTGCACTTAAAGAACTTTCAGCTGAGCTAGGCTCTGTAACCTGAAGTCTTAACGTGCCCACGAGCACAGCGCACTCTGAACCACCAGCTCAGGAGAATGATGGCTCCGTGGCATACTGTGGAACATAAAATAAGTCAAAACAAGTAAATACCAAAATGCTAACGTTCAAGCTAGCTCAGCACGGCGACGGTTACAGTCTGCACAAAGTTTCTTGGTTAAAGTTTTTGTAAGAAGACTGGAGCAATTCTAATCTCGAGGAAAGGAATGAAAGCTGCAAGAAGCTCTACCATAACGTGAAGCTCTTTAGGGCTCTGTTTTAGAACACCGAGCTTAGATATAGGCACTAGTACCAGCCCATTTAAAGGTAATTTGTCAAGCAGTAGCAAAAAACAAGTATAAATACGAGCATCTTTAACTTCTTTAGGATAGAGATGGCCTTTTGCTGCTGGTATATACAGCATTGGTGCTTTGGCATTTCCATGCCTCAACCAAAGATACACGTAACAGGAACAACAATGGGTGAAAAAGATGAAAGAAGCAGAATTGCCTAAAAACCTCCCAAAGAACCAGACCACCATAAAGAGCCAGGTGAAAGAGCTAGCACTGCTGGAGGACTGGGAGAACTTCTTTCCTTTACACAAAGGATACTCGTTCATTTGAATTTAACTGCATCCCTCAAGGCCCAAATGTCACTTTTAAGAAGTTCAGCTAAGTCAGTAAGTCATGCTCTAATAAAAGGAGAAAAGCGTTCACCACGGGTAAGAGCGGTGGGTTTAGCAGTTCATACAAGTAGCGGTTACAGACGGAGATACAACCGCGACAGAGTACTTGGGCATCACGCTGGCTGTGAGCTTACATCCAGCTAAACAAACACGTTACCCGGGACAGGCTGGAACAGCCGAATGCTCTAAATGGACACGTTAACACCCAGCGACTCCAACCTGACGAGCCAGCAATGATGTTCTGCTAGAGGCTGAGAGGCAAGTCTTTAAAAAGTGATGGCTTTTTTCTCTCGTTCAAACTTCCCAATTACCATCATCATCTTATTAAACGTTAAAAACAAGGCAAAACTGACAGCACTCTGCCCTCGGCTATTGCCTTACTGTCAAGAGTTGCGACCCCTGCTCACGCCTCAGTTTGGGTAGGAGACGGGACCTGCAAAGAAGCGTTTCAATGGGGAAATGAGACATTCGCCACCGAAATTCAGTCTACTGTTCACACCTGGATCTCCCACATCTCAGCTTTCTGTTTTGTGCTTCTGATTAAATACAAACGATTAGCCAGCATTCAGATGCCTTCCTGCCTCCACTTTGGTTTTCTCTCCTTATCAAAACACCCTTTTGCCTATCTAAATCGCATTAAACGTGCCCGCTATAAAGCGTGCTGCCACTTGAATGTCTCTGTTCCAACTCATCTGGCAAACGCACAGGATCAGCTCACACGACGAGGCTGAGGCTTTAGGGCCTAAATAGCTAAAAGGACTAGCCTTCGAAATGATCAAGTCTTTCAAAGACTCAATATTAAGAGTAGAAAAACAGCATAAAGTGGGACAAGGCCAGTTCATGTTCGACAGCTCCAAGCTGCACAAGGCAACTTGTGCTCTGAGGATGTTGGGCATTGTGCTTCATTAGGAAACAAAATATAAGCTTTCCACTCCATTAGGAATGACTTTAGGAGTGAAAGCACATAAGACGACGACTCACCTCATCAACAATGCACTGCAATAACTGGAGAGGCTGCAATGGAAAGAAGAGAGGGAAAAAGTATTAGCCTATATGCAATATCTTTACAGTGGAGTGGAAAGAAAAAATCATTAATGCAATAAAATATAGCAAGATTAATCAACAGCAGCAAACTCTTATAAAAACATTGATGCTCAGGATGTTCTATTATTTCTAATGGTACCTAATCTAATACAGGCAGTTAAAGGTTTGCATTTTCTTCAAAATGCAATTTGCTAAGTTTAAAACAAGGCATTCAAGCATGCAGAGGAAGCAGCCATCAGGAAAAAGAAAAGTGAATTTTTTTCTGAACTCATAAAGCTTACCATTAAAGATCCCTGGTTTTTCTGAATCTGAAAAAAGGCAATATGTAATTAGCATGTCATAATCAAAATGACTCACTTGGACACATTATGATCACTGAGAGAAAATTATTGCATCGCTGGTGGCAATTTGTGGGCATGTGTTAACACAATTTACATAATGAAAATACACAAATGTTAATAGCTCGCTTCTCATTTATAGGCGAAAGTCAGCAGAATGTTAATTTCACACAACACTTTTTAGTACCCTCCAGGTTGTATTAGAATAGGAAGAAAAACCATAATCCATTTCAAAAGGCTGTTTACGATTCAGATATAAATAATGTTTTATATTGCTAGATTGTGAACACTGGGCTTAATGTTGCAATCATTGCTAATGTTATGAAGCTCACTCTTTTTAAATTAAAAACCGATTTATTTAAAATTGAAATTAAATCATAGTCAGAAATTAGAATTTTGGATTACTGCCAGACTCTGCTCACAATCCCTTTTTTGTGAAGAAAACTTTAATTATGTGGCTGAAGTATCTACCGCTGCTCAGGAAAGCCTTTAATACTCCACTTTTACCCAAGTTTCTTATATATTCCAACCCAGTTTTACTTTGACTATAAGTAGAGCATTGCCATCTGTGAGGCTGGAAAGTTTGATGAACTTTGTGTTGTTCTAAAAGGCAAAGGAAAGACTTGTTACCAGTCGTCTCTGAGCCTTTCTTAAATTTCTTCACATCAATTTGGTTGGGAAATTAATTAATAGTTTGTAGTAACAGACCATTCGATTGCTTACAGAGAGCTCCAAAATGTCCTGGCCCACATTGGCAAAACACCTTTCGATTACAAAGAGAAACAAAGGCAGAATTGCAATGCGAGCAATTAAATACACAACACAGAGCAGACACTTAATGCAAAATACCTGACTGAATTTGGGGTATTCTGATAATTTGTATATGCATACCATTTGTAATGGGTGTGGATAATTAATTACGTATTTTTCCTAAACAGACACCAAGTTGCTTGCAACCCAACATAATCACGATGCAAACAGAACGCAGTCCTTAGCGAAAACGTTGTCTTCTGTTCTAACGCAGTTTCTTTGGCTTGCCCCTTACATTTAATATTCTCTGTTGTATAGTGCCATGATGATGAATGTTGTAGGGCTGCCATCAGCTTTGGAAGCGCTCTCCCCCAGTACCCAGCCAGAGGCAGGATCCTCTAGTAATACTTTACAGGTAGTAAAATGTAATATAGAGGAGCTTGAAAACTAGCACCAAGCAAATAGCCGGTATTATGCACGCGAAGTCTTTCATTATTGTATTAGCAGCGCGCAAATGTACACCTAAAGTTTCTGCGTATAATTCTATTTTTTCCAAGGAAGAAAAGAAAATAATAAATAGATAGAAGTAGCCCATTATATTTTTTAGTGGTCAACGTCAATCTATTACAATTCAACAGAATAAATTTGCCGTTTTGCATTATTGCAAATAAGCAAAATATTCGGTGGACATAAAAGGGCTTTCATTCATACTTCACTTCCAGATGCTAAATGACAAAATAGACTCAGCTTATTCAATAGGGATGATTCAGAGCTCCTTTAGAGCAGCGCACATGAACAGGCGACTCAGTTTTTCATCCAAACAGAGTATCGGTCACATTTCCTTACCAGGAAAATCGGTCTTGTCAGGAAAACGAATAGAGGTGGGATCATACATAGTAGCCTCAACATAGATGCGATTACATCCAATTTCAGAACAAGATTTAAAATATTATTTCTAATAAAAGCGCTCAGGGCTTCTAATGAAAAATAAAGGAACGCAAATCAAAGTATTACAGAATTCTTCCTGTGACATTGCAACTCTCTGCCGGAGCAGCAGGCCCAGCTTCTGTGAAAGGGAGAGACGTGTGCTCGCTCACACACACATCGTTACCGGGTTTTATTACACAATTTTGATGGCAACATATTATTTTGAGATCATCTTCATAAATTTTGCATTAAGGTAGCTGTGCCAGTACCTGGAATTGATTCAAAAAGCTTAAGACACTCAATTACTTTTTAACACTATTACCCGATGTAATGACATATCTGCTATTTCCCTTGCATTTGATGATGCAACATCATTGTAATTGATTCATTTTCTCAATTAAATAAAGCTACTGTGCTTTCCTCTATGCGAATGCCACAGAGACTCCCCCGTTAGATGTATTACCTATTTTCTCTGTCTCAGATATATTGCTTGTAAGGCTGCACTGTGCTCCTCTGTTAGCTCCACTAGAAAATGCAATGTTACAGTCGTATTTTTCTAGTTCTGAACAGCACTGAACTTAGCTGTATTTATATTAGGCATATTTTTCACTGTTAAAACTATGTTGTTTACCTTTTCCAGGATCACATTATTGGGCAGCCTCTGCAACTAGAAACCAAACCTCGCTGATGACAACTTTACAGTCAGTGCTTCTCCTTTGGCACACAGTTCATGAAAAAGCGAAGCGGCCAGTTTTATAGCACATTAAGAACAATTTTAAAAGTACTCAACATAAAATGTTTCATCTTCCTGTTCACCCGCGCTCCTTTTTTTGTCCTCCCTTAACTGTCTGGTTTTCGTGCGCTGCTGGGAGATAAGAAGTTTAGGAGGCAGGTTCATCTCGAGGGATCCGAGTGCAGCGGCTGCAGCTCAAAAGCTCGAGCGCTTGGCGTGTCGCGTCCCCCGTGCGATGCTCAGAAAACTCGGGGATCAGGAAGGAGACTGTCACCGTCACGTTCTTCTACTTTCCATGAAGAATTTCAAATAGGGAAATGGTGGCAGTGACACAACGGAAAACCCGGCTTGAAAGGAAGACAAAAAAGGCACCGTGTGCATTTTAAGAGCATCGAGGAACGCTTTGATGCGCTCATTAAAACATCGTTCTCATCTTGGAAACAGCCACCAACGTGCTCCCTCGGCCACGCCGGAAGACCGTGTGTGAACCCCGGACCCTGCTCATCGCTGGAAAACCCAGGTGGCCAGAAGGTTTTGTAAGCTTTTCATACGCAACCGAAATTGTGTGAATTTGTAGAATCAGATCAGCTATTTGATATTTTTGAACCTGTATTGTATTTGCTGTGGTTTTACTTACTGCACATTATAGTTTATAATTTGAAGAAGCAGCGCAAATCATAAATAAACCTATCGCATTAACAGTCTGTTTCTCAGGTCATGAAATATCAGTGGTATCTGGATAAACTACTCCATAAAGCACATTCTCCAAACGGCATATTTTTTTTAGGTTGGTTGGTTAAAAATGCAAAAGTTTGCCTCCTGCTTCATCTACTATTTAATGAATGCCTCTGGTTATGAAAAGCAACTTTTGACAGACCATCAGGTTATATTTCTGTCTCCATGGAGATACTTTGGACGGGAAGTGGCTGAGAAGACCTCTACCATCCCTTTCACATTATATTCACAAGCACAATCAACGAAACTCAAATGAATCCACCCCGGGTAACTTAGAGGAGTCACTAGCTATAGCTTTAATTTTCGCTTTTACTCTCTGGAATTAGGACTTGCCCTGGAGCTCTTGTTTGAGAGATTTGCAGGTGACCCAGGGTTAGATCTTCCCATATCACTTAACAAATTTTCTCTTTACATATATACTGCTTTTCAAGCTGGTGATATTTTTTTCTAATAGAAAAATACATATACCAACAAATCATACAGTTATGATTTTTAAGGGAGGCTTCACAGTAGAACATTTATTTTCCTAATCCAGGGAACTGTGGATTTTAGAAGCACATACAAGTTATTTTTAATCTTTATGAATGAGGGTTAAGTTTTATTGAACAGGAGAAACGGCAAACATCGTCTCCTATTGACAAACGGCCAACGCTCACTTGCTTTGTCTCTGCCCCGATATGAAAGGAAAAGGACTATGTAAACATACTGCGTTTCCACATGGTCTTCACCACCATGCGTTTTACTCTTCCTCTGGAATGAAAGCATGATCTTCAGACATATTTTACAAAGCCTTGCGAAACTGAATGGTTATACTTCTGAAAGAAGTCAAAGCGCCAAAGCCAGTAAGACTGACCCCACTAATTTGTTCCTGATATTCTGAACATCCCCCCCATCCCAATCTGTGGATTTTGCAAATGGCAGACTTCAATCACTGTCACAAAACAGAGGACAAGAAAAGGATAAAAATAATTTCAAAATAAAAAAAAAAGGCAATTCACAACAACCTTAATATTAAATATATTCTTACAATTATATTACGCTGGTTTTCCCAGAGGTCTACAAACAAATTTATATAAAGAGATTATTTCATCCACCATTGAACTGCAGCCACTTCTCACAGAAATCTGTTTACCAGAGTTTAGTAACACAATTCAACAAACGTGGGCATGAAAAACTACACACTCTTGAAATTATGGAGGGAGTGTAAGAAGCCAACAATAATTACTACACTGGAGTAGGACCAGGATGCTAATGGTAACCCATTCCTCAGTCAGCAGGAATGCAGGATAAGCAAGTCTTACGAAAGACAGTAAATTTAGCAAACCGCTGTTTAAGACCTTGTTTCAAGCATCACAAAAAGTGCAGTAAGTAGAACAAAGGGTGGTCAGCCAGAAATCAAATAAAGGAACGGGGTGTAGTTCTAACCAGTTCTTGCTTCATGTCACCCGTGTTTATCAGGCTTAGCAAAATGACCACTGCGGTAATTTTGAACAGCAGAAACCTGGAATTCCTCACCACAGAGAGGAATACCAGGAGAACCTAGAGGACACTACAGAAGAGCAGGAATAATGTCATGATGCTACCAAAAAAACCCCCAAAAACCAAAAGGACAAACACCATAGTGGGATGGATGTCCAGGGAGGAGTACAGTCTGAAGACACACAAGGTTACCCTTTCTCCATGCAGCACCGGAGTGCTGTGTCGAAGGCTGTGCACCCCCCGAGAGCGGTGGGCCAGCTGGAGAAAGTTCAAAGAAAAACCACAACAACAGCCAGAAGTCTAGAGAGACTGAAAGAACTGGGGTCTTTAGACTAAAGGCAGAGCAAGGACGACACAACCACCAGCGCTCCTGCATCTCTTCTCCATGTTCATTACGCACACAACTACCACCATACCCTGCAGCGAGGAAAACCGGAGGAACAAATCATCTAAAGAAACAAGAGCCTCCAATACCAAGAAGTGTTGAAGAGCACAGATGAACATCCATCAGGATTGTCCCTCCTCATAAGCACACCACTGCAAGTCCCTTCTAGCTTGAAAAGAAACAGGTAAAAAAAAAAATGTCAATGGTTAAAACCTGTCACTGGAACCCATCTAGAAAAATCCTGAGCTTTCTCCAACGAGCTGCAAAATCAATTGTGATCGCTACACATGACACAATTCTAGGGACATCTGAAAGGAAATAACCCAAAGCAGCAAAAATTTGGGTATACGAGTGGAGCTTTCTAACTAAACTGAGGTGCTGAGCATGTTTGGGCAACGGAAGGTATGATGCCATGCAATGAGCACCTTCTCCGATGTCATTCCACTGCCCACCACAGGTAGCATAGCACTTCCCTGGAAATTAAACCCATGGTTTCATGGGGCTGGCAGGAAAACAGCTGCCATGGAATGGAAACACTTGCCTTGACCTCAAAATCATTCACTCTTATTTTGGCCTTTGAGGCTCCTCAAAGGCCGTTGAGCAACCATCACTCAGCAGAGGACGAGATGGTCGTGAGTGCTGTGTGCTCCTATAAGGCATGCTGGAAACACAGCCCTCAGGCTCTGGCGGAGACCCCTGCATTAGTAGTCCATGGACGTAGCGAAGAGCAAGTGTTGGGACCTCTATGTCCATCTCCAGAGTGCCTTACAACCTCACAGACCCGTGAGGAGCAGGTACTCTCGCTCCTCAAACAGGCTGAGAGCCACAATTCATTTCTGAGCTCTTACAGCTGCACCCTTGGTAAGGAACCATGCTTCAGGGAGCAGGGGTCTGCTGCACCCTTGTCTCCGTTCATCTCCAGTTCCTGGGTGACTTGGGAGGAACCATGCCTCCTCCTCATCCCAGCCAAGAGAGCCTGTTCAGAGCGCAGAAGATGTAAATTTTCAGTAAATCCAATATTTGCTGACAGTTTGCAAATGGCCACCTAAAACAACCAACCACACAAATCAATCCACCTACTGCTAGCTTTCTTCCTAAGGAGAGCTGATCTCCCAGGTTTACGTTTTCATTCAGGCAAGTCATTCAACGACATCAACTGCAGGAACTATAACTGGGAGAGATGTTTCCTTCCAAGCACTACAGGAACATCTCCCCTTCCACAGAAGCACCAACTCATGCAGGAGATCCTGACATATTTGCAAAAATCTCTCAGAAGAAATTTCAGGATTGAAAATCATCCTCCTGGATGATTTTTCCCCCCCCCGTCTGGTTAAGTAGCTCTCATGACAACAACCATAATTTCATTTCAGGGTCTCGCTCAACTTCCGCAGTCGGTCTCAGCATCGTCAGTCCTGTGCTGTGAAGGCAAGACAACAACTGCATGGAGCAACAAAAGGGCTCGTTGCATTAAGCCATTTTCTTACTCGGTACAAATTGTCAAGGGTGACAGTGCCATAACTGTCACAAACTTACGTCCTGACCGCACAGATGCACCCATGGGTGATTATCTGTAGTAGTTAATTTTCCCACTGTAGTAAACTGAACTATGCACAGCTTTGAAGCTGGTGTCAGCGCGACCAGGTATGAGGTTTTACACGAGACAGGGGAACAGGCACAGAACACGTCCTGGAATGACGGTCACAAAACACAGCCTAATCCCTGCTCCCTCAGACTGCCGGAAATTGTTAGGGTTAGAAAGCAAAAAAAGACACATCAGTCTTTCAAGATCGTAAGTTAAAAATCCACTCTTAAAACATATTAAAAGCATGTTATAAAATCAGGATTTTCTAGTTACCTACATTTCCAAGCTTGACCATATTATTCAAACATCAATTTTACATTTTTTTTAAAAAATCAGAGAGGAAGATTAAAATAAAAAATATAAATTTGTCTTTATACTTCAGATTCCTAACAGATTTTTTTTTTTTTTTTTGCTAAAACCTCTCCATTTTCAGAAAAGAAAACACCTCTGGAAAAACTAAAACTAAATTCAAATTTTACAGCAAGTTGCTAATAGACAAATCAAATTTAAGTTCAAACTTATTTCTAGCTAAGGAGGAAAAATAATAAAGCAAAATGTATCTGAAGTATATTATCTCACGAATGATATATGTAGTGAAACCTATGTTAAGAAATTGGTAAGAGTTTAAAATAATAGCAGACGACTTAAAATGTTGTCAGTGGTTTCTCAAATATATTATGAAAGCAAAAATATTTGCACAAATCTATCATATTTGAGATATTATACAATAATTTAATTCACTATTTTCACATTAGCATTTGAACAGTGTTTAATGTCTTTTAAATGGTTAGATATAATGACATATGTGGAAGAAAAAACATTTCTTTCTTACTAGGATACATGCTGTAACCAACCCTCAATTTATTCTCACAAAATAAATGAATGCTTAAAGGATGTTTCTGTCAATTGAAAAAACAACAGTAAAATGGCTACTTTACATGCCAAGTCAAACTAAATATTTTTTGCCTTGACAACCTGCTTACATTTAAATGAAACCAGGCCAAATTTGGTCAATAGTATGGATTACATATAACAAAAAGAATCTTAGACCATGTTAATACAGGGATCAGAAAGCAGCAACTTCATTTAAAACCATGCAATTATTTAGCAAACTAAGATACAGCAAATAAATTAATCTGTTTTAAATGGAAGCGCTTGCACAGTAGCTTTTTGACCTATAATTAAATCTTACTTGCAGAAATCACAGCGAGGGTAGAATTTGCTGATGAAAGGATAAAAACAAAATCTTGCAAAAAAACCCCCCAGCTTTGGTATCAGAAATAATAATAAAAAAAACCAAACCAAAAAACATTTGCAAAATCTTTTCCTGCTGAGAAAAAGAGCCGTGTCCCAAAGCTGGTGTAAGTCTGCATTGTCCCCTGATCTCCCTGGAGCAGCAGAACTGATTTGCTCCAGCTGAGGATCTGGCCCAGCACACGCAGAATATTCTGCATCGTCTCTCCGATGCTTTTTATATGCTGGGCTTTGGTAAAAGTACAAACCTTTCTCCTAACAGGAGGAGCAGAAAGCAGATTTCCTTCACCGAGGATTTTTTGCCTGTATATTTTCTTATAAAGCAAACCAATGGCAGGTCTATAGCGAACGCTTTCTTGGGCTATAAAATTTCCTATTATCCACTTATGTTTTCTTTGCAGTGGGATTTAAGAATGCCTCTTCCTTGAGACGAGTAATATGTCATCATTTTGTTGAACTAACAGGCCTGACAGTCTTGTCTCTCCGAGTTAGAGACCCCAGTGCTCTGTGCTCACATTGCTGGTAAAATGAAGGTGAAAAAGCTGGGAGAATAAAAAGGAAGGGGAAAATCTAACTCTAACTAAATTCTTTACCAATTCATTCCCATTATTTATCATGCTGCAAAAATAAACTCTTTCTATTAAAAAAAAAACCCCTTAAATTAAGGTCTCTCTCACTTTCACTACATTTCAAAATAACTTATTTGAATCCTGGGATTATATATTTCAACAAATATCATCTTCTGTATTCATCATTTCTCCTGTCTTTTTGATCTTTTTTTCTACTTATCATGTTCTTTATTTGAAACAGATTTTTAACAGATAATCTTGATCGTTATAACAATATCTTGCTTGCATTTTATTCAAATAATTCTTAAAAACAGCTTAAAAAGCCGTTTGGAATAACATCAAGCTCTCCATCAATCAAATGAAAAAATTCCGCTGGCGGTTGTATAAACATCAGATCAACTCTGATGTCTTCAAGGATTTCAGAGTGAACCATAAAAAACTCCATTAACTTCTGACAAAGAATGCAAATTAATCACAACATGGGGTGAAATGAAATTAAAGGCTCTTTTCTAATCAATGACAAGGCAGGATGAAATATTTGTTACTCTCCGCGTTCAGGCTGCCGGGATGCTCGCGCTTTCCCCGCACATCCCAAATGCAAGGTGTGAGCACAGATTCACCCAGGGTAGCTGTTTAGCCCTCCCCATCCCTACAGCTATCTGCTTACAAGTCGCCCAGATTCACAAAACACACTAATCATCTGAATCTCAGGTGCATCCAATTTGTTATTCACACTCTCCCGGTGCCAGTGAAAAGCCTGGCGTAGACAGATGCACCAGGAACCTTAAATGACAGTTTTGGCCTCCGGAAGTGCGATCGCTACAGCAAAATCTAGTACAGCCTCCAGGTGAAATGTCTGGAGCTCCATATGGAGCAGGGAAAATTAACAACAAGATGAAAATCGCTGTAGCAGCGGGGAGTCGGAATTTAAAAAAAAAAAAAAAAAAAAAAAGAAGGGAAAAAAAATTTAAAGATGAGGAAAGAGGAGTAATAAATTAATGGGGTGTGAAAACATTCAAAGCTTTACAATACCAGGGGCAGTATTTGCTCAGATTTGGGGGGGGAGCGGTGGGATGGGAGGGTGCGGAATGGGGGACAGGATTTTTTGGTGGATTTATTATTTTTTTTTTTTAAAACTTCAGGTCATTTTCATGTAATTTATTAAGCGAGGCCTGGAATTGTAGCCAAAGGAAGGAAAACGTTGCTCTAAATGCAAAAGTATCTTAAATACAGTCGTCGTAATCCGCACTTTCCTATAGCTGATTAAATCCTCGGCAGCTGAGTGCTGCCTATTTCTTTGGAATATTTCCCTAATGGATGCGGCGTCCTTTTAACATCCTGCTTTGTACAAAGTTCGACTACAAGCCGAGAATATTTAGTGGGCAATTCTTTTCATTTCTCCTAAATTGCATTACCATTAAACAAGTCATTGCCCCCATCGTGTTTTTATATAATATACTGAATTTGAATCTACGTGATTAACTGTACGTCTCGCAGTTTGTTCAGCCGCTGCGCATCTTTTGGGTTCCAACTTAAAATTTAATTAAATATACTGTGAGGTACCGTGGCCTTTTGGGGTTTTTTTTTGGTTTTGTTTTTGTTTTTTTTTTTTACAGTTCATTCTGCACAGACATGTAAAATCAAAATCACATAAATTAAGGTTAAACTCTTAAATTTGAAACTTATTTTCCCTGTGCGCCTTCTTCAGATACCTAAAAAAGCTGGACAGACTATGGACTAGCAACTGGGTTTGGTGAAAGGGGTTTCCTTTCTTTTTTAAATGTTTACGTAGGAAGGAACTTTATTCAAAAGAGTATTTGGTGAGCGTGTGTGAGCGCACGCACCATTCCTATTAGTCCTAATAGAGTTATGCAAACGCATCAGGGGAAGAATATACCCGTAAGTGCTTACGTTTGTATCTACAGAAAATCCTGTGAGCGTCATACCCTACGCCTTCCAAAAGGAGTTTTACATTACAGCAAGCAAGCAATAGCACTCCGCAATACCATGCCAGGAAAACGAACAAGAAAACAATGAAAACCATAACAGTTTTAGAAATGTACTACATTTTAAAGGTTAGAGTTTCCTGCGCAAAGTTTTTATAGTGGAAAAGTCTGTTCTTTACGATTTGTTATTTCCTTGTTCAGCTCACTACCTTTGGCAGTTAGCTACGGATTATGAAGTGAGCTGCGTATCAAGACAAAAAAAAATTTACAGGAACTCTAAACACACCCATAAGCAACTTTACTTATATGCGTAGTTGCTCGCACGCTTAAGTGCTTTCAAGATAAGACTTTATTGTGAACGTAAGATTAAATAATAAGTGTTAGCAATACTTAAATAAATACTTACAAAGCATGTGAAAAATGAGACGGGGTAAGTTCTATCATTAAAATATTCTACTAAAGGCCAGGAAAAAAAAAACCATCCTTTAGTCTTACTGGCATATTGCAGGAGTCCTGAATTTCCACACTGCAATGATTCCCTCTATAAATCTTATTCATTTAAACTGAATTTACACACACCATTTGTCTGTGTCTTAAAAACAGAGAAAAAGGAAAAAAAAAAAACCCTTTTTTTTTCCCCAACTACAGCTGGAGACAAACATTCATTTGCAGAAAATTTCAGGTGTTCTCAAACTTGTCTGTATTCATACTTTCCATTTTCAGAGAGAAGTAACTTCAAGTTATTTAGGGACAAATTCTGCAAACACACATACAATTAGCTACAATCATTTGAATAAGCCTGCTGAAGTGAGGAGGATTTACTCAAGTGAGTGACTGCAGAATCAGGCCCTTACGTAGGGCAATAAATAGGTATTTAGACATTAAAAAAAGCCCTACTAATTATCCCCCTCATCAGAGTGGGTTTCTAAGGGTTCTTGTGACCAGCTGCCTAAGTACATGTCTGAAATACATATTCTTCACATAAAAATCCTTATGAAAAGCAGTTGCTTGAAAAGCTTAATAGCTACATTTTAAAGTTTCACCTCCTCAACTGTTTTACATTAAAAAATATATACAATTTCATGGACTACTGACTTGCCAAATATTCTTTTACAAACCCGATCCGTTTTTTAATTAGAATAGCAAAAAAGATCTTAAACTAGCAATCACGGTTTGCTCCCAATTCAGAAAACAAATTTTTGTCTCGAATCATACATAACGTACGCGCTCTAACTTCTTTCCCCAAGCTCCAGCACTTCTGTGAACAGAGGGTTGTCTTAAATTGTATCCCACGTCACTTTGATTTAGTGTTATAATACAGCATCCACAATGAACATCAAGACACTCAACGAGCACAAGTGAGTATGCCAACGTATGGAGGACACTTCAACACAAGAGCTTCTTTTTCAATCCTCTCTTCAAAGGAGAGGGTACATTTTAAAATATGGCTAAAATATGCAAAGTATGTTCTGCTAACCAGCTATAGCTCTCTCAGTCAGTAAACATTTTCCATAGCAGATGAGAAAGTGAAAAATCAGTATATTTCTACACATGCAAAACCTCTGCAAGTCCATAAAAGTGTCAGGAGAATTTGCTTAAAACAGCTTATAAAAATGGGAGAGAGAATGAGTCCCAGCCTATTATTCAATAACCATGTTTGTGAGGCATCTGCATAATCTAACCATGCATAAATTAGTATGTGTATTACAACAGTTATTTGCATAATAATAGCAAGTTAATAGATGCTTAAAGAGCACAGACCAACACCACCTTTAAATCAGACATGCCTCCAGGCACTCTGATCTGTATAGACCAAGATGCAGAAAACAGTGTTCATAAAACATACGAAAACATAAAAACCACATTCAAATAATTCATTTTAGTCCCTGGACACTTCACTTCTTCCCCTCTCCCAGGAAAGAATAATTTGAGGAACTACAGAATAGTTTGTTACTATGAATTCTAACATCCATCTTGCAATAAGAATTTAATCATCAAACGTATTTCTGGATCGGTTGTTTTGTTCAGAGCTTCATGTTTTTTCAAGCATACAGACAAAGTAAAGTATTGCGTGGTGAGGCAGGGCTCAGCATCGGCCTAACCACTGCCACCGAAGATGGAAATAGTGGTACCGCCAACTTCAATGAAACTGAGTTAGGTCAGTGGAAAGTTAGAAAATGCCAGTATCTAAATAAAATACTAATATTAGGTCCTCTTAAAAGGGAGAATCCAGAGCTCCCTTAAGTAGTCCATTCACATTATATTTTCGATTTGAGACCATTGTACCATTTATTCAAAATTGGAATTAAAAATTAAAATATGAAAAAGGAGCAGATACACCTTCCTGCTTCGAAAGCGCTGTTGTACATCCCAGATTATTTTTTAATCTCACAACAAAACAATTATTAACATCATCACAATTTTCATTGTCTCCAGGGAAAGAAAATCTAGAGTTTGGAGAAGAGAAAAAGGAAAAAAAAAATCAATAGAGACTTCTAAATGACTCCTTCAAGATACCACTTTTCAATTTAACAGGACAGATTTATTTGTATGTGGCTCAAATGTTCACAATTGCTCTCTGCACCTTCATACATAGGAATGAATGTCACAGTGGCAAACAGCAGTAATGAACAATCTTACCTGAGGATATGGAAACCTCCCAAGAGCAAGCTGGGAAAGGAAATAATATTTGTCTAGTTATATAGATTTGCATGGAGGGCACATTTTCTTAAAGAGAGAAAAGTACTCAACTCTTACTATTGTATAAATTGGAAAATGTCAGCAAAAGTAATTCTGAAAACACACAAAGAGCTGTATTTAGAATGGAGTCATTCACAACAATTACCCCTTGTTCTACGTTTCTGAATATTTCTGTATTTCTCAAGCTCTTTTGTCTGTACCACTCAGTAACACTGTTTGATGCCCAAGTTCCTGAGGACTCTCTAAATTAAACCAGTTCAGCCTCAATAGCGAGGCCAACGACACTGACCTTTACTGATAATTATCTGCAACGAACAGGTATTGTAGAGCATGCACTGAACTCCCAAAGTCCTTCCTTAACTGGCTCAGAGTAAAATCTGGGTTATATAGCTGAGGTTTGCTTCCTTATCGGTGTCAAACCCAGCTAGGAACCTGTGAGCGGGATCTGGAGAGAGATCGTGGCACCTGCAAAAAGACACTTCGTCTTTTCTTCAGATCTACTTTCAATTGCACACGGTATCAACTGGATTTGTTGCCCACGCTGTTTTATAAGTCAGTTGATGCGTTATCAGAGTATCTGCTAGTATCACTATTAGACCCAACAACAATACTACTGTTGCCATAATGCCATAGCTAATAAATATTCTGTGATAAATTCTTCGTGCAAGACTTTAGGTTTTCCCATTTGGTATCTGAACCTTGGAAACAATTTCAGCAAAATACAATGAGTGTAAGTTATTTTGTCTACTATTCAGTGAAGGACAAGGGTTTTCAGAGTTGACATAGATTCCTCCAAAAGGGCATGCAGAGCAGCTCTGTTCTGACCTGCTTTCTGGAGAAGCCCACCTCTCTCCACGGTTTACAGAGGAGCTGTAGTCAGATGAGCTTCTCTACGCTCCGGTTAACCTTCGTGAATCCTCCCCTTAAACCTTCAGAAGGTCTACCAAAAAGGTTATGGATGCACTACTACAAACCAACCACACCAAGATAAACTAGGTAGATTCACATCAGACTGAGTAACAGCATCAATGCTGAAGGTCTAAGCCATCGTGTCATGTCCTGCAAAGGCTAAACCACACGTCAGTGCTGGGCGAAAGCTGTTTCGTGGCACCTGTATCGCCACTGATACTTGAGCTCCTCAGTGCCATGGTTACTTGACCTAGCCAGATTGCAGCTGAGGCAGCCGTGCTATCCTACGATGAAATTTCAGCCTGGCTGGCAGCACGAAACCATCCTAACTATGAACAATACGGCACAGACAGAGCTGTAGCAAGGTGAGGAACCGATGGGGCAAAGACCGGTAGACATACTTGAGCTTCGCCAGTTCAGGAAAAAGGTCACGAGAAGGTAGGAAGAAGCAGCTGACAGCATGAGTGGAAGCAACCAGAGAACAGCAGAGATGGTGCCCTTTCTGCCATTCCAGCTGCTGTCCAAACCATTTGGCTGTGAGCCTCAGCAAATACAGTAAACTTCTTCCAGATCCTCAGAGGAAAGGCATTACAAAAGCAGAGCAGGTCTTGAAGCACTTGTGTAAGAGGCATGCAAGAGAAACCCAAAGAGATGAAACAATTTTTTTGGTGAGTACTCTTAGAAGAAGCTTTCGCAATACTGAGATAGTATTTGTCCTGAAAATCTACAGACACATCAAGTGGGTTCTAAAGGGGCTACTCTGTTTGTACAATATCTCTGAACGCTTACTTACTGCACAGACACATCACAGTTGTAGGAACTGCATATCTAAATTTCCATGCATCACTGGAAAATCACCCCAACCTTTCCTAAATATCTCATCAGTGGGAATTTGCATAATGACTGAGGAGGAGCCATTATGGTCTGCTATATCAGTACGGTGTTGACCAAGGATCCCTACTAGCAATAACATAGGCAGTTTTTCCCGAGACGTTTCTATTGTGCCACTCATCTCCCTGAAAGTCGTGATCTGCTTGTAGACTTCCATTTGGGGATCGTTGCGTTTGCTTGGTTTGCAAGACCAACGCCTACAGAACGTAGAAGAAATCAGGCTTCCAAGAGACACTGGACTAGGGAACAACGTTAAGGTGACAAGACAAGTAAGATCTCTTCCAGTTCTCTAAACCAATACAATTTAAGCTAGCTTCCTCCTCTGGGTTTCTTCTGTGCTTTGTCTTCCATGTTTGCCTTTAAGACTCAACTCTTTGGGCTGAATTCTGCCTTTCACTTTTGTTTCTGGTGCAGTGCTGAGCACAGTGCTTCTCTTTGCAGCAAATTCGTCCTCGTAACAAACCAACCTGACCTAAGCAGGCTTGATCGCCATCCTTTCTATCACTTGTGCCTGGCTCACAGCTTCTCCCAGCTCAGAGTGTCACTCCAGTCACTCTCTGATGACAGGCTTTGAAATACACTGCTAAATAGTTAAGCAAAGACCCTACGTTTTCTGTTACGCTCAGTCTTAAGGACCAGGAGCTACTAAAATATACCCTTTTTCATCTTCTCTTCTTTTGGGAGGACCATCCTTAACTTCCAAGAAGCTGCTCGAGATCCTAAGAAGCACTGCTGCTGTGATAACCTATAAATGCCAAACACTTTTCCATGAACAGAAGTAGAAGAAATCCGGATTTTTCCAATGACTACTGACTTAAGAACAGCCATTACAATAGCTGCAGACTTGTAGGAATGTAATAGTTATCCCACTATAGAACAGGAAGATAATTATGGCTGTATGCACGGGGCATCATTCTGCAGATCTTATTTAAGCAGAAAAACAACCACTGCCTCGACGATGTCTTCAAACTAAGCACTTCCATTCTCACCGACGATTCCTCTCCCTGACCACCACACTCCTCAGCAGGGGCTCCAAAGGCAGCAGAATAATCGGGAAAAGAGCAGTTTTCCGCCAGACATAAATACGGGGTGTATAAATGAGCTTCGAAGAATCCGAAACGCATCGGGAACAAGTTCTTTGGGGGTTGTTAAAAAAGAACCACATTTCTCAGCGAAGCTGCTCCTTGGCTGAGAACTGCAAAGCAATACAGCCATGGACAGATCAGGTGCCAGTTCTGCATTCCCCTGAACCATCACTCGATTCATCTAGTCAGAGTTGTTTCCTCCCTGCAAGATTGTCAAGGTATTATAAATTAAGAAACTTACCAAAGAGTATGTAATCTTCCCTGAAATAGCCTGCAGATATGTCACTGTACTAAATGTGTTTCAGATTTAATGAAGCTTTAATGTCCTTTTTAATTTTGCCTGTTTCTATATCACCAGGGGTCGAGCAAGGCAATCAGCACTCAAGAGGGTGGTTTGGTTTAAAACTAGGAAAAACTCATTTGCTTATGAGTTGCACTGTATTTTCTTAATTAAATTTACTAAGTAAAATGGTTTAAGTTCAGCCAACCAATGACCTCTGTATGCAGATTTAGATTTATAAATAGCGTGACAGTTAAAGTAAAGAAAAAAAAAATCCCCAAAACCAAACAGATTAGAGCTTCACTAAAGGGATTTTCATACTCTCTATCATCTACCACAAACCCCATGCAGGTTACAAAACCAATGCAAACCGCCAAACTAACACACTATCAAAAACTTATCTCCTCTGCATTTACACAATGAAACTCAGGAACTTGCAATTTTGTTTTTAAGGCAATAGAACACAAATACATTATTTCCATTCACACTAGTTAGGTTTGGGAACTGATCAGTATTTTATGTAGCTCTGGATATTAAGGAGGGGAGAAGGGAATGCTTAAACTTCGAGGAGCTGGTTCTCATTTCCCTATGGATACCTTCCCACTACACAAGAACTGTAAAAAAAAGTCATTTTAAAAAGGCCCAGTGAATTGCAATGCCAGCATGGTATGGAAAGATAAATGAGAATCAGACCACATCAGCAAGAAATACGTCAGAATAACACTTTCCTACACCATTTCACTTTAGAGCAACTACATGTCTGTGTAGGGTTGGGGTTTTTTTTGGGGGTGGGGGTGATGGTGTGTGTGTGTGCGTGGTTTTTTTAAAAACTATTACTTTCTTAGACATTGAAGTAGCCCATCAGAGCACTTAAAACGCTCATTTTATGGTATTCAGTGAGGTTGTGTCATGAAAAATGATGTGCGCTTCCAAGTGCAAGTACCTGACAGGAGCCTTCCCCCAGGCTTGGACAGAGGTGCAGATGGACGTACTGGGTGCACCATCGGATTTTAAACCGGTCCTTGATAAACTGAGAAATAATCCCAGATTATTAAATAACAGGCAGAGGTACAGTGCGCACGTATGCTGATTTTTATCAAACTATATCTAAAAACACATAAGGGAAAGGAAAAAGAACGTGAGGCGGCCAGTTTCGGTAGAGGCAGGTGCCTAAACCCTCTGTATTGAGCAGCCGTAAGAAGGGCTGGAAAGCAACTCTAACCTGTTCTCACACACAGACACTTAATGTGCAGATAAGTGAACACAACATTAAAATGACTTGTTGAAATCACGTAATTAACAATTTTGGAACTGAAAATGGAAATCCAGAAATCCTCACTACCAAATGGCTTTCTCTACATCGCTCTTTACGTGCCTGCCTGTATACTGTTAATAAGAATTACAATAGCAACTTGGTCCGTATCCTGCTCAGAAAGTGACTGAGGGAAGGAAGTTCAAAACATATTTTTAGGACACTCAGGCAATAAAGTCTCCCACTTAGATTATTGTCTATGTTGTGCAAGTTGTTTTTTAATTTACAGTTATCCTGAAAAGCATGGGATGTTTTTATTCTTAATTTAGACACATTCCATGTTTCTCAGCATAACTGCAAATTGAAAATAAGCACTTACAATATCGCTAGTGATCTAGCTGAAGGAGGACTTTATAGTCTGAAATGTTCTAAAATTTGTTCTTAATTACCTCGTGCACATTTTACACAATTAAATTTCCATCTAAGGATTTTGCATTTAGATTGTGCTCTGCAGTTAAACCCTCATTTTATGGAAAAGCAGCCGCGACTTCGGAACATTCAGACACAGGAAACTTTAAAAATCAGACTTAACTACTGGATAACATAAAATTCCCTAGGTGAAATTTCATTCCAAGACCAATTTA
Source organism: Mycteria americana (assembly GCF_035582795.1). Taxonomy (NCBI): domain Eukaryota; kingdom Metazoa; phylum Chordata; class Aves; order Ciconiiformes; family Ciconiidae; genus Mycteria; species Mycteria americana. The sequence continues at coordinate 69,229,134 of NC_134370.1, read as the reverse complement.
TACATTCCTAGATAGATGGCTTAAAATCACCTGAAACTCTGCAGGGTATGGACCTTAATAAATATTAAATACCTCAAAAACTACTCTAAGATTTTTCTTTCCTTCTAATATCAATTTCACTGTCCTCTTATTGCACAGTTTAAAAAAAAAAAGAATCCAAAAGGATATAACAGCAATTTACCAGCGTTAAAGTGCTTCTGAGGTTAAACTGACAACAAAGAAGAACAGAAACACAAAGCATCTTGAAGTAGGGTTTCAATTAAATGTGCAGGATTTAGTAATGCAGGACGAAAAAAGAGTTACAAATTAATTTAATCTTCTGCCTATAGTTTGCAGCTGCACTCCAAAGTGTCTGGGGCTTAAGAACAAAGCCTTGAAAGGCCTCAGAGTGAGGAAAGCTTCAATTTTTAATGTATAACGCCATTAGCTGATAACTTGTGGAATCTGCGACCCCTGCGGAGGGGCATAAGCGCGGGTAACAGAGACTGATGAAGTGACATATTTGTTCACGTCTAGGACTATGAGGAAGAAGGTTATTACTAATACCGTCAGGCCCAACAGAAATATGCCCTAATAACCTTTGGGACATTCCTTGGCTTGAGCAGATGAGTTCGAGATCTCTCTACATAAAATATATTAAAAATCAAAGCCTAATTCACCTTAATTAAAGATAATTAGTTTCACTTTGGCTTCTTTTAAATATGAACTATAGTAAATGCACTGCAAACTAAAGACTGCAGACCATCATGATTAAATTGCACACTCCTTCCTCGCCACAAATCCCTTATATTACCAGGCTTTTACCGCTACGTCTTCAAAGGTGTTGCTCAGAATAGCAGCGCCTTTTCTAAAGGGAAAAAGGTGGGACACGGGCCTTTCAGGGCCAATCTGTGGAAATTGTCAGGTGCAAAATTCACACAAATGGTCCATAAAGATCAATGAGACTACTTGTTTGAGCAGAGAGGCTTCCCGCTTATTTGTTTGTCGGATTTAGATTCAATACCTAAAGAAAAGAAAAAAAAAGTTCAATTCGGTTGCGCTGGTGGAAACGCAGCTCAGCTTCAGCGAAGCAGCAGCACCGCTGTTATCCATCTCCGCTGGCACGAGAGAGTTCATCTGCCATTACAAACCAATTAAATAACAGGGAAAGGCAGACTCAACTGACAAACACCTCCAGATTTTTGACTTTTAAAAAGCAGAAACAGCTATTCTACACAGTATAAGAAGAGGGGACATTAATCTATATTGCATAATCCTATATATGACGAACACACCACAGCTGATGCTATCCCTTAATTGTCCACTCATCTATCTAACTCAGAGAACTGTATTATTTCTTCCGCTGCCGCACAGACCGCCCGCAGTGGCCTAAGAGCAATTGCTGAGAAACATGATACATTGAGGTCTCAACCCGCGCAAACTGTACCTAAACTTACACTTTATTGCAGCTTAGTTCACAATCTTCACCTAATATAGGGTTACATCCCAGCGCAGCAAGCGGATAAATCATCCTGGAATATTACTCTGGCTAAGTTTAGCTGTGAGTGGAGCATATGTGCTTCCGAGTCACTGAAGCAAAGGCCCATAAAATACACTAATTACTGGAAGTTATGGTCACTGAGTGATTGATAGCGCTCTGCGAGGCAACTTCCCCATTTTCAGCTATTCTGACGGGCCTCCCCCACCACACAGCAATTATTAATTCATGACCCAACCCTCAGGCACTGGTACCTTTACTTCTAATTCCGCTACCACAAAGATCGTGATGGAGCTGGACGTTGGCTTCATCCTGGTGGCCGCTGAAGATGGCAGATGAGGAAACGGAGCTAACGGCCACTGCTTGGAGAAATTGCTCAAAATAGCTCAAGGGGAAAAAAAAAAAACAACTAGGCCAGATTTTCCCTAAGAACAAGTTTCTGAAATGCACCGTTCTGTACAGAATGAGTAAGAACGATTCAAGTTACTGAGCAAAATTGTGTGTTACAGCCACACTCTCAACGGCTGAGCGAAGTGTGCAAGGATTTGTCCAAACATCACGCTACTACAGTCCTTAAAAATACAGAGTAATGGGGTGAGGCTCATTGCAAAAAAAAGCACTTTTTATTTTCTTGCTTTCCTTAATCCTAAACGAAAGATGTCTGTTACTAAATAGTCACACCTACGCAATTATCAGTGGTTCAAGCTGCAAGGCCCAAGGGCTCAAGGCATGAGTCTGCTCTCCCCCATACTTCATGAAACCAGAAAAAGGCCAGAAGTGAAACATTTCCTCCGTAAAGTTCGTTCCTTTTCAGGAAGGGTCTCGCCAAGGGCTGGGGCCACAGAAACCAGCGCTGGCCAAAGCCCTGCTGTCAGCAGAGAGAAGATGGCAGCCCACAGAGATGGTAATCCAGCATTTTCAGAAACACTTGGTTTAAGTTTTCTCTAATATTAATATTAGAGTGATTTGCAGTGACAAAGTAAACACCCATCACATCCCAGGATTGCTGGTTATTAGATGGCTGGGCACAGAAGTGAGGCTTGGGTTTTTTTATTAGTTTAGAGAAGGTTGGAATTCAGCAAGGGAAAAAAAGAAAGAAAAAAAAGAAAGGAAAAAGAAAGGAAAAAGAAAGGGAAAAGAAAGGGAAAAGAAAGGGAAAAGAAAGGGAAAAGAAAGGGAAAAGAAAGGGAAAAGAAAGGGAAAAGAAAGGGAAAAGAAAGGGAAAAGAAAGGGAAAAGAAAGGGAAAAGAAAGGGAAAAGAAAGGGAAAAGAAAGGAAAAAAGAAGGAAAAAAGAAAGGAAAAAAGAAAGGAAAAAAGAAAGGAAAAAGAAAGGAAAAAGAAAAAAGAAAGAAAAAAGAAGGAAAAAAGAAGGAAAAAAAAAGGAAAAAAAGAAAGAAAAAAAAAAGAGTCATTTAAGACACATCATACCGTATCTACTGAAATGTGCCCAGATCCATCTAATGCATTAATTTAAGAACTTCTTGAATTCTCGGTGTAGGAACGGGGAAGTCATGCTCTTCACCTGTTTGCTTAATGATGACCTCATGCCTTCTGCTACGAGCCATTCTCAGTGGCTTTACCAGCACCAGCAGCGTCACCATGGCAAGGCCGTTCCCAGTCTCTCCAGTTTAAACACGCAGAATAAAACTCTGCTCACCGCAAGCACACAAAAAGCACGGACAAGTCCATTAAGAACTGTCACTTCATGGGAGACACCTCGCTTCCGCCAAGTATTTTGTTACAAGACTCCCGCTCCGCATGGAGATTAAATGCAAATTCTCGTTTCCCATTTAAGCTTGACCCTTACCATCTTCTAATGGGCTATTTTAATTACTATTCCTCCTGCCTCTACTCAGCGTAGCTTTCGACACTGTAGGTCACTGCATGGTCCGTGTCTACTTCCAGCAGTCACGCAGACATTCACAGTTGCCCTATCGTGATTGTACCCCTTTCTACCAAACCTTCACTAAGTCTCCAGTGTCACTATAGAAAGCTCTGCTGTACCACCAAGCTTCGGGTCTCAGATTTCCCCCCACATCTGTCTACCTGCTATTATTTAGGTAAGGGTGTAAAATTGATGAAAGACCAACCATTATGCCCGCACATAAGTGAAATCCTGCAGAAGACCAAATGGCAGTCTCCAGGAATTCCTGTAGATCAGCTCACAATCTTGATCTTGAACCATTATCACTTCAAAGCTGATGATATGAGACCGACCACATACTTTAGACTCCTTAGAAAGAATTCTTCTGAAACCTCCTCTGCTTGACCAGATTACACACACTTGAGTCTTTACATCAGTTTTATGCAGCGAAACATCTTGAAGATTGAAGTGCTTTAAGGAGCATCATCTCAAAGCAGAGCTGCTTCTCCTGTAGCATCCTCTTCAAACATGTTCCTCTTCTTTGCTTTCATGGTCTGAATGAGCTTTTCTTACATCTCCATCTGCGCTCCCAGCCCAAGTGTGCTGAAGAGTCTAAGACTCCCTAATGCTGACATTGCATGCATTCAAAGTTAACCCCGCCCAGAAGATATGTATGTGTGCCTGAAATACACGATGTAAAGCATGTTTGTTGGATATATATTGGTGTTCCTCTATGTGGGGAATGCACACAACTGCTGAAAATCTATCATATGACTGCTAGGAATATTGCTTAAAACAGCACCTTAACACAAATGTCACAATCAACTAGCAACCCTTGGAAGTTCTCACAAATAATATAGACAACAGAGAACTCTGGTGACCGAACACTTAAAATTCTCATTTTGGGAGTTTTAAGAACTTGTTTCTACATTAAAACTGATATATAAACTCCTTTTCCCTGAAGGAGAGAACACTGATAATCTTTGCAAGAAAAGTTAATTTTAAAAGGAGGCCTGAAGCACAGGAAAGTAGCTGTTTTTCTCAGCAGAGGACAGTGGAAAGTAGAGACTCGGATGTGATAGAAAAGGAGGTGCAAAAAGTTATCATCAGCCAAGCACGTGAGCTCATATTCTACTTCCAAAACTTACTCGGTTTGTGGCATAAGCAAATCACTTTAATTTCCTGCATTTCAATATAATAGAATACCAATTCTATCTGTAGGTAAAATAAGCCCTAGATCTTCTGGCAAAGACCTGCAAGCCTATACTTTGCCTCAACGAACAACTCAGATCACAACTCAATTCCATTCCCTTCCCAAAACTCCCTTCTCCTCACCTACCATCTCTCCTCATGACATGTAGGAGACTCTGGTCCTCAGCATTGCCTCGAGAGCATGCCAGCACTCCTCAGCAGGCAGCTTTGAGATGGTAAAATCCAGGAGAAAACCAAGAAGCAACCCTCTGCGGAAGCAGGAGGACCTGAGAACACACCAGCCCTACAGGGTCCCACCAAAGCTCTTCTCACCCAGCTCCTTGTCTCTTACAGCAGTCTCTCACCCCAGGAGAAGCAGCTCAGCCGAAGGTGACGGTCGTATACTTACTCCTCAAACACCTCCGCAAAAAGGCACCGCTGGACAAGAAAGCTGCCTATCAAAACCCAACACGATGTATTTTATCCCATTTTGGATGCTTGAAAGTTCACTTTCAGATAGCAGCCACGCAAGGTAGGATTAGAGTCATACTGGAGAGCAACAAGAAATATTAGGCAATCTAATTTATCCTCCTGTGCGGGGCACGGCTCTTGGAGGGAGGCTGAATCGGTTGCAGAGCACACACGGCACTCAGACTCAGCCCAGTCAGCCTGGAGCGTATTTTATGACTGAGTTATAAACCCCTGAAAACCAGCTTTTATAATGAAAATGCTGACACAGTCTTCAGCGTAGTGACAGCAATGTTATTGGTTTAAATTGAACTTGCTTTGTTAACCCAAGAGCACTTAAATAAAACATCTAAAAACCTCACGAAAACACACAAACTATTTGTGATGAAACACTTTTAAACAGTTTTACAGATTATGTATTAAATTTAATTCGCTTTGAAAAATCCTGAAGAAAGAAATGCAAACTCCAAAAAAAAAGAAAGAATAATAATTAAAAAAGCTAGCAGCATTTCTTCTTCTTTTTTTTTTTTTTTTTTTAGTTTTGGCAAAGGGAAGACTGAGCACCCTCAGACACCTCTTACTTCAAAAAGAACAAGAACACTCACCATCTCTCAAAACTTACGTGGTACCCACATCTAATACTTTTCACACTCTGCCAGCAAGTTTTCTGGGGCAGTTTTCCTAACCTTCAAAAGTAACAGTTCAGTTTCTCATTACACATAGCTTTGCAGCAAAGAAATTCAAGACATTTTAAAGGCTCAGAAGAGTATTAAAGAAAATGAGAAGATTTACTTAGCTGCTATTTTATAGTCTCATACGTCAGAATAGCCCTTATAAACTTGCTCCCACATGCCTTTTCTTACATTAACGTGCTATAACTGCGCTAGCTTGAAGTTGTAGGGACTGGAGTATCACACTACTAAGTGGAGGTGATTTTAAAATCCTACAGCAAATGCTAACTTCCCTTTTTAACAGTTCCAACAACAAGAGCCTGGGTGTCTCCGCTACCAATCCCCATGTCAATACAGTGTTACTTTAATGACAGTGACCTTGTGTGGCTCTTGAGCATCTTCTTCACCTTTTTTGAGACATTTTTCTAAGCCACTGTCCTTGCTTTCATCATTTAGCACATCACTCAAACCACTTCAATAAAACAGCGATCATGTTGAAGAGAGGTCTCGGAGGACCAGATGACATACCAATTAACAAAGCGCACAGAACCAAATTGTTTTTTGTACATCTGGTTCAGAAGACATTTGTGAAAAGTGAGAGAGAAAAAACCAAAGTTGAGAAGGTTTAAAAGAGGAGAGTAAATGCAAACGAAAGGAGTTTTCCTAACGTTGCCTAATACAATGTGAAATTCATCCTTCACATCAAATTCATTACCAGCCCGGTTACCTACTAGTAATCCTAAACTGAAGTCCAAATGTCTTGGTCTACGTGGTGAATCATCGCATTGCTGCTGCACATTGAAATACATCTTTTATTCAGCAAAGGAACCAGTAAATGCTTGCTCTATAGGACTTCTGCATTTATACCACTCTGTTCCACCATGAATCAGGGAGAACACCACAGTCAAGACTTAATGTAATACAATCTCATTTTAGCCCTTTGTTGGCTAGATTTATTTACAGAGTGCGTGAGTATGTTCTGTATCTCTCCCAGAATTGTGAGGGCTCTCCAGCATTACAAACCATTAAAATTTGCAGTAAAACAAATTAAGAGAACTGCATCCCCTGTGACACGTTAAAGTATGTCATTATTGTAATTCAGAGTTAGCTTTAGTCAGACTCTGGAAAAGATTTACAAGATCTGAATGCAATGATTCAGCATTAAGTATTTTCATTTGGTTAAAACTGATTTGGCAAGGAATTTATTGTTTGAAAACATAACACTAGTCTTGGTTAACTTTCAGGCTACAAAATGAAATTTGCCTCGCTGCAGAGGGCCAGCACCAAGACTACTTAACTTCTACCTAATCTTCTGCTAAAAACATCAGTTGCACTTCACCAAAAGGCATATTCAGCTTCACCTTAATGATGTTATATTATACCAGAAGAGAAGGGAAGGGCACGCATATTTTTCAGTTAATCGTATCACGCTTTTGTCAGGGCGTGCAAGAAAGATGATGCAAATCATCGATGGTTTGAATGAACTGTTGTTAAAGGAAGAAACAACTGCTCCAAGAAGGGGGAAGTTCTTTCATGGGACTATCCCTGAGCTGAAAAACTCTGAGGGCTCATTGCTCGAGCTGTCAAAGCTACAAGGGTTTCCAGCTGAAGCTGGCTTGTTTGTGGCCAGCCAAGGCCAGCGTGAAAAAGGCCACATGAACATACCCATACCATACGTGGTCACCACCAGACCAGAGCTACCTCTTCCTTCTCCCAGACCAGACCAAGTCAGATTGGATTTTACTGGTCAAGATGCTATCATAAAACAGGTATTTCTACTCAACTTATACACTCTAGGTTATCTTATAAACAATCATCCATTTTTATGAAGTCATTGAAACTTATGTTTCTTAAAACATCTGATGAACCCTAAGCTGAAAAAACCAACCTTTTTCCTGAATCAAAGCTGACCCTGTTCTGACTAAGCCTGCAGAAAGCATGCGTTCTCCTGAATGACTGCATTTACGACCACGTTCTCTTTGAACTTCATTTTGACAAGACTTTCTCCTGCTTGAAACTATGTTTGTGAGAAATCTTTCTAAAAGCCCTTGCGAACACTTAAATTCAAACACTTTATTTAATCACACAGGGAGAGACTCATACCATTGTGCAAATATTTCTGCAAAGATTTTGCAAGGCCATTAACCAGCTCAAACCTGGAATCCGCATAACACAGTTTTAACCCTAATAATAGCCCACTCTGTCCTGGCCTGCGAAGATGCAATGCAGAAATACCGTCACCTTCGCTCCCAGAGCTGTTGAAAGCATGCGGAGACGTCCATGTACCAGGCCCTACTTCTTCCTCTCATATGGAGTTTTATTAGAGGGTTTAAGAGTGTTACATGGTTTGTACAGAGGCTCTTCATATCTAACCACATTGAACGCAGTAAGAACAAACCCATTCTAAATACAGCCAAGAAATTCAGCAATAGGTAAAAGCATAGGTACATAAAAAGAGCATACAAAGACACATTAAAATATTTTTATGTTAGATTTCATTTGATTCTTGCAATGTGCACATGAAAATCATAGATATTTGCATACCTCCATGAAGGAAATCCCTAGACTCCAAACATCCGAATGAATTCCATACTGCTCTCCTGAAATCCGCTCAGGCTGCAAAGAGACGGAAAGAAACATCTTGAGCCTAGCAAACCAACACACATACTTATTCCACAAAAGCTAGCCCAGGGCAAACAAATCAAATGAGAAAATGCAAAGAAGCTTAAAGCTCACCAGCTAACCTGGCAGAGAGCAAACCCATTCTTCAGACGTGACCGACTTATTTATTTTTGCCTCTTCTGCAAGAGCAAAGGACTCGCTTATGCTCAGACTTGTGGCCATGCATTGCTATGCACCTCGTAAAGCTGGCCTTGGCATTTGTGTTTGGGCTGTTTTATCCGACAAAAAAAAAAAAAAAAAAAAGCCGACGGCTTGCACACGCGCAGCAAAGCGCAGGGTCAAGTTGTGAGATTCCAATGGTGTACGCATCTATTGCTGTAGATGTATAGGCACAACAACAAGGTACGCTAGGAAAACAGAGTCCTAATGTTGAGTCAAGGGGTTGGGGAGTAACTATGGTTTAAAAGCAAAGTTATTGAAGCCAAAAGAATCAATGAAGTCACATGCCAGCAATTTTATTTTATATCCTTTTTAATTTCATTTTTGACCTATAGAAAAAAAAGACTTCACTCAAAACTATTAACAGCAAGTTTAATGCCTCATGAAATAGAATGCTGTAAAATATAACTGCTAGTTTTTACTTGAAAGCTACAATTTAAGCATTTCCAAGGTCAAGTACAGCATGAAATGTAACAATAAAAGGCTCCATGAGACTCCTCTCCCCACTGTGCTGTTAATGCACCTGTCTAGCCCAACCACCTACAAAGCACTGGCTGTATTTTTAGTCTTTAATAATCCAGAGACCTTTTTTAGAAAACAAACTCCCAAATTAGTGCCAGTCCAATGTGGTTTTGGATGTTTACTCTCCACTGCTAATCCCAGGTCAAGAGCTTTTATCGCAGCCTGAATGTTAAGTAAAAAACCACGGTGCTGTCCACGTTATCTTTAAGGATAGCCTTCCACAACCGCCAGAACCTAGAAAACCACCCCAGAATGTAACTGGAACAAAATCTTTTTGACTGACCCTCATTTATTTTGAGCTGAACAGTGACCCCAAAATTTTATTTTTGTTTTTTAAAGTTCATTAAGGCAAGCCTTCATCAAGCATGGTTAGCCTAGGTCAGCATATCTTAGAAATGTTTGCAACAGCATCATACAGGGATACGATTTTCAAGCATCCTTTTATACTGACAAAGATCCTCATACAGATGCCAATAGGCAGCCAAAAATGCATACCGACAGATACATCTGCCTTTGTAACGACACATGGCATCGGCTATCGCGGCCAAGCGTGCTTCGATACCGGCAATCACCGCACCAGTGGCAAGACGATAACACTCGCAGATCTTTTTAGGGCAGATGAGACCCTGGCCCTTCCTGAGCCGCCAAATCGGCTGCAGAATTCACACTGAGCAGTATTAAATGGTTTATTCTTCTCTTATAACAGCTCAAGTCTTTAACAGCAACTTATGTTTAGAAATTATGTATTCGCAGAAGATAGCGGCAAGTCAATCATTTGCAGATTTAAACAAAGTCTAGTCACGTGAATTCAAGAGTATGACAAGAAGATGAAAATAAGAATAGCACATGCCTAAAGTAAAGTGTGCAACATAGAGATCATCCCATGGATACACAGCTCAAAAATATTTTCCCTTAAAAATTTCTACAACTGGTTACTTTTTTCATCCAAAATTTTTTCTGTATAAAGAGGTGATAAAATGATTTTATAGCAAATGTATTTTTGTTGGAAATTTTAGTTTCTCACTCAAAAAGCTTTTTTGCTTGTTTATTTTAAACAGAAACCTCAACTTTTTTAATGGTTTCAAATTCACTCAAAGTCTGCCAAGTAGGCAGACAACCCAAAACTTATGACCTTCATTATTTTTTGATGACTAGACTATAAATTCGATGACGACAAATGACTCATTCAGCAAGCAAAACAATTTTAACACAAGAAATCAGATCAAGTACGTTTTAGCTTAAGCTTCTCTTTTTCAATAAATAGATGAAGGCATCATATTCATCCATAAACAATGAGAAAAAAAAAGTAATTTATTTAATGTACACCTGGAAAAGAGAACAGTAATCTTGATTCGTACACTAAAAGCATAATACAATTTAATTCTCAGACCTGCTTAAGACCACTCTAAGAGTAACAGCTGAGTTGGAAAAGTTGATTAATCTGAAGCTGTTTATTTGTCTGCATCGCTATATTCCAGTTCTTTTAGAAAATGGAGGCATAGAAATCAGCAGGCTTACTAGCAAAAGTGGTAATATAGAAGACCGGATTTTTTTCACTCTTTTCTTTTCTTTAAAACATTTTTCTGCACATAATATTCTGATGACACAGGATAGCCCAAGTCTTTCCAGGATGGTGACATGAGTGTTTCAGAAGCTACATAATGAGTACACCTTGACTAGAAAAGCACTTAGCAAATAAATAGACACCCTGGTCTGCTTTCTTCTTACAAGAAAGTAAGAAAAAATACCTGAAAGCGATTAAAGGTCATGGATTTCTCTCTCCTCTTTTCTGAGGTTTGAAAAACAAAAGTACCAATCACTTTGGATTGTTTGCACTTTGGTGTTTTTTTTTTAAACAAGCTGAACATTTATTTTTTCCTCATTAATATTATGACATACGTAGTTTGCTAAAATAATTTTAATGGCCAAAAATAAAAGACACCAGTTAATAAACTGCTCTAAACTGAAGCATTTAAGTTTCCACATCTGTTAAATGGAGAACAAAAATTAATCAAATTGATTTAATGGAAAATACAGGCTAACTTTTGTAGTTTACTTTCAGACTGGCTCTCGTCGCCGTACGAACCTCAAAGGCATGAACACCACACGCCAGTTGTCAGGTCAGCTAGAACTGCTAAACCCAAACCTCGCAGCCTAGCTAACAGCGGCAGCGTTCCTCCAAATGATACACCTTCAGCAATGTTGTACCTTCATCTAAAAATGATGGGAATTTATGGCTTAACGAACAGAAAAAGGACAAAAGTAGTCTCATCGTAACAAGCATTCTGACCAAAATGTATAAAGAAAAGTGAAACGTATCGATGACTCGGGATGTATGGTATGAAGATTACACAACGTGCAATTTAATGCCCTAAGATCCTTAGTCCAAATATTTTAGCTTCAAGTTTACATGGCAGCTTCACACGGGAAACACCCACACCGGTGCTTAGGTATCAAGAAGCCCATGAGCCGTCTGCACGTGCCTCAATGCTTTGCTAAACTGCAGGCTCGGAGCAGCGGCTCCCCAGCTGCGGACGGCCTCGGACCGTCAGCGCTCCGCAAGCAGCCGCAGGCTGTCAGTGCAAAGCTGCTTTTTTATGTTGAACTGGCTCTCTTCTTTGTTCCCAGCTGTTACAATGCATTAGAGACAACGAAAAATACATGAAAGAAACACTTTTCCAGTATTACTCTTCCGTATCAGCGAGGAGCGCAGTGGCACAGAGCCGGCAGGTGAGCACGGATAGGGAGGGAGTGGGTCTGCGAGACGGTAGAAGGGAGTTGTTTCGTGGCACGCACAGTTAAGACACGGCTTATGCTGGGGATGGGGAGAGATGAAGTTTGAGAATTGACTTAGAGTGTATCCTGCATTACACAGAACAAGACTGTGAACAAATACTTCTATTTAAATGTTATTCCTGCATAAATCCACTTACCGCCATATAAGCATTTGTTCCAACATACGTCTTGGCTATAGAATTCACCAGCTATCAGACAAAACAGTCTGTTAGAACAATATAAAGATAATGTGGAAATAAAATGGGCAATTATTCCTCATTTAACCTACAATCATCATTCCTATAAATCAACTAAAAATTATGTAAAAGGGAACAAATTTATCTGCAAAGGCATTAAAAATGATTAAATCTCTCTTTTGTTCGGAATGAGAGTTCCAATTTAAACAAGCACTGCATTACAGTTTATGGCAGATAACCTTAAACAATTCTGTTAAACAGGATGCTTGTCGCTTTAGTACCCCAAACTAGTCTGATATAAAAAGTCAATTTGAAGTAGGATTGAACGCACTCATTTTTCAGTCAGCTGGCTCAAGATGTGAATAAAGCCACATTCATCACTTGAATGCAACGAGCACTAAATACGCTGGAGGGACAACAGACTCTGACAACTTATAATACAAGGCTGACCTTCTCTTTGGTCCTCATGTTTGGCTGAGAGTAAAGGTGCTGAAATTCAAATCAACATCACAGCAAGCTCACGGGTCACTATCAGAGAAGTTCTCCAGGGAGGCCCAAAATGGAAATTAATTAAAATTTGTGCTGCACATTGTAAAAGCCCACCACTATTGTTACTCCCAATATTAATTTTTATTGTGGGCCAGTTGGGCTCCCCAGACACATCTCTCGATCTGCCCTCCCTTTTGTCTGGCCAAAACGCTTTCATATCAAAGCTGCATATCAATGAAGTTTGCTATTCGTAAGTAGTAATTACAATATCAGCAGTTTTTACTGTCATTAAACAATGAACAATCATATTCAGATGAAGAAAAGTCGCCCAGAGATTAAAAATGAATAGGGCTGTCCCAGCAGAGGGGAGCTTGCTGTGGGGCTGTTTGTCTGGCAGCCAGGTGACTTTGACATTAGAAAGAGAGCGGGCAGATATCTAAAGGGGGAATTACCTGCGTGCTAACCCCAAAGTCACACAGCTTCACCTGGCCTCGCGTGTTCACCAACATATTAGACGGCTTCACATCTGTCGAGGGAACAAAACTGGATTTAATCTATATTATCCATATATACGCATCGTATACACAGAGATCGTTACGAACATTGCCGCGATGGATTTTAATAGGAAATATTTCAACGATGTATTTCAAATGCAACCTCGGGTTTGGAAGAGCCGGTAGCACAGGCGACATTATATCTGTACCTCTCAAATACTGATAATCCATGTTATTAAATCATAGAATCATTTGGGTTGGAAAAGACCCTTACGGTCATTGAGTCCAAATCTGCAGGTGATACCAACCTGGGAGGGACAGCAAGTGCGCTGAAGGATGGGACCTAGAATTCAAAGTGATCTTGACAAATTGGAAAATCAGACTGAAAAAATAAGACTAAATTCAATAGGGACAAGGGGAAGCGCTACATTTAGACAGGGATTAATCAATTGCATAAATATAGGATTAAACAGCTGCCTGGAGTGTAGGCTGGAGCAGGTCGGCAAAAAAGGATCTGCAGATTATGGCATGAAGTGGAAATGACAGAGAGGGAACAAACTCTGTCACTGGACGATTTAGGAACAAGCCAAAAGCAACGCTGCAAACGGCGAAGCCTGTTTTAGTATCAAGGGATAGCCCAGCTGACCTCTTAAGGTTCATCCCAGCCCCGCGACTTCGTATTCTAACACTGCAATTAACCCTGCCTCCCTCTTCTCTAACAGCCCTCACTTAATTCCCTGTAGTAACGAGAGCAGAATTTAATATTCTATAAAAATTACAAATAAAGTATCCAGACAAACACCTGCATATAGGAGCACAGGCAAAACGCAAACATACAAGCACATTCGAGCCTCCTTCTGCCCCAGGAACATACACAGTGCAGCTTTGCTCTTGTGCACACCATTATTCAAAGCTACTGGCTTCCACCTCCATGGCTTCCACTGCATAAACCGGCTCCGACCTCACGGTTTCAGAGCTTTTACAGAGGTTAACTGCCAGCAACGCCTTGAAATGATGCCTAATCCTGCTCCAGCAAATAAAACATCAATGTGCATCGTAAAGCCAGATTGTCAGTGTAAAGATCTTAATGCTGACCCCCTCTGATGCCAAAAGAAGTTGGTACGCTTCTGTTGCATACTGTAAAATCGACGTGTGAATAAACCGCTGAACATCCAGCCTGACTGTAGTGCAGGAAACACTGAGCATCTTTCTGTTCCAGGGACGCCAGTCGGAAAGCATAACGTGCGCGTTATGGCCTGGCTTAAACTTGGGAAGATTAGAGCACAGTGGCTTTGCCTAATCACTGCTTTCTTCTGTCAAAATGGATTAAAAGCAATAGCTTGTATCTTTGCCTTCTTTAAAAGTGAACACTAGTTGGGTGCAGATGGATGAAACCCAACTAGAAAAGAACCTAATTTTGTTTATCATTAAGTTTGCCTTTGTTTAGCAGATGTTTTCTGGTACCACAGTAGCTTGCTTAATTTGTCTCTGTAATGTAGAAATGTATAACCTCAATTAACAAGCTGATTAAATGCTTTCCTATATTTGAGCTAAAAATCCAGTTTAAAAAAGGGGAGCATTCACTAGTACGTTATATAGCTTAAGTGGATCCGTACGTTTTAAGTTAGGTATTAATATTGCCGATAGGTTTTGCAATTTCTCTCCAAAGCCAAAAGAAAAATCAGTCACGAGTGTCTTCATCGTGTTAGAGCACTGACAGACTCAGGTTGTGTATCCTGATCTCCATTTCATCTTCAGGAATTCAATCCGTGCGCTGCATTTGATGGATTTTGACCTATTCCCCCGCCTCAGGTGATGAGACAAAACACCGCTACAGAGCAATCCACGCAGTCACAGAATCTCCCATACACTTCCTAACAACGTTTTAGGAATAAATTTTCTAACTAAAACTTCAGGGAGACTCAAATATTTGCTTGGGGCAACCCGCTAAGCAGCACGCTCCTCTGGTGTCGAGTGACTTGGCTAAATCTAACAAGACACGCCGAGTCCATCAGCAGGCTCTACCCTGAATCCCACGAAGAACAGTAAGTTGCACAGTAATCCTGTTTGACCTTCTTTCTAAAAATATGGCAGCCGATAGAGCCACCTCGTTACTAGGCTCGCGCTGAATTGTAACGAACAGCAGATGCAATTGCAGATACAGAAAATACTGACATTCTGCACCACGAATCCAGCTGTTTACAGGACTAACACTTTTAAAAGAAAACTGCAGTATAACAAGAGGCCCTTGCTTTTAATGTACAGGATGCAATAAAAATAATTAATAACCAAATGGACAAGAGAAATATTTTGGTGCAGTATGGATGGAAATAGGTTTGTGGGAGCAAGACTGGATCAACTGCATTACTTTTTAAGAATGCAAAAATCCTTTCACTGCGAGTAGAGTGAAGGGTCTGGGAAGGCAGAAGGAAGCTCTAAGCATGAAACCTTACGACCTCATGGAACATGAAGATGAGGCAACATGCACGTAGCCAAATTTTCTTTCTATAAGGACTCAACCACGTCGAGAGTGCAGAAGAAGGGGCAGGATGTTCTCCAAGTGCAGCCCACAAGTCCTTGTTCCCTTAACATGACCCACCAGAGGAAACCACCACGCCACACGTATCTCCTGTCCCACCAGGCCTGCCCAGCTCCCACCAGGGAAGAGCCAAGGCTCCATCCAGCCATCACCTTGTGCCACCGGGGACCTGCAGACCCCACCTCCCCTTCCCTGCGACCACGTGGGATGTGACGGTAAGTCGACATAATTAAAAAACCATCTGTCATTCATTAAGCGTTGCTTGATCCTGAAATCCTTCCACAAACAGAACTAAAAAAAAGAAAAAAAAATTATCCTAAAAGAAAAAAAGCAATCGGCCATCAGCCCGTTAAGGAAGGGAAGCCCATGCAGGTTGGGGACCCTACTGAGCACGCTGCAGCCAAACAAGCACTGCTAAGAACAAATACTATCTGTGCTTGCAGCAGAATTTGAACAGCACCGCAAAAGGGGGATTTAAGCAAATAGTTGCTATGAATTCCAACGGTTGCGTTGATTTCCTCAAGAAAAAGGGAAGCGACAATCCTAGACAAAAATGTCACTTCGCAAAACATCTCCTGTTGAAAGTGGGGAGAAAAACCACCCAATCAGTAAATTAGCCTTTTTGTTTCATAAACTGCTTCAGTTAATGGGTTAAACATTTTTTGATTTTGGAAAACAAATGTGCATAAATAATGTTCTGCACCATCTGCTTGTGATTAATATTACTGTTTAGAAGTGAAAGAATTTAAACAAGAGCCAAAAGGGGTCATTATGCTCCCATTACCAGTGCTTGCTTAATACAAATGATTTCTATGAAGCACCATTATAGAAGATGAACAAGTCCTCTTTATGATATATCTGCCTAAGTCGTTTCACCTCTCTGCAAATAAATGGGACCTCCAAGCTCTTACTTACCAGGAAACAACTGTCAGAGGTTCAGCTTTTTTGAACACCAAACATTTTAGTCACCTTGTCTTATTGAAAAGCAAACAGATTAATGATTGTGGGACACCCCCCCCCCCCCCCCCCCCGATTTTTAAAAGCTGTCTCTTGACTTTTTCTGTCTTTTAAAAATATAAAACCGCAATACGCCAGGTTCAAGGGAGACAAAAGATACAAAAGCACAATTTTAGCTGCAGACAGCTCACAGAACATTATTGTTAACAAAGTGAAGCTGCTGGAAGAATGAAAATATTTTCTTGCCATAACGACCTCACCAGCATGCTTTTTGCAAGGGCCAGGATTATTTTTTTTAAATAAGCCTAAGTGGTCCATGAGTGTGCCTGTATGTCTTTAGCGATACATATATAAACACAAGCATGTATCTATATGTATACACGCACACGCCCTAGTATTTTTGTTTGTGCTTCATTATACATGGCACTAATGCTGATGAATTCTCACACCGCTAAAAAAACAGGGGAAAAAGTCATATACGCTGCTCTGGTCACCTTTGGTGAAATCCTCAGCAAACTACAGTTCCTGCTGAGAAGACAGGAACACTCATCGTCCATATTGCACAAGCGCCTGTCCCTACCGACCAGCACCCTGCTGCTCCAGTTAGCTCCACCTGGCACATCGCAAACCAGGAAACGCTTCCAAAAACTCTGACACAAATTCAAACCCTAGTCAGAAACCAAGCTGCCCAAACCGTGCAACGTACACTGGCCCGCAGTACGCAGCCATGCATACAAATACAGATCAGTACAATTAAACACAAGCGGGTAACATTTATTTCATACATTTCTTTTAATAAGGAGGTGTGAACAGAGAAAAACATACCAGATAAAATGCATACAGTCTATACTTATTCTTGAACTTAACAGATCTTGGTTTGTCTTTATACAAACTTTGACTTTGTACATGATTAGACTTGTTTAATTGCTAATTCTGTTTTAAATCTAAGTTAATTTCTCATTACCCTTCCATTTCTACTTCTTATCCTCTGGGGAAAAGAGCACACTTATCATTGGGACATTCTCACATCTTCCAAAGAAGTGGTGTAGGTGTTAATCTTACGTTTATGTTTGATGTGGGTGTGATGACTACGACTACAGCTTTGGGTTTATTAATATGCACGGCTATCACCTCATTAGTTGCAAGGTTTGTTTTGAAGTTAAGCTGTAATATTTGCTGAAATGTCTGATCTGGAATAAAAGACTTGCTCATTGTTTGTTTCCTTTGCTTTAATCCATGCTCTAGTCACAAACTGTCATTTGCTGCACTGCCTTACACAGCTTCTTCACGATGATTGCTTCTCCACCTTCGTTATCACCACGGTGGAAATTCTTGACTTCTTAGCCTACGTGAGCTTCCTGCGTGGTCTGCTTTACATGTGACAGCAAGAAAGTCAGGGTTAAATTTTCTTTCGTTTACCTCTGATGCATTAAAACCGGTAGACAGCTGAAGGAGGTTACTTTGAGAAATAGGCATCTTCCTTGCACTGTATTACTCTGCATCCATTTTTAAGATACAGAAGTACACACACATGTTCTGTATCTTAAAAACGGGTACAGAGTAATACCAAAAACCAGTCCCTTGAGGAAACTCTGCTGAACCCTGGAATGCTAGTTATCCCCTCCATGGCATTTTGCAGTGCTGTCTCACCGTGGTCAATCTAGCAACAGACCAAGGCCAGAAAAATCTGAAGAGTGATGAAAAATCAGTTTCTGTGCTTCTCTTTCCAGACCATAGCAAGGACCATACATAATTCATCAAAAACTCAGAGCTGCTCTTCAATCACGGCAATGAAACCCATGCAGAAGGGGAGATTTTGTTTTACTGGCAAAGCAAAAATCAGACCCAGGTTCTAAATTTACAGCAGAACAACAATAAAATGTTACAGTTATCGTATTTACGCTTGACCACAATGCTCTCTCCAAATCACATTCAGGAGGTGGCCAGAATCTTTAATGAAAAAATTAAAAACGAAAAAACACTTCAAATTTGCTTTTTCTTTTTAGGTGTCACAAAAGCACGGCAAAGACTGTGTAGCCTATACAGAGCGATACCCAGCCACGGATGCTCCAGCTGCTTTCTCTTTCGTATTTATTCTGACAATTGCTGTGGCAGCTCTGGCATCTAGACTGCTCATCCTCTTGCTGAGAGTGGATGGAGCTGATAAATTGCTGCATCTGGCAACATTCAGGCTAGTAGGTGAAATGTTTAAACCATCATCAGAAACGAAGCCTCCTTGGTAACCTGTCTCTGCACTGAGTTGGTCATGGACTCCGGGTTATTTCTGTTCTTTTAATCCAGTGACAGCCGTGGGTCACATACACCAGCAGCCTTAGCATCTCTCTCACCCTCTAATCGGGGGTAACAAAGCCAAGTCCTCACTTGATCTCTACTCACTCTTCTGGCCGCAGCCCTCCTTCTCCCACCCAGGAGAGAGCCCGTGCTCTCAGGTCAGAGCGATCTCCCTGGAAGGAGATGCCGTGAGACTGAGGAGGAATTGAAGCCGATGTCCTGTTGCACAGCTGCTCGCTGGGCCATTACACAAAGGAAGGATCAACCTCCTCCTCCACTACCAACTCTCCACAAAAGCCTGAGGATAGTCTGAGCCTAAGCTCCAAGGAGGGGCAGGACCTCAATACATACTAGTAATTAGTGCTTCCTATTAGCTTCTTTGTCCCACTCAGTGCACAGATTTCCGGATGATTCTCCAGAGGTGCCCGACTCCTTTGCACTGATCACACCAGGACACGGGCGCCTAACCCAGGCATTTCTCCTCACCTTGCCAGAGCCTCAACACCTACTTCTCAGCCGCTCCAAAACTAGGCACCCCAGAAGAAATGGTCTTACCTAGCTGGCTTGCAACTTAAAATTTGCTACGTGTCTCTCTACTTTACACTTCTCTTTCAATCACAAATGATGTCGGTTACTGCACGCTCCAACTGTGCACAGGGGCTGAGTGAGCAGATGGGTTAAATTAAACAGTATTGTTAGCAACATTAGGAACCAGAGCAGTTACTTTCAGACACTTTAGAAACATTATAAATGTAATGAGTTTCTCTTGCCTTTTTTTTTTGGGGGGGTGGTGGTGGTGGTGTAGGGGGAAGGGCTCCTTTGTTCTTTAAACAGCATTTGCCACTGTTTCCAGAACTGACATTGTTTTTGAAAGTTCTAGTACATCTGAATTAACTTATCACAACAGACAATTTTTTAACAAAACGTAACGACACTAAAAAGCAAGAAATATACGAGAAGTTTTTAAAAAACCACAGATTAGTTTCAGGAAGGAGAATAAACAGCAAAACCCCAAAATGGCTTATGTCCAAGCAGGTTTAAAGTTTCTTTAATTATTCATGACCACGTTAAAGGACAGTGGGCCACAAATTTAGAGATCTGAGACCCCAGCAACGCTTGTGGCTATCACATGAGATGTCTGAAGTACATCAGAACATTCATTATCTATCTTCTATTTTCAATACTAGTCAAACATCTGATTTTCCTTACTGATTTTTCCACTGGGCACCTGTTTGTAACCCTAAGCATCTAAATCTCTGTAAAACTCATTTCTCTCTTTAGTCTTTTTCTTTGCAGGGGAGGAGGGAAGGCAATAAAAGAGAACAGCAGTAAAAATATTTTATCAGAAAATCTGCAAGGCCAATGAGTAAGTTTCATTCTGCATTACTCCACTGGAATCAAACCAGATGTTAGTATGGCCTACTGTCCCTGTAGAAAGTGTTGTTAAAATAAAATAATATGGTATTTCACTGGAAAACAGAAAACATCTGTTACTCACCTCTGTGTAAAATCTTTAGACTCCATAAATAGGTAAGGCCTTTCACAACCTGAATTTAAAAGAAAAAAGCAACAACACATATTAAAGATTCCTGGTAAGAAACACTACGCATCTCAGCCGGTGTGAGTTGTTAAAGACCCGAGTTCCAATGAAGAACGGAGGCAGGACCACAAAAAGGAGAGACAAAGCATCCCTTCCAAAGGACTGCAGGACCCAGCGAACCCCTGCTGCGGACTACACGGCAACAGGTTCTTTAAGAACACACGAATAAGCTTCCCAGGATCTCTAAATTGAAGTTAGTTGCGCTTATGCTGAATCCCTTTAGGCATTTCAATGTGTTTTTAATTCATCTATCTTTGCTGGGGTGTTAAAAATCATGAAAAACAAAGTGGGTAATGATTTGTCTTCTTGCAACAAAAGCAACCCAGTGAAATTAAAGGCCAGAAAATAACAAAATCTCTAATAGCCTCTTCCACTTCACCCTCCCTTTCCCTTTCTTTCCATTTGGTGCACCTGTACTTTTTCCTCCTTTACTTCCCACGCTTTTACTTACTCAATACAAATGCTGAACATTTCTTCTTGAACTGTACAAATTGTCTTACTCTTTGTATTACTCAGCCTGGACCAAACGCAAGCCTTACTGTATCCCATAGCCCCAGAAAATACAACTGGGACCCCTAAAAGATAAGAACTGGGGCAGGCTTTGGCCTGCTATTCCAGAATTTGCTCCTTCCACTAGCTAAACTGTTACAACCAAATTTAAAAACCTTTTACTCCAGTACTACATTGGAGTGCCTTATGTATGAGATGCATTTTAATGAAAATTTGTAGGACACGCATTTATAGTATGAATGCGGGTATATTTCCCAAAACAACAACGCATGACAATTCCTCACACAGAATACGTACATACGGCTCTTTCAGATCTGGCAAGATCATCACTGGATCCAATGGCTACTCTGTTTATTTTCTATGCACAATATGATTATAATAGCCCCAAATTAAAGAAGCTGTTCAGTCAACTTGCTAAGAAAGCAGCTGGATATTACAAGTTATCCTCGCTGCAGGTTTTGTTTCTATAAAGTAATTAAACCCCAATACTTCTTGCATTTTTAACATTGTAATTTTTCCCCTAGATTTACTACTTTTACAAGCCCAGAGAACTAACAAGATTCAACAAACATATTTCTGCTACTGCTTACTTTTTACCCAAACCATCCCCGCTGTCTCAGCCAGCTTTTTCAACAGAGCAAATCTTTTTTACAAAGTTTCCATCTATGAGATGACATTTCATTCATTTTCCTGAGACACTCTCTTTGTGCATCTCCAGAACAATAAAGTATTTCCAACGTTTGTAAAGTTATGAGTTTTTCAGACAAAACAACTACATTCTTTTCATTGTCCGAGTAGACTGAAATGAAATTACTTCTGTTGCAGTGATCAAGCAGAAGTACTAAAAATATTATACAGCCTCAAAGCAGATAGCATAGTAATTTTCAGCCTTCCTATTGGATTAGAAACTAATTTTAAAATTTATTCTGTAACCAAAACCAACGTCAGTGGAATCTGAATCTCTTTTGTAAAGCAACTAATGACTCTGGATCCCCAGTAAATTGCTCTAGGTGGCAATTCCTCAGTGTTAAACTCACACTCCATACCCAACTATCTCATGGCCTCAGATGGTAATTACCTGTAACAAAAGGCCTTAGTCAAATTCTGCCCAGCGGTGTGGCCTTGTTCATGTTAGCCTTTCAAAAAGCAAAAGAGGGGAATTCTACTTACACAGCATTTTGACATAAGAAGAAAAAAAAAAAAGTACTGATGCAAAAATAAATAAAGAGGGTGCAACATTTCAGGCTTCCTCCAATGGCAAAAGTAATTTTGAGAGTAGTAAGCTTCTTTGATTATTAAATATATATTTAGACTATTTGAAATCTTTAAGATCATTACAAAATTATTTAATTTACTTTAAAGCATGTTTTCATAGAAAAAAGGAAACATTTCCTATGGGGAAAAAAAATCCACAGCTGTGAGTTATTAAACATCTTTATTATGGAACAAGTACTGAATAAGCAGTTATAAAAGACATGGTATTAAACAAACTCTCACATTCAGATTCTCTCAGGATCAGTGTACAAAGAAATGAAAAGAGTTTTTCCCTTTATCCTGGGCTGCAAATATGCACACAGGAGCCCCCCAGATGGACTAACCTAGTGTAAAGTACCGTGATTCACCTACCTTACATTTGCCTATTAGGGAAGGACTCTTAAGTATTAAATATTATTCTAAAATGGTGCTGGAAGAGGGTATCTTTTGATTGAACATCTAGCAGGAATTATTGGTATTCAGTAAAGTAGGTTTTACAACAATGACTTGACAAAGCCTTGACACAAAAAGTACTTCTACCTGCTGTCAATAACTCACTCTCTTGACAGTTCAAGTGCACATCCTTTCAGGGAGAACTTCAATCAACATTAGCACTCAAAATACAGTGCACAATGTCACTGCTTCAGAAATTGAAGTGAAAATAAATGTGTGAAGTGGCAAGCAAAGGTAGAACAGATTTTACACCGGCAGACCCAAATAAGCACACATCAGTAGGAAAACAGCAGCGACCACAACACCACTTTGGGGTTCCCAAGATGTACTTTTCCTTTGGAAAAACACACCAGCCCTTTGCACAAATAAAGAACACAAGAAAGAAGAGAGATTTCCTCTTCTCGCTGGCACTGTCTCATACAGGCAACCAGGACGAATTTTATGATGAAGTCAGAGATCACTCCAGCTTCTTGGGGACCCAAGTCTCAGCAGACTCTACCTCTTTCTCACCACTTTATCCTGCCCCTGAAAAAACAGAGCTTCTCCCCAGGCCCTGGCAAATGCTTTCCTCCTTTAAGGATTTCTTTTCACTGCCTTGCTTTATTTTCAGCATCCTGTCTTTCAGCCTCAAACCTCCCCCCCACACCACCCCCACCCCCCCCCCCCGGCTTTACTCCTCAAAAAGATAACTGAGAGAGAAGAGTATCACACTCGGCAATACATTCCTGCTATTTCAGCTTGAAAGCTGATTGTCCATCACAATTAATGGTGATCACTTCTTCAGTGGGAAATGGCTAACAAGAACGCAGAAGAACACTACGGTGTAAAGGCTACATATATTCTACGTGACTCTGTGATATCCAGTTTAATTCTCAGCAGATAAGGGTTCACATCAGGAAAAAATACAGTGGCAGTTGCTATCATCGGAAAACGTTTGATTGTCTCGGCAGACAAAACTCTCCTCTGGTTCCTGCCAAATCAGGATAAAGTCTGGTTGGAAGGGGAGTGTATGAGAAAGCAAGTACCATTCATGCCCATTAAGCAGTGCATTGCAGGTACCTGGTCAGTATTTATAGCAGTATTTCACGGAAATGAGTGAGAAACGAGTAGCAACACAGTCCTATCCTTTACGGCTACAGAAAGTCAGGGTTGTCAAGAAAGGGATGTCTGTCCGGTAGTTCAGCCCCAGCCTGTGGAGATCAAAGAGTGCAAGGAAATGACCTTGAGCACAAGTCGGTGTTTAATTGAGCAAGTGCAGCACAGGGCTAACGCGCTCCCTTTGCCATGTCGTGTCGAACAGACACAGATCTTGTTCTAGACCAGCTGGAATTTCCTATGCCTTTCGTGCTCGTTGCGGTGAGCAGGACAAGTGTTTTTAAGGGTTGTCAGTCCACCGCTTTTCATGACGATTACATTTGTATAACAAGAAAGGAAGCAAGAAAATCATCAAGTCGGAGTGAGGGGAATGCTGGGATTGCCGCTAAATATCTATACGTGCCTGCATCATTTTCCTCTGGAAATGGTTTCCCTTAAAAACTTCTACAAATACGACAAAAGGGTATTCTAATTAACAGATGTGCAGGTCACACGTATTATTAAGCAGCTTCAATAGACTAATGCATTGTACACCTCAGGAGAATAAAAGACAAATGACTCTATGTACATGGTGCAAGGAAGGTAGAAAGAAAACATGCAGACTGGGAAAAAAAAAAGAGATTATGGAAGCTCCAGATTTTGTCCACAGAATCCATCCATGCAAGCTCCAGCTTTTGTTTGACATTCTCCTTCTCACCAGTACAGGAACAGAAATCCTTCAGGCTTTGGGTAATCTTCACAAGCTGTTCGGGGTGGGGATTATGGTGTCTGTGTACAGTACTTGGCAAAAAGGTGCCCCAACCCACAAAATGGGCTGCTGGGCTCTACTGAAATGTCAGACACCAAGATGCAGGGTAGCCATTTGTGAAGACTTAAAGGAGCCACTCCTGCTGCCACTGATAAATTATAGAGAAAACAAAAGCTTTCACTGCCTCCTTCCAACAAGTCTACTATGGCAATCGAGCAAAAAATCAGCACCAGAGCAGAGGAAGCTGCCAGTGCTGGTTCAGCCTCAGCGCACACCTTCTGTTAGGGAGAAGCAGGAGAAAGGGGCGAGTTCCTTCTCTGAAGGCACCCGCTCCTTTGTTCACCTCTCTACTGACCCCCTGCACTGCAGCGGGCACGGTACAGGTTGCTAAAGCAGCAAATAAAAGAACGAGAAAAAGTTAAGTATCAGCTCACCGTCCATGTCAGGGAGTCATGCTCACTAACTAACAGATTTGTAAAGAGATGACCCGCAGGTGAACCAAAAAAAAAAAAAAAAATCAAGACATAAAAGATGGGGCTAAAGCACCATCATTATGGGTAAGGGAAAAATTGGAAGAGAACATCTGCAGAATACCAAGCCAGGTGGGCTGGGGAGGATGGGGGAGAGGAGAGTCAAAAGCAAGTAAGGAAATGATAAGGTAAGTTAGTGTGGATGTATTAAGCACACGACATGAAGTGAGATAAGGAAAAGGACAAGGACGAAGCATCTGAAGAAACGCTTGAAGGCCCATCCCAGTATTATTACACTGTACCCATGCTACATAGCATCAGGAATATGAGGATACCATGAGCATCTTATCATTCATTGCTCCATAGGGAAGAAGAGATGAAACGTTTTTACTCTGAACTAAAGGTGAAAAGCATTCAAATTCCATAAGAAACTGCTAGGCTATATAATGAGCAGATTTGAAACTACTTAGAGGAAACAGCATCAGAGAGGGATGTTCATCACCCTGGGCAGACCACACAAATTAAGAGAAAGTAGAGCTGTGAATTACAATGAACAGAGACTAAATAGCTGCCTGTGTTGGATTAAAGGATTTAAATTGTCAGCTTGATGTATAATGAATGTGAAAACCCAGCACTTAATTAAATGGCACGATAGAATAACTTTGTTATGCTTTAAACTGCTTAAGTTATCAAAGTATTCCTTATATTTAGCAATTGTTTAGCAGTATCTCTCTCCCTTGTGAGATCCACTAAGACATGGTCACATACCCTGTGTTCAGCTGTGGCAAAATATGGAACTTTTTTAGTGTTCTGTAATCTGCGTTTTCAATCACGGCTAGTGAATTTCTAGCAACGCAAAGTCACTGAATGCTGCTGAGACACAACGATGGGCTACCAGGTGCTCTACGGATCCCACTGTCAACACCTTGCTACCAAACTGAGTAGACACTGGGGACAGATAGTTCTTCCCAGATCACAGACCATCTCCCTGCTCACCACCCCTAAAATGACTATTAGCTCTTCAACCATGAGTGCTCACGTGTGAAGGGTCCCAGCAGAGGGGTGAGAGAGCAGCCTGTCCCCGGGCAGCCTTCGTCAGGCCTGGCTTGTGCCAAATAAAAACTTCAGCCTCCTCCTTATCTGCCTTAAGGAGTACATCCGCCACAGGGGAAGACAGAAAATGTGTTCTGCCATTGCATTTTGATAACAGGAACTGACTTAATTTTTCAACCTGGAAAGCAAATCTAATTGAGTTACTTTGTACAGAATGAGGACAGTTAGAATGGAGATTACACAGGAGAATCAGCAGAAGCAGCAGGCGAGGGATCACCGTAAGGGCTAGGACAGGGCTTCTGAATCACTTCTTAAAGGAATCACATAGCCCAGAAGGACTTAAAGGCGAAATACAGGCGATTAAGAGGACTGCTCCATCCTACAAGGGTTGATATGAAGAAACATGACCACACAGTTCTCCAGCAAATTCATGACTTTTTTTCTTATCCTGTTCAATTTATCACATCCTTTTACATTTCTTGAGCCTCCGGCAACTCATGTGTTGGTCATTCAAAAGGAAGGCTTCCTTAACCCCGGTGTCCTTGTGCACACAGGATGGTTAGGAAGAGCATGAGATAGGAAGGACCCTCCCTTTTACACAGACACTGAGGACACGGATCCTGGACGTGACTCAGTGTCCCAAGGGAGCACGTGCGCACTCAAATCAGAGATGCATTACGTGCACAATCAAAAACTGAAAGACAAAAAGAAAAAAGTACTTACAGCTACTGCTATTCTTCCGAGTACATGTTCTGGAATTTTTCTATAAACATCCAAAGAACCCCCTGCAGGGACAAACAAAACGTGCTTAGGTAATACAAAATGAAATACTGCCCTAGATTTGAAGTCACAAGGGTTTTCTAGGCCTTGGTTATTAATAAAAACACCATCAATGATGTAACAATAACTGTGTCAGAAATAACTGACCTTAAAAATCTACCAAACTCTGAATAAACACATGAAACCATACTCAGGTCTCTCTTCACCCACATTACTTATTTTTGCCTGCAGCATTCATACTCAAATTCCTGTTAGAAATCCTCCCAGTCACAGGACAGAATATCAAAACTGGAGAACTGAAAGCCACCAGGCTTGGAGTAACTTCTCAGGAACAATGAAGTCATCCCAAAAAGCAACAGCGGACTTCAAAGTCCCAAGTATCCTAACCCTTGTCCCCAAAACCTGGCGCTAGCATTACATTGTGTCTGATACAATGCTATTATACGTGCTTAAAGCGGTTTCCTCCTGATGATCAAACCAGTGAAAGTTTGGTTGAGCATGGCAGTCTGTGTCCACACTGATGGCTGAAAATGAAAGACAAGGGGCTCCTGGGCAAGCGGATAAGTTTTGCCAGTAAACTCCAGTATGGGAGACAACTTGCTGTCTGGCATAACCCTGTCCAGCCAGCACCATACATTGATGGGGAAAGGAGAAGCCTAAGTCCCTCTAATGGCTCCACAGACATTCCCAAGGGACCGGGAAGGATTGTTTCCCTTATCTTCTGCAAAGGAGATTCATGACCAAAACCAGTGTTCAAAATGGCCCTGGGGTGAAATACAAATTCTTGGGCAAGAAAGTAAATTTAAAATTGAGAATTAAAAATATTCAAGTAGAATGGCACACCCCCCCCCCCAAAAAAAAAAAAAAAACAAAAATGCAAAAAACCAAGAAAATTACAAGCAGAGCATATTACCCTTAGCTTGCAAGAGCGTGTTGTCTTATTCAAGGCCTGAGGTTTTGGAAGCACTCAGCACTGACCTAACTCTGGTCTCAGTGTAGCATATGGATTTTACTGATGATACCACCGGGAAAAGAGTTAGGCCAATACTCAGCAAGTAAGAAAACTACACCTTGTACTTTGCTTATGGTTCAGTTTTAAAAAGTAAACCCCATTCATTCACTAATGCTGCAGTCTAAAGAAGTCACAAGGTCCTTATTCCAGTCTTCAGCCTTAATAATACAATAGTTCTTATTTATACTATACACGTTATTCTAATGATTGGGGTTTTGTGGGGGTGGTTGTTGTTTTTTTCCCCTCATCTTCCTCATCATCTCTACTCTCAGAAATACAGTATATGCTTATCTTCACTAATGTTGCTCTGATTCCAGGTGACCGAAACTACTATTCGTTCATTAAGTTTAATCTTTCAACTCATATTGTCCACATTGCCTGTGGATTATAATGAATCTCCATTTTAAAAGTAAATGTAAGTACTATTTAATGGAAATAAGAGGATGTAGCATCACAGATACCTACTGCTCATTACAAAAAGCCAAACAGAAGGCAATCGTATGGCAGGTGGTTCCTGTTAACGCTTATAACAGATCCTCAAATTTTGGACAAAAAAAGACCTATTTTCATACACCAAACTGCTAAGTCTCGCTATTAGAGACATCACTAAAGGTAGTGCTGTTTGAAAAATGAACCAAGTATCTTTTTGCAAACAATCGGGGAAATCTGCCATTTTTCTATGGAGAAAAAAATTCTGTAGTGGACAACATTTCCAAAGCCAAATAATGTTAGCTCCCATATCCACGTGTAGACATCTAGGTACAGTCTGACAGCCTGCACCTCTCACTGCTTTTAAGGAGAATTTAGCAGGTGTTCAGCAGTTTCAAGGAAAAGAGGCAACAACGTAAAGTAAAAGGTAATAGTGCATTTCACCATCTTTATTTAGAACATCATCTTTATTATAAGTATAAAAGCACAAAGATTAGAAAGCCTCATTTCACATCTCTGTCGCTCTTTAAGATCAATTGGCAGGTGGGAGGGGGATCCAGGTCAGTTGAACCTCAGTGTTTTGATATTTGCAGACTTGGAGTTACTTGGCTTTTTCTTGTTTGCAGGTGCCAGGGAAGAACCAGCATGGTACCGTGTACCGCACGTGTACCCCTAAGTCATGAAGATCCCCAAAGAGGCAGATCCAGCTCTACCTAGGTAATTCAAAAAGGAAATACCTATGTTTTGTAATACGGTACAGGATACAACTGGGCAGAGTCATGGGATACGGATTCAGGAAATACTACAAACTGGCCTATGACAGCCAAAAGGGCTAAAAATTTGTCAAGGTTAAAGCTGTTCATCTGCAGGGTGAGAAAGTATTTTTTCTTATCTTCACGTGCATCCTTACGCATCAAAATTAAAGGTCTGGGGGAAAAAAAAAAAAAAAAGGCAAGGTCCCTTTATTTGCATTTTGTTCTTCCTTTAAATGATTGCTGTTGCTTTCTGCCAGAAGGAGTGCACAACATGAGGCAGACCAGAGGTCATCTCCAGTATAATTCCAAGTAATTTGTGCATGGTCAGTAAACACCATCGTTGTGCAACATCATGAGGGATGCATACCCTAAAGGCTTAAAAAATTTCAAACAAGAATTCAGAACTGCAAGCATTTGTGTCCATCATTTTTAAAACTCTCTGAATTAGCAGGAGCGTACGTACTCTAGGCAGGTGCGTGTTTTGGCATGAGCAGATGCTTCCTTACTGCATGTGACTACTGCGTAACACAGGCTTGCAAGTCTGAGAGCAATTGCAAGGACAGAACAGAGAAATGGCTAATAGTCACACAGCATGAGAACAGCAAAGAATTTAACTTGTGGGCTTTGCTGAATAAATATAATACTTTTTCATCAAATATAGAAAATCTGAGAAAATACTCATGCTTGGAAATGGGGCACAGCGATCACTGGGACAGAGGTAGTAAGTGTAAAAAGAGAGAAATAACAGTAATAACAGACCATTTTAACAGGGAGAAAACAAAATGCACCGTAAAACCCTAAAGGGCTTTATCCGTGGTCCCCATCAGAAAGCAAGCTACTCAACGATGCTTAACGGTACACATTTGGCTTTGGAAATTTTTCCTGCCAGAAAGCCTTCCCTCCATAGCAAATTATTTGTGAGATCCTTACTTCTTTATATCCAGCTTAACTGAACCTTTGTGAAAAACCTGGATAGGGCATAAAATGCTGGCTCATAAGAAAATCCTGGAGAGAGTAATAGACTATTGCTTGTAACAACAACGTGATGCTGGAAGTTGAACGCTGCGAAGGGGGTTCTCGAGCACGAGACACAAGGGGACCGCATCTGTCATGAGACACGCTCTCAGAATTGATACACAGAGGGCAGCAATGACTATAAATTGCTGTAATCAGTGTACTTTTCCTGCCTTTTCTCCAAGAATGCCACACAGCACAAGATTTCAAAGCGAAGTACTAATGCATCTCTGTAATGACAGTAGCATCAGATTGTGGGGAAGGGGATACTGTTGGTCTGAAGATTCACGCTGCGAGAAACAAGAGTACACTCAAAAAGAAACTCAGCGCAGCACTGCTAAACAGCTGTGTTAGAAAATAATTCCTTGTCTTGCAATTAAGAGACAATTTCCACTGAAAACACATAGGACATTGGGTTAATAGATTTCTTTAAAAGAAAATCTGTTTTGGCTATCAAAACAGTAAAAGTGAGGAACAGCTGTTTTGTCAGCGAGGACAGATTGCATGGAAGACTCAGATATCAAACCACAAATTAAGCTAGCAGTTATTTCTGTTCTATTTACATTTTCAATAAAAGTAAGTGAACTTACACTCGGGGAAAATACAGCGTACCATGGAGAATATAACAACACAATCCCAATACTAACCTGTTTTTTTAAAAGCTACCTGCAAGGTTATTAATACATATTTACATTTGCAAGTCATATTACTGCATTTTGCTCCATTCTGGAAAAGCACATCTTTATACGATTTTCCCATTTACATACTTAGCAATCAAAAGCACACTAGATACACAACTCACCATCCATGAACTCTGTACACAATGAAATTCTGTTTTCTACAAAAAAAGCACCATAAAATCCTATGATATATGATGAGTCACACTGCAAAAAGAAAGGAAAAAGAGAAACCCGTTTTAAAACTTGCTGTAAGAAGATTCTAAGCAAGAATAATGAAAAGGAGAAAACCTATATACCTTATAAAGAATTTCTAACTCCGACATTATCTGCTTCTGGAGTTCCAGTGTTATATCTAAGGGTATGACCTAAAATACAAAAAATGGACATATGATCAGAGTTGCCATAAAAAGTGAATTATTCAAAATAAAAAACGGAAGATCCATGTATTAATTATCCTTATGTGAGAAAAGGAAAGAGAGGAATAGGTGGAAAGAATATCTTAATAGAGCGATGAGCAAAGGAAGGAAATGGAAACGAAAGGACAGACTTATTTACGTTTAAAAGCCAGCTACAAGTAAACTAAGTTATACAGCCAATTTTATCCACGAAATGTTGTAAGTTTGTGGTTTAACCATTTGGCCAAAAGACAAGTTAGAACTTGAACACAAGCCCCACACATAATGCAAAGAGCAGGCGTGGTAGATCTGCAGGTCGGTAAACTCGGAGCTGCGGCTTATTCACCCCAAGCGTGATCAGCTCTCAGCTCCAGCTCGGTACAGCCGCCTCCTCACCTGCCCAGCACTGGCTTTTCTCGCTGCAAAGACGTCTCGGGAAAAAGCCTGGAAGGTTGGGACCCCAGCAGGCCTTGCTGAATGTGCCGATGTTAACTCTAAGGGCTAAATAAGTACTGTGGTATTGAAAGTATCTCTGAATGTCTCAGTGATGCCCTAAAGGAGTGGCTCTCACCACCGCTCTTACAGTTTCAGTTTCTTTAATATTTACCCCTTTTTTAATATAAATTCCTAACATGGTACGAAACATGGAAAACTTAAATATACAGAAACAATGCAGATGATAGCAGATGGTATAGGTGCTTACATAAGCATCACCAAAGTATTCCTCAAATCAACTACAAACAACCTGACTTTGAGCGCCCAGCAGCTCAAACCAGCCGCTCACTGTCATGCTTATCTGCTGCTTCCTTCATCCGTGCCCTCGTTTTTCATCGTTTTGGGCCAGGCTGCTATCCAGGACTAAAGTACCAAGTGCTGCAGTGAAGGTGGGGTGCGCTGCCTGGAGTTACAAGTTTTCAGGATTTTCAAGACAGACCCTCTTAATAAGGATGCTGGTTCCGTTGGAACCAGCACTGAAAGGCCACTTTAACAAACAATTCTTTGCCATCATTATTTGAAGACTTGCACGCTTAATTATTAAGTACTACTATATAAACCAAAATGGACTCCAAATGCATTTAGCCAGGCTCAGCCTGCTACCACACAATATTTCACGGTTTAATACTTTAAGCTAAAGGGAAACAAAAGCTAGTCAATTTGCAGAATTAGCAGAATAGATATTATAGGCTGCATATACTGCTGACAAAACAAAATACAGAGAGACCATTTCCAAACACATGCATTTTACAGTATCAAAATCTGTCTAAAAGAAAAAACGATAACCTGTTTCTATCAAGAGTTTGCTTTAGGGTTATTTATAAAAGCTGTCACTAAACTAAATTGTAAGTGTAATACAGGGCTGCCAAGAAACGTTTAACACACTTGTCTAGATCAATAATCATTTGCCAACAATATTCACTTACATTTTTCCAGCGTGAAAAACTTAAAATAATTTGCTGGAATACCATCAGTTCTACCCATTGAATATTAACAGAATTTAATCTTGTCAACAGTCTAAAATTAAATTTTATCTCCCTAAATTCTACTCACAGTGAGAAATTTCCCTGCCTCGTTCACTGTGAAGGCTCCACCGACCTGAACAATGACTAGTTAGCATGATCAGCGTCAAATACATCACTGCCATCCAATCAACCAAGACCTGGCATGAAGAAAGGTCTCTGGCTGATTTGCATTAACTATAATTACATACAGACCCTGCATTCTAATAGTGAGGATAACCTGGAAAAGCAGAGCTACCCTATTTACAAGTATTCAGGATACTACAGGGTCGGGCACGTACAGAAATGGACTGCAACGGTATGGCAAGCAGATATCACCACAAAATAAATTAGGAGAGATCACCATCTCACTTTCTCTGCATAACTATTGTACAGAAGTGTTCTCTTCCACCTAAACATCCGCGACTTACTACACAGGAGAGACACCCATCTGAAGGTTGGAGGAACCTTCTGTTATTGACAGCACTGAAATGGGGGCAGAAAGAGGGAAAAAATATGTATATAGCACTGCCTTAATCTGCATTTGTAATCTCCATGGTCATACTCCTTTTGTATAAAATTTCCAAGCCTATTTAGAAAATGAAGTTTGTATGGGTGAAACAACTTTTAAGAATATGTGAGCTGACTGTTAAGCATGGGCCCAAACAGTGTTAAAGCAACAACAACAAAAAAAAAAACCCCAAAAACCTCCTCAAACCCATTGCTACCAAGGAAAAAGCTGTGAATAAGGATTCGGCTGCAACTTCCACAACTGTAACACAGGTAAGCAAATGAGATGTAACATTTGACAATAAACTTTCCCAAAACAGCACCTTTGGAAAGAGCTTTGTAGCAAAAAATCACCACGATGGTCTCAGAATTCTTGAGAGCTGAAAAGCAAAACTGAATCCACCAGGCACAGAATAAAACGCTGCGAGTTCACACCGCGCTGCTGAGCACATGCAGGAGCAGAGGTTCTTAACAAGTCTGCACCAGAAGCTACCAACAAAAGTCCGAGGAACAGAGGAGCTCGGCAGGTTGCCGCTGATCCGCGGTCCCCAGCCACCCGTGCCCGCCAAGGGGTGACCGAGCCTCGGGGATGCGGATGAACAGGAGCGATCCAGAGATGGGCCAAGGGCAACCTGGGCTGGCAGCCGAGCTCCAGTGCCTGCCCCCATTTCAAAACTAGTCGAAATGGTGCCTCACAGGTAGAGCTGGAGAAGGATCCTAGACAAGGGAAGCATTTTTTATTATTATTTAGATGACATGGCAGTCCTCTGGGATTCAGCAAGGGGCTCCAAGCACTCCTGCACATCTTCCTTATCAAGTTCCTGCCTAATATACAACAATCGTGGAATCGCTTAGCATGCTTTAACGTATGTGAACTCCACATACCTAACGTTTCAAGTGAAAAGGGTTAATTTTTAAAAGAGGAATACCTGAGCGTATTTCCTCTGCTCTCCACTACACCTCCAGGACAAATAAGGATGAGTTGTCAAGTTAAATACAAGCAGTCAAGTGACTGAATTATAATTTACTCTGTGCTCAATTTAAATTAGTGTGAGGCTATTAAAATATACAGTATAAATACGGCAATTCATCACAAGCTGTCATGGATGACTTCATCTATTTGCTGGAGTGGCATACGTTCCACTAAAGGGAACGAGAGCAAAATCACAGGTCAAATTAAGCTGCTATTCTGTTTTAATTCACTTATTTAATCTGTGGCGACATAATTGTCTTTTACAGTATGTACAACTCAAAGGAAATTTGGGAGTATTATAGTCAGTATACAAATGATTAATCAAATGGTCCATTTAAATGCTAGCTTAAGAGCAGGAGAAACTAAAAACAGTTGAAGGATGGCAATCAGCCAGCGTACGCTCAAATTTTTCATTCGGCTTTTCCCCTCTAATTAGAAAAAAGTTACCTTGGAAAATTCTATTAAGTCCTCTGCACATTATCTATCTGTAAAGTTTACATAAAATATGTAATGACACAGCTTTGGTCTATAACACAGCTATTAGCATTGGTTTGTTTTCCTGTTCAATATATTTGCAAGATTATCTACCAGCTAAAAGCATTTTAGTCAACAGGTTTTCAGAATGTTATCTTGTCCTACCAAATCTGTATATCATTGTCAAAAAAAGCCTCCCAAAATGCAGAGCTCTGCTTTCACAGATCCATCCAGCGATGTCCCTTTTAGTGCGGTAATCCTCTGTCAAAACACTTGATCCTTGTGATGATCGTGTCAAGACGCTGGCATTACCATCCTCTTTTTATTGCTGGGTATGCTGAGCTATGGATGTGTTAAGTAATTTTCTTAATAGAGCAAGCCGGCATGATCACTATCATAGCAGGTTTCCTGACCTCCAGTTTGTGAGCATGTTATTTTAAACTATATAATAATACGCACATGTTGATGCAGTATTTCTTCTGAAATCACACTAAAAAGATATGATTGAGAGTGACAGGACCACCATGAGTAGTATCTACAAGAGAACCCAGTTTCCCAAATCTTCAGGATGCTAATTATCTGCCAGGACTAACCAAACCCTTGGACTCCAAGGGAAAGGAGGAGGTGAAATTGCTGGGGGAAAAGGATTTTTGCCACAGGGAGGTGATTTCAATTAACCTTGCAAAGGGTGAACTCATTTCCCCTCCTGCCTGTGTGATTTTTCTCTTGCTCCACCTCCTCTCCAGGCAGCTTCTGAGGGCACCCACAGCCCCACGGGCAGGCTGGAGAGGAGCAATGCCAGCGCCGAGCAGAGCTGGCACAGAAGCAGCTCTCTGTAGAGCTTGAAAAAGATTATTTGGGGAAGCAATGCAGTAGGTACCAGGGAGAAGCAGCATCCTTACACAACCCCAGCGTTCAGGGGAAGAGCTTTTTTTAGTTCCGTACTGAAAGGTGTAATAAAAAATATTTTTGATTATTGATTTTTCTGTACTTTTGTGCCTATTACAACTCAAGAGAATTCCTGTCTTACTCCAACTGCTTACGACAAGGTTTAGGAATGACGGATACGACTTGAAAGGACTTTTCCAAAATTACTTTTTCAAAAACTTTTTCAAGTGATACTTGTATTCCATATAATTAGAGGTTATTTGGATGTTATTTCAATTTCCTATTTTCCACATGTAGAGAATCATTTCAAACCCAGTAGTAAGCATTTGCTTTTCTTCAATTCATTGGAAAGTCAAAAGCACTGCTCCTAGTGAGGTGAAGGGATTTACGTGATCCTCAGCAAAGCCGAAACACGGGCAGAATCTCCTTTTAGTAAATTATATCTGACTGGAACCACAAGACAATCTGAGCCCAAATCTGAGAGTTACCCTTACCTGTAAATATTGCCTAGTAAATGTAAATGCTTCATTTGAAGTCTTAGTATAATCTTACATCTTTAAACTCCATCTAACACCAATTCTGCTTGCAGCAACCAGCTGCCATCACTCCTTTTGCCCTCCTCTCCTACCCCCACATTCTTTCAGTTTAACTCAGTTACACCACAATGCAATGATTAAATAAAGACAGCAAAAAAGAAAAGAAATGAGACAAAAAGCCCATTTTACAATTTTCTAAGTAATTATTCCATAAATTATATTTTTTAAAATATACCTTTTTTGATCTGAAAATATTAATTGGAATAGTATGAATGCAACAATTTGTTTTCCAAAAGTCTCTACTGTTTTGAGTTTTAACAAAATTGCCAAATTAAAAAAAATATTTTTATCAAAAAAAAGGACATATTTCAGTATTTTTGCATAGATTAACTGAATAATTTAATTTACAAATGTAATCTAATGTAACAAATTACGTACAAGAGCTGGCATACTGTTGTCAGAGTTGTGCTATTAGTTTACCACAACTTTAACTGAACTTTCAGACAAGACTGGTATTTATCTGACCACGTAACACTACAGTATACACCCTCACTGCAAAGACAGCTAACAAGGAGGAAAAAAAGCCAAATCAGGTGGATAAAAAACAATCGGGGGGGACACGGGACATTAAAAGAAACAAACCTGTTAAACCCACAAAATCTCCTAGGAGAACAGAATACTATCCCAAAGAAAACAGGGAAATTCTCTTTATTTAAAAATGAGGTTGCAGAGACCACTCAAGAATATGCCCTTGGGGACGGTTTGGCATTAGCAGAGAAAGGTACAGGCTGACATCCAGCGACCTTTCCATCCCCGCTCCTGTAGCACCGGGGTTCAGGTCGGTGAAGCGGCATCTCCGCCAGCCGCTGGAGAGGCACAAGCCACAGCTGCGCTTGGACACGTCCGCGTAACCCCCCGGGAAGACGCGGTGGTACCTACACACAGCGCCAAGCAATTCCCGGTGGGTGAACCCGGGATTCTGGGAACTCTGTGCTCATTTGGAATTACTAGATTTATGGACGAGAGTTTTCCTGCATAAACAATGTGGACTTTAATGCAATAAAACAAATCGAGATCTAACAATCGGAGGGAGGGGAAGGAAACCAAGGTCAAGAAAGAATGGAGAGAAAGAAAGAGAGAAAGGAAATTACTGTAATATCTTACCTTTACTGCTAGTATTTTTCCACTAGGGACATGATATGCCCTGCATGAGGGAAAAAATTAAATAACTTGAGATCACATAAAATTACCTCTATACATAGGTGCAACATGTATACACTAATTTCACAGGAAAATGACTTGGAGCTAATACGTTTTACATTAAACCAATTTTATACAGCATTTCTAAAGAAAGACTGATGAAAACAATTGATCAAAAAAATATACTTACAATGAAACCATTTAGTGGGTTTTTACATCTGCATGTTTTATATAAAATCCACACATTGCAGACTTTTGTGCAGTGTAATAGCAAACTTATAAGTATTAATTCATCCACTTGCACATTTTCTTTCAGTGAAATAAAGTCACGATATATCCATTATTCAGAATCTTCACGTAAAACAAGGTTTATCACGCAAGTTTGCCAGTCCTACGGGTATTTTCAGTGGTAAGACAGTGAGATAGACAGCTATATCAATTAAAGTGAAGTAAAACAGGTAATAACTGATTGTTTATCATAACCTAAGGACTCACAGAAAATATTAGCAAAATGAACTTTCTGCATTTGTAGTTAAGATTAGTATGTGTGTGTGCATATAACGTTAGAAAGCACTATTATTAATGCTCACATGTACCCAAAATAATTTTCCACAGCATTTCAAGAGCAGTTTGTCTTAATTTCTGAAGACAAACATTTATAATTGGCTATTTAACAATGACTTGTGTATTCCTAACCATGAACTCATAAGAAAATAAAAAGGTAGGTGGAAAAAAAAAAAGTCTACTAAAAATCCAATGTAATTTTGCATAAAAACAAAACCATTAAAGGTTTTCCTCTTCACTAGTTTTATTGTCTCATACTGATTTATGACACCATGCACAGCAATGTCATATATGTGGCACTAACTTTAAAGAATTGTAATATTTTACCACTATATACCTCTAGCAATTATTAGTGAAGAAAAGCTTTAATAGTTTTTTTTTGCATGGAAAATCATACACAGTACAGGGCGAGACTGTTGTTTAATCTTATTTATAACCCTGAGCGCTTACATAATTTCTGTTAATAGCTCGGAAGTTTCTAAAAACTTCACCTTAATTTAATAACTCATGGATAAACATTTATGTAACCGAAAGGCATTAGCTTTTAGGAACAAACACAGTTTAAAAAGGCATACCAAAAATCAGTGTTATTTACTACCAGTACAACAGGCAAACAGCAAAATCATCGGACGAAGCTCTGACAGACTGGTAGCTGAACGCATAATCAATGAATCCAACGAAGTAAATGAACTTCGCTGTAACTATGGATGAATCAACAGTGGCAAAACATTATGGACTTAAGATCAGCAGAAATGATACGAAAATGAACAGGTTGAGATAGCATGCTTAACGTCTGTTAGCTTAATATGTACTGTGCCGGACAGTTTGGCAACTTAATTAGCTTGTCAAGAAAGCTGATCTTTTTTCCATAAGAGAGATCTCCTGTTTCCAAGTGAATTAAAAGGGAAGACTTGATTATTTAATTATGATGCACGCTAATTCATCCGTGGAAGTTTGGGTTAAATTTCCAGCAGAGGGCAGATACCTGGTTTGGTTTACAGAGCACTGACAGTACCAATTTAACATTTAATTATCGCTGAGAATTGGATCACAAAGGAGATACCATGCCCATGGGTACAGCGTGTCCAGTGGCTTTGCAAATGGCATGCTACCTGGGAGGAGAGGAATTTGTTTACTCCAGGCCGATCCGACATCTCCATTGTCCTGACCTTCCTCAACGCAATAACTGTAAAGTGATTAATGAAGTTTGAATAGGAGCTTTGGTTACACCAAAAGACAACCCTACACCTCTGTAGTGTTTTAATTAACAGCTAACACTTCAAATTAGTCTGTGGTTGCTACAGTAATTACCCGTTCCAATGAGTGTGTAGGGAAAACGTTTTTGTTAGATATTATGTAGAACTATAAGTTGGAATTGATCATTTTGGTTACAGTCAGCGCAGCTAAAGCCTGAAGATTTAGTACCTTTATGTAGCTTCAGAAGGATGCACTAAAAAAAACCCCCACAGAATAATGCGCACAGCATGAAGAAACACATACTTTTTGTGCATACTGCACCCGCCAGTAAGTCTATGGATGTCTACGAGGAGATTAAACTAATATTCATACTCTATAAGTAATGTGAAGTCTCATCTCAAGGGTCAACTCTCACAGATTTCGGTGTCACCTCCAAAAGTAAGTAAACAAACTCATCATTGTAGAACCAGATCATTAGGGGAAGCAAAGTAGCAAAATGCAAAAGGTTCCTCAGCAACGCTGTACATTTCAGTGAACACACACTTAAAAATCTTCCAGGATGGTAGGCAAATGATGTCGCCTAATAAACAGCGACAACAACAGCTCCTCTTGCTAGGAATGCATTTGAGCAGTGCCTAACAGTAAAGACAAGTGGATGTTAAAGACGAGGGAAAACAGTTGCTAAATAGCTGCTGAACTACTTAAAGACAAATGTAAAGAGCAGGAATTAAATATACTCAAACACAAAATATTCAAGGAAAACAATGTTTTGACATTTGCAAAATTTCATTCCTTGCAGAAATCAGCTCTGGGAAAACAAGTTCATTCTTCTGCTCTTTTTTGTTGGGGTTTGGTTTTGGTTTGCTTTTGACCCACTGCAAAATCTCTAACAGATGATTGAGAATAGGTGGCTATAAATCATTTATTGTTAAGGAGAAATCAAAGAGAGAGTGCTACATCAGAGAGAGCCAACTTCTGCAATCAGAAGTTTAAAAAGTAATTTTGAACACTTGATGCCAGCATCAACTATTAAAAAACAGAAAAGTTATTCTTTAAATTTTGTTGCAATTTGCCAACTGCAGGAAGCGGGTTCCGATGCACATTGCCCCTTCCCTCTCTGTCTCTTAGTTACATTAGGAATTTATAAGACAAATACCACAGCGCGGAGTGCTTGCTCTCTTTACTCTCTAGAGAGGAAGCTCCTAACAGACATCGGGACAAATTAAGAATATATTCTCATGCAGGGCCTGATCCAGATCCCAACTCAGGTTAGCTGGAGAACTGCACCTACCGTAAACATGAGGTTTCATTATTTTAAGTGCAAATTGATGGAAATGCTATGAGACTAATAACCACCATAACAACAACTTTCTCCAAGACGAAAAATACCTTTGAAATATACATTTTAAAATGATGGCATAGTATTTATTAAAATAGTAGAAAAATAAACACAACAGCAATCAGACAATTCATTTGGTGCCCAATTTCTGCACATAAAGAAACTGTAGCTCCAATACCCTGCACCTAATTATTTTTTTTAATTTAAAAAGAGGCAGTTGTTAGCTATTGTAGCCACAGCATTTTTTTTAGGCTGAGGACAATGATTAAAGTTATTAAAAAAAGCAAAGCTCAGGAATCCATTTTGGGATACCAATCTTACACGACGATGAATTCTTTTCAAATTCACCAAAGTCTGACTGCAAATAGGTACTGTGCATCTGTAAAAAAGATGGATAGCGCAAAAAGTTGTAGATACCTTAAACCGATCTGCAGTGACATCTTCAAAGTGAAGAGTAAAGGCTAGCGGTTGAAAATTGCATCTTAGTCTCAGAAATATATATGGGAAACAAGAAAATAACTCATACTCATTTTCCCAGGAAAATGAAAATTCTTCACGGAAGCAAACTGTTCTTTCTTGATGCTCAGAAGTATATTTTTGTTTCTATGTCCAATACAGATAAGGGACAAAACCTGCACTTGACTGAGTAACCAATTTAATAATTGCCAGATGAGGAGAAAGGTGATGAACAATACAGAAGAAAGGAGTAAACGCAGGCACACCCCTTATACATATCAGCAGCACAGGGACCAAGTTAAGAGATTGTTGTTTAATTAAAACCAAGTTTTAATAACTCAGACTAGTAACTCTCCCAACAAAATTTTTATAGGCTTCACAAAAGAAGGAAAAAAATCTTCAGGGAAGATGGAGGAAAGAAAGCAGCAACTTTCAGACCTCCCCAGGAAAAAAATATTCCAGTAACAGAGGCAGTGTGGTAGAAAGCACCGCATGAGCTCCAAGAAAGAGGGGGAAAACGCAGCAAGAAAGCTGGAAGCTAGATAGGGAGAAGGCGAGTTTTGGGGGGCCTTCCTTGCCTCCTGCCCTGGCACATTGTGGCAACGTGAGGTGGAGGAAGCGACCGACGTCTCCTTTTGGGAAGTTCTCCTAGTGAACACGCATGGGCACGCGATGCGGAGAGGTTGGCTTAAAGCTGCTGCATGTCATATAAGGAAAGGACAGGCAGATTTCAAACACTGTGTATTTTGAAACGTTCCCACTGGGGAAAAGAAATGTAAATCTCTTCCTTCACATTCCCACTGGAGTTCATTATTCTGAGCCCCCTACATCCAATGAACAGCTTCTAAGCAAGACTGGCACAGTTGTGTCAAATATTTTATTAACCTTGACTATTAACCATATCCCTAGATATTTAAAGCCCTGAAGGAACCCACGCGAGCCAAGTCCTTTAGCGCAACTTTGTCTTCTCTACTCTAAAAATCAAGCGTGCCCCTCAGGGAGCGCTGCAAAGGCAGCTTGCCCAGCTCCGTGGCAAAAGCTGGGTTATTCTGGGGAATAAGAAAGACAGTGTGAGCAAGCGTGCGCTCTGCTTGAACAAAGCCCTCCAGCTAAGCCAGAAAAACTTCTGATGGACTGCGGAGTACAGCGCGTGCATCCCTTGTGTTCCAGAAAATAAAAATCAATATCATGGAAAACTAGAATAGGGCTTTGGGGAAACTGCCAACTCCTTGGCATCTCCCTCCATATATAAGTGTTTCTACAGGAAAGCACATTAAAAACCAAAAGCATCAGAAGCAGCTGTTTTCTGTTTTAAAAGAAAAGGAAAAAAAAAAAAGGTAGCTGAATTTCACATTGCCTGCTTTGTTCTTCCTGAGGTCTACTGCAAAGAGAACCAGAGGAGAAGCGTAAGATGCTTTGGCTCAAAGCTCTTTATGGAATAAACCATAGCCCATCTTAATATTTAATGCTAAAAATTTCATACACTGAAAATTTCTACTCAGTTCAAAAGTAAAACAAACAAAACCAACCAACACAACATGCACTTAATAAACAGCTTAGATGTCAAACAAAAAATTTCTCCCTCTGTCAACTTTCTAAGACTAACAATTTTATACTCTCCCTGTGAGAAATTTTACCTAAAAGCACAGCAGGAAGCTGCATTATTTAGTCCGATTGTGGCATAATTTCTTCCAGGGCAAGCAAAGAACTAACTTCAGGTTGCAACATGCAGGCACTCAAGAGAAACAGCAATTTCCAATTTGTTTTCTAACTTTTAATTGTAAAGGATTTGCCCACATACGAGTGACTTAAGGATGGTCACATCAGAAGCATGGACTGAGTATGCAAAGATCCCTGAACTTTCTCAAAGAGCTTTTCCTAACATAGGCAATAACTTTGTACTACAAACTACATTTACTATTATCTGAAAACTCAAAATAAATGCAGTCTCTACCTAGAAGCAAAAATTCATTAAAATCATTATATCATGCTGCTAATGCTGATGCAAAATAGCACCAAAGAAGCCTGCAGCAGCCTACCACGCAGAAGATCCTGCTTCCCATCTGTTCACTCCAGTGACCAGGATATATTTTTCTATTTTTCCCCCAGCAGCCACGGAAACAATTTCTAATCAATAAGATATTCCTTGGCAAGACTAAATGATTCAAGGGAAAGCCATGACCTGTCTGCTATGCCAATGAGTCAGTCCCTTCCCTTTCTAGAAATATAACTAACATCAGCAAATATGACAAAATGATATACTGACAGTACCGTCACATTAGAGATGTGGCTGCAGGACGCAGGGATGCAATGCTCCCCTCTGGTCGAGGTACCTGAGAAACTTACGGCTAATGCCACAAACTCAGATCTGCTGTAGCTCTACTCGCTCACAAGTCTTGGCGTGTCATTCTGCTAAACGATGCTTTTCGTAGACGAAAGGGTGGTTGAAAGGGACCTCTGCACACCATCTAATCCAACCTCCCTCTTGAAGTGGGACTGTAGCAGTGGATGAGCTCAGCCATAGCTTTGTCCAGCTCTGTGCTAGAAGCCCCGAGGATGGAGCTCCCCTGCCTCTCTCATGCCCTGTTACAGGGCTGCAACACCTGACTTGCGAAAAGGTTTCTCCTAATGTCCACTCTGAACTTTCCAAGGTGGCAACCTGAGGCCACAAAGTAAAAATAAAAGTAAATATTTCAGGTCCTTTCTCCCAGATACATTCCCTTCTGCTTCCCACCTTGGTATGTATTCATTATACACATTTGTTACAAACATCAAGACATCATTTCACTCGACAAGAACTGCAAATACTGTCCTCTTTCCCCATACCTGTATCAGCTCACCCGTAGCACTGCACTGATGAACTGCAGAGGAAGCCCTCCAGACATCCTCCTCACTCGACGCACAGAATAACACGCACAAAAGGTCTCTGGCACTGAGGCAGAGTATTTCCTAACAGAAATGAACATACACATAGAAGCCCTAGGTTTCTTATTCGAGTTAAAAAGTTAACACAAAAAGCTACCGTTGTAGCAAGCAGCACCTTCAGATGTAAGGGCACTGAATGAAGTCAAACTGAACATTCTCCTGCCCTGTGAGAAATAACCTAGAGCAAAATGACTGTGTCAGTGTCGCGCAAGATGAATACAATTCTCTAAGTGTTATGCATTGCAGAATGACATGCCAGTCACCAGCTGCAAACTATATGCAGCAAATCACCCACAGATTTGGTTTACTGTTAATTTTTTCTCTTTTTCCCCTCTTTTTTCCGAGTACTGCCACTGTCTGTCGCGTTCCTGGTCAGACTCTGGCAGTCTAATGATAGAATTGTCACGTACTCAGATGGCCATCTAAAGAAACAGATTCAAATTGTTTCTAGGAAATAAACACTTTGACAGTTGTTGCCTTCTGCAATAGACAAACACATTAGCCTGACTCTCTGGCTGTTAAAACAGGAAATCCAAAGTGCACAGCAGTTGTAAAAAGGAGCTTTTATGGGGACTGTGCTAGTTCAAACAGCAATCTACGCCAACCTCCCCTCTATCTAAAATTCCATTACAGATGCTTGAGTACTGATTGCAAAATGATTTGTTGTTAAACTAGAAAACTAACAAAAAATACTTGTATCTACATTTTAAACTTTTCAAAAGAGCAAAATTGGCACTAGAAGCTGCATAACGAAAATGCAGAACAGCAAAATGTCTCACTTAACCCATCTCTGTGGGAAAGCGGCAGTTTTGGCATCCAAGCCTAAGCACAGCAGAATGAATCCCTCACCTCTTTTATGCTGTAACCTACTACTATTTCCATCTGTTACCACTTACAGTAGCCTTCCTTCTCCACTGCAGCCAAACATTCAGGGTCAACC
Organism: Mycteria americana; assembly: GCF_035582795.1. Classification (NCBI taxonomy): domain Eukaryota; kingdom Metazoa; phylum Chordata; class Aves; order Ciconiiformes; family Ciconiidae; genus Mycteria; species Mycteria americana. The sequence goes on along the minus strand of NC_134370.1, from coordinate 69,184,610 downwards.
TTTGCAAACTGGATTACAAGTCTTTCTCCTTGTACCCATTCCATTGCAATTCAGTCCCCGTTCCTTAGAGAGACCTGCGCGCACAGAAAGGACGGAGACGGCTTAGCCTTGACACGGCTTGAGGAGGCTGTGGTGCCACCATCACCAATCCTAGGTCACTCACTACCACAGGACCAACCCAGATCAGATGCAGACATAGTAATGCGTTCCAGCTGCTGGCTTCAAACTAGCTGAAAGAACAAAAGACAGCAGAGCAGTCATAAGCTTAGACTGACAGGGACAGGCATTATCCGACACAGCATAAAGCCTGCCAGCACAAAGTAAACCCATCACAATTTTAGGAAGAAATCTGAAGCAACAGAGTTAACCAAAAAGTACGCCACACCCTATGGTGATGGCAGTTTAGATGCTTAAATGTCTCCATAAGGAGACCTAAAGCTGGATTTTCTGCATTATCAAACCATTTGTTCACGAGGGATGTGTTCAGGACGCTCACAGCATAACAACTACTAAAGAAAAACAGAGCTGTTCAATAATTCAGTAATGGCCAGTAGTAGAAGAGAGAACCATGCCAAGAAGCAAAAGTTTTCTAGGTATTCACTGTAACAGCTGAAAGGGAGTTTTCTTCTAAGCATGGTTCAGTTTCAAGAGGAAAGCTTGCTCTTCCCCAGGAGCAGGTTGAGAGCGTAAACACCGTGAGGTTAGTTACACTGCTCAATCAGCACTGGATTGCACTGCGATACCGTTGTGATGAGCGACACGCTAGAAACAATTTTGGCATTGCTCCCCTTGTACCGCTCCTTGCCATCGTCATTAAAACAGCTGTGGTGAGGTACGGGGAAGGCCCATCCATCGGAGCTGGGTATGGCTGGCTAATCCTTATGATGATCAGTGGGTACCTGAGCAGTTAATTTATAGCATTTTGAGTGAGCATTTTCAAAGAATCTGGGGTGAAAAGAAATGGAAAAATCAACGTCAACCTCGCCAGTGCTGTCAAAGCCACCGTTCTTCACAGAGACATCAAACAGAGATTAAGGAGAGAATCTGAAACACAACACTGGCAGCATAATGGCAAAAAAGGATTCCTACATAAATACACATTCTTCTGCCCCTTACCACCTCACATTCACTGCTATAAGCAAAAGCACTATTTAATAAAGTAATCTATGTTAGGGAACAGTCAGTGCCTATAAGCTTGGCATAGCTTGGCTGTGGCAAATTCCACCAATTCTCTACTACACGGAGTGTTATTTGTAACCAAGAAACAGATGCTATTGCCCACAACGGGGCTGCAAAGCAAGGTGCCCTATGCTCACACACCACCTCACTCAGTGGTAACGAGAGCAAACTCAGATTTTCAGGATTACTATTCGCTTAATCTTCCAAGCTACGGGCATGCAATGCAAACAAAACAACTTTAATTTAAGAATCATCCAGTTTCTAATTAAACAGCCATAGGCAGCTGGCTGGATACATTTTAATCAGTTTCAATAACCTATTGATTCTATACTGAAGCTTAAAAATTAAAAGTAAAAAGATGACCGGGGAATTGTCCCATCTCAGAACAACAGTAGAACCCTCTGTAAATAACTCCTCTTTTAACCATCAGCTAAATGAACACTTCAGTACTGCAGTACAAAGTCTTCTGCAAAATTACTTTAACTAACAAGCAGAAATTTATCAGCTTCAGCCAAAATCAATGCTGAAATCAATTTGAACACTGGTTGTGTCTAAAGGGGCTCATTGGCAATTTAGGGAAATTACACCATGTAAATGCCTGTGCTTTAATTGAACAGTTTCATCAACTAGGCTGTGATTGCTGTCCATTCATTTATTTACTTTCACTGCAGCTACCATTCTGCAAAGGAATGGTTTTTGTCAGACTTGAAGGGGGTACTTTATCTTCATATGAGGCAGGCAAGTGATAGCCGGGGTCAAAAGAAACAAGTGAACAGCAATCACTGGTCAGTCTTGTTTAAACTGCAATGATAATATGCAGAAATTTGGTGGGGTATTTCTAACTTAGTCCAGCTATTATTGTTCCAATGCTTTTCAGTGTGACTAAAAATAAAACAAAACAAGAGAAACAAAAGTGAATGTAGTCTGGGAAAGGAAATAAAGGAAAATGCAACACAAGAATGCAGGGAGGTGGGATTTTCAGACTTCACATAGCCACAGATTTGTCTTAACGCCAAACAAAACATCGAACCTGCCTGTACTTCCTTTTTTTCAGTGCTGCATCAAGCACCAGGCTGGGACAAGCAACGTGTATAGAACACAGTGAGAACCTCCCCTGGAAAGTACAACACAAATGAAGCCGTGTGGGTCGGCTGGCAGTGCTCCGGGCTGGGAACCTCCAGAGAGGGGCTCGGTTCCTGCTTCTGTCGCTGCTTTGCTGCCTTGGGAAAACCATTTCCCCCTCTGTCTCCGTTCACCCTCTGCCACGTGCAGAGGATGACACTAGCCTCCTTTGCAAGAGGGCCACAACAATCTGTGAATGAAAGTATTTTAAAGAGGGGCAAATTATCCTTATTGGATTGCGTATTCATACAGAAAAACAGAAACGAATGAAGAGGAGTGCAACAGCTTTGCTTAGATTTAGACTGGCTTCCTGCAACGTTTGAGGTGCACGATAGTTACCGCTTTTGAAGAACAAACTGGGACTGTAGAGACCCTCTTGAGGGAGCTCCTTCGTGACAGCACCAGTGTCCTGCATTAGAAGCCATGGGACAAGCCACAGGGAGCACACCTTGCTGAGCCAAGGCTCCTCAAGGCAATGATAAACTCTGGCTATTCCATCCCCATTCCAGCAAAGGGAGCTAAATTATCTGCACTTCCCTTAGTCTCAAACACAGCTAAATCTCCTCCAGCTTCCTCACTCCAGAACTGACAACGCTCTTCCCTGCTAATGTTAGAGGATCTGCAATACACTCGCAAGGCACAGTTTGCAGGCTGTCTTGCAAGAGATAGCAACTTCCCAGCTGTCTTGCCATGCGCTATGTTTAATGTGCTAATGGGGCACCCCAAGGTTGGTTGAGATAGAGAATAAAGAAACGGGCATATGCTGGAATGTACAACTCAACCGAACAGCAAAATTGCTCAAGTAAATTGCTCAAACAAATTAAGCTTCCGCATTTTCCCTAGCTATACAGTTCTTCTGGGCGGTACATCATCAACAGCCACTTCTCTCCCAATTACTCAACTTAAAGTGAAGCCGTCTGGTTTTAACAGCATTTTGCTAAGATGATAACCGATTCTCCCTTTTCTTCCTGCTCTCCCAGATACTAGGTAACTTCACAAATTAATTAAGGCATCGTTGAGACTTTATGTTTCTTTCAGTATACAGAGCGTTATAGCTTGCTGCTGCTGAAGACTCTCTAACAGAATCCAAAGATTTACAAACCATACATAACACACATTTTAAAAGAATCCCAGGCACACAAAAGGCTATACCATCCCCTGGAGTTCCTTGAACATCCATCTCACTTCTCATTAGCTACAACTGCAAAACAAAAACCAGAAAACATGCAATAAGAGAAAAATATTTTTTTTTGCTTGTATGTAAAGGAAGAAAATAGCGATACTTTAGATATGCCATGGGAGAAACACTTCACAGAGTAATTATTTGCCAGAGATAAATACCTCTACTTTGTAATACTGCGGTTAAAAATATACACAACTAAGGATTTTAGGTCTAAATAATTTAATGTAGCTACTCCTAAGACTGGCTGGCAGAACGTATACATCACATTACAAACCAAAACGTTAACCTTCTTCCACCAAAGAAAAAAGGAACAATCTTATCAAAACAGTCTCTCAGAGCTCTGCAGCCAATGATGGAGCTAAAAGATGCAGCACAGAAGCACAGACTTTAAATGTCTTTTGGACCTCCCAGTGAATGATTTTTTCCAAAAAAGCAGTTTAAGTAAATACAATAGATGCAGTGGTATATAAATGTTTTCTTCTGCTGTGAAGCAGGCCGAACTGTACATTCTCCATCCTACCAGCTTCCATCAAATAGTTGATAAAACATTAGAAAGTCTGTTGCAGAGCTGGAAGGTTGTCCATGTACCAGCGTAACAGTCTTAGGGCCCTCTTGTCAGGAAAGCTGCAAATCTCCACAAAATAATGGCAGCTGAGAGTTTCCAAAAATTCATAGAATTGGACTTATAATACTCCACGGAAAGTGGAAATCCCAGTTAGTGATGTAAACTACCTACAAGAACTGGCAAGCAGAAGAGAAAGACACTAGGGTGCTTTCGGGCTTTGTTACAGCAGATTTCATCACCTCTTTGACAATCTTTACTCCAGGCAGGGTACACGCTGCCCACTATGCGCCAGAGGCACAATTCTTGCTTTCTGATTGTTTGTATATTCAAAGATACTTTTTGAATATACAGTTTGGGATTATTTATATGTTCTCACATTTTTGAAAAGACAAACAATCAGAAAGCAAGAATAATTAACTGGTTTTGCCGTACCTAACTCTATAATTGTTATCATACCTTAACTAAGAAAATAGTGTATGAAAAGGTAGGGGGAAAATAGGAAGTCAAACAACTATAAAATCCCTTCTTTTTAGAACAGGAAAAACATTTAGATTCAGCAAGTTCTCACTAGAAATATTGCTATAAAGTATTGATTTTTTACCAGACTCAATTGACTGAAAAGTTGTTTGTATAGCAATATTGGCCAAGCCAATATACTGGAACAATTTTGCTACACACAGTAATCAAGTGTATTTCTAAAGTATAATTATACTGTCATAAAAATAAAGCTAAGATACATCTTCTCCAAGCAATAAAACAGTTGCAGCTGTAAAGAACCCAAATAAATGAAATACATTTTCTAACTAAACATAGCGTCTTCCAAAGAGAACAAAACCACCTCCCCTCTCCCCCCTTAAGCCAAGGTTAGCATGAAAAGTGATCAATACTTCAATCTCAATAAACTATTTCAATAGTAGTTAATTCACGTGGAAAGAGAGGCTGAAAATTTTTGCTCAGCGACCTGCGACACGCTATCTTGTTTGCTAAATGCTGATAATATATCATTGCCATAATGGATATGACTTAGTATAAAGAGCTAGAAAGAAAGAAAAAACAGATACCACACAGACACGCTCGTTCTTTAGATTCAGATCAATACGAGACACAGCCTCTTCTGAAACAAACCGACAGCATGGAATGCTGGAAGAGGAAAACAGCCAAACATTTGCAATTAATTTTATTTGACAAATGTTCATTGATTTACTGGAATAAAATATAAGTGGGCTTCTATCCATGACCAGTGCGATCTAGCTACCTGTAAGTATTCCATTTTGCAACTTCTTATTGGCTTGCGTAGGACAGATGCTCCTTTGGCGAGGGAGAACAGGCTCCCCTTTACGAAGGGGTGATTGTTCCAAGGTAGGAAGTCCTGCGTGCTTTGTCCAAAGCACATCACCACGGCGTGGTAACTGCCAGCTCCCTGCAACAACGGCTGCAACCAGCAGCTCTCCAGGGATGAAAGAGGGAATTGGTACAACTCTTCAATCCAAGACGCCAAGAAACAAATTCAGGAAGATCTGAGAGGAACACATAGCTTAGAAGCCAGTTTTGGGAGAAAACCGCATCTCATCTTTATATTCTGCTGTTGTTTGCATTGCAAAGGAAGCCAACCTTCAGGAATGTGTAAAACGTCCACACGTAAAAACGGTGCACGTTCCCTGGAGCAGTGCAGAATGACACTTGCACTGGAGAAAATACTGTGAAGTCACTGCAACCGCTAATTTAAAATATGAACGTAATAAAAAGGAAAAAGAAAGGTAGAAGTATTTCCCGATACAGAAGAGGGCTCATGTTTCTACAGGTAAAATTTTTTACTTTCCCAAATTGCAGGCAAATGCAACACACAACCACTTAACGAAGCAGATCACACCATCAGCCCACACAATGCAGCAAATCAACATAGAAGCGCCAGAAGTATTATGCATTCCCTCCTGTGCCATTATCCTCTGTGCCTTGAGTGTTCACATCTCTGTTCCTTCATCACTCCTGCAGACTCTTACTAAAGCAGCAGTCATCACAAGAGAAAAACATTTTTGTAAAAATATTAAACAAAAAGCAGGCACGTAACTATACTACCCTTCAGAAATACCAAAAGAAGTCAAAAGGTGCAAGTTTGGCTTTACATAGCATTTTATCCAAATTGCTCACATGAATTTTATGAAATGTGAAATACTTACTATGCATGTGGCAATATTATAGAAGAATGAGCATCTAAAAGCACTGGCTCATTGTACGGACCACGCACACACAGCAGACGTGGAATAGAGCTGTTCCTTGCGAGAAGGGCAGATGTAAGTTGACAGACATTAAGTTCAGCAGATCCTCAGTGCAAAAAGATTAGCAAAGCACACATTCGCTTGCCTTGGTTTACATCCCTTACACTTTGGCCGTTGGCCACTATAAGACACAGGATGAAGGGGAGAGACTTTTGGTACGACCTGGTATGGCCTTCTCAGGCAGTTCGTGATTTTGCATTGCTAGCTCCTTATTTCAGCTACTTCTCTAAAGAAAATGACCCCAAATTGGGTAACAATGACACATGCAGGTTCCCTCACTTTGTGGGATATTCCTTTTCCCTAACTGTGCCTCAAGTGCCTTCCACAGGGATCAGAGCCCTCCTTTGCAACGCTTCTCCCACCTACATCCGCTCCCGGAGCCTCCATCAGTACACGGGGAAGGGAAGCAACCTTCTCTAAATCAGAAAACACCACGAAGTCGCTGACTGAGCTGTGAAGTTCAACACTCTCTCTTCTGAAATCTTTCTTATTACAAAGTAAGGAGAGAACACTGTTTCTGCAAGTTTCTTCGTCTAGGAATATCTTTCTACAAGAGAACGTCAATGAGATTTCTGAACTACAGTCAATCTACAAGCCTAACCTGATTTCTGAAGAGTCCATTCAAAGACTAGATTTGTCCCTTTAAGGTTTTGGAAGTCCATTTTCATTAAACCTTCTGCAAGGAGACTGAAGCTAGTCGTTTTGCAATGTTGGCAGCCAATTAGAAACTAAACTAAATGCACCGTAGCTTTTAAAACATTTTTAAAAAAATTGTTAATATAAAAGTTAAAATGTCTAAGGTATAAACAAAACCATAATGGGATGCTGGGTTACTGTATATGGTAAATAGCTCTCTGGAGGAAACCTTTATTACTCCCTCAGGGCTTTCTTACAAAGTATGGATTTCTTAATTCCTAGTGGAATATTTTTCATACACCACTGCAGACTATTAAGTACCAGATATTACATTATGTAGTTTAAACTTTGCACTATGCATGAGAAAGACTTTCCTGTCGAGAAAACTATATCTCTGCTATTATAATCTTTACAATATTAAAATTAATACTGGCTGCAGGGTATAAGCTTCACTACCAAAATTTGGGGGAGTTTATCATTTAATATATTCATCAGCCTGTGTGCGAAGCTGCTCGCAAGGGAGGGAAGTCACTGCAACGGTGAAAGGGATATTTACTAATTTTGAATTGCTAGAGAAAGGCAGAGCAATGGTGTCATCGCATCCCACTGGCGTCATTCTCAGCACTGGGCTAGCAAAGGGCGTGGTGAGCCAGCAAGAATAATGGCATTGCAAATACTGAAGGCAATTCATTATGCTTCAGGACATTTCAAGTTCCACTTGTGAACCATTAACTTGTTACCCAGGAGGGATTCAAAGCTAAGTATTAAAAAGATAATAAAAATGCACCAGCCCTCACGGCACTCAAAAGCAGATACCTTGTAAATATGTAAAGAGAATTTTTAAAAAGTTTATATTAAGAATTTCTTTTATAATCTTTTCTGCATAGCAGCAATGGCCCACCTATATCTCACTACAAATATGAAGGGGGGAGGGAGGGGGGAGAGCACTGTTACGTTTTATTTTCAAAAATTTTAAGTGAAATTCAACACTCACTTGTAGACTGTGCCTCCATTGCCATGGCCGAGGATGTCTCGATACCGTATGTCTTGTTCATTCATCTCCACAAGAAAGAAAGAAAAACAAAAGAGATGTCATGCTGTGGATGGAAATGTCAAGGAAAAGCAACTCTAGGCCATAAACAACAAGCAGTCTGGGTCATTTCAAGTTCAGCTGCAAGAACGAGAAGATCAATACAACATTTGCTGTCCAATTTATAAAAGACGATACCAAGGGACAAAGTGATGGAAAGTTTAATGACAATTTGTTTGCCTGGGTCATTTCATTAAAGTTTGATAAAAGGTGTCAAAATGGAATGATATAATATAGCTCAAGAGGGTCAGGTCACAGATACTGATAGGAAAAGGGTCTCCAGCACAGCACATAACCAAAGCCAAAGTTGGAGGTGAATGGAAACAATCCAACAGAAAACTGTCATCTTAAGTATGGCTAGAAAAGTTTATGATTTATTCTGGAATCAGCATAATTGATACTAATTGAGTGACAGTTCTGTCAGTAGGATTCCTTCATAGTGCTTAATTTATATACCTTTTAACTAAAGCAAATATTCTGAAAAAAATAGTCTTGGATTGCTATACAAGAAAAATAATTTTCTTTGAAATGCACAACTAATTGCTTGCCTCAATTTTTCTGCTCACTGGGACAACTCTCCAGATATGATGATATCCTCAGATATTTGAGCAGAAGCCCGATACAAGCACTGTACATTGCAAATGGTGGAATTTGGGATCTTTCCGATATGGATTTTATAAAACCTTATTATACATCACTTTGCTGGATGAGCAATTCAAATGTAACACTACACTTTGACCTTCTCCTGTACAAATACAATTATACTGATCTTCCAGCTAAACCACCTATTAAAAAAAAAAAAAAAATCACTACAGACATTTTTGGAATGCACATGCATACTTGAAACTAAATATTTTAAGGAGAGTAAGTTCTGGGCTGCATGCATTTGCTATTCCAAAAAGATCTCCTCCATTGCCTGATCATTGTAAGTAATAAATTTTGAAAGATATTTTCCTAGGAATTTGTTACCAAATCATTAGCTTGTTTCTATTAACTATTTATATTTGATGGGATATGAAGTTAAACATTTTACGTGAATTGGCATGGCTGCTTAAAGACTTTCTGTCATTTTTGTGTGTTAAAAGGCATCAAAAAACCCCTAATGATATGTCTGGTCTGCTATCACTGCTGTGATTAGAGATCATGTAAGCACATCTGAGATAGCTTCAAATTAGCTGTTTCAAGTACCACGAGCACCAAGGCGAGAGCCACGCAGACCTCGCCATAAGCTAACTATCTGTATTTATCCAACTTCTGAAATGGCTTTTAAAATTCAGTGGGGACATGTGCCCTTCAGTTACTAAGCCATGTTTAAGCATCCCCTTTCACACAACGTCAGTGAAGATAAGAGGAACTTTGCCCCTGGCTTCAACTGGAGCAAGTAAGTGATGGTAACAAGCTGAAATGCCCTAAAGAGTCAATATTCAGCATGTCTTACCGACAGAAAATGGAATACTTAATTGATTTAAAATAGTATGTTTTAAGGACAGAAATTATGAACTCCAAAATTTGCATTCTTTCCTTTCACTACCTGAATAAAAAGCTTGCCTGTTTCTCACAGGAAATACTCTTCCTCTATGCATTTCTTCCAGTGAGGTCAAAATCTCCGAGTTCTGAGAAAATTCCAAATACCTCAAAGCAGAAGTTGACTCTACATTATTACCTGTTGGTAAGTTAAACCTGGGCCAGGTGTCTTAAGAGGGTATGAAATGGCCCATTCAAGTATCAAGGTTTATGATGAAAATGAAAATTTATTTTATTCCTGAAAGCTATATTGCTTATCGCATCAATCAGAAAATGCAAATAAAGGGGGGGGGGGGGGGGGGGAGACACCTCATAAGGAACAATAATTCATGAACAGGTTTTAAAATGTGTAAAGAATCTATACTGGATCCCTTGCTCTAAACATAATTTCTCTCAGACTGCAGTACTCATTAATTTAAAGCACATACTGTGTTGTTTAAGGAGTGCCGCTCTCCTAAGCTGGAGGACTTTAATTCTCCAGTCTTTGAGGTAACAACAAACATCTCTTTCCTATATTCCCAGGAACGTTCTTATAAACAAAACTCTTAAGAGAAATCAAACGAATCCACAAAGCTATGAACATACTTGTATCTTTGCTTCTTGGGGCGAAAAAAGAAGAATTTTTTTGTAGTTACACAAGTTATAAGCAACAAATTGAGCAGAACCAGAGACATAAAGCGTATTCTCTTTTCTCCTGCTTTTTGCTAACTGGTAAAAGGAGGGTATTTTCTTCGCACCATTCCCCAAAAGGCAGCGGCAGGAGCAGTGCCGTACTGCGATGCTGCACCACTCGCGCCCGCTGCCAGCCCAGCACCATCGCTTGTCTCTAGGCACAAAGAGCAACCAGAAACCCTGGGGTGAAATAGGAAGACTGGGGTGGAGCAAGGATCTGCCAGCAACCGATAGAGAGATAAAGTGTGATTTACTGGCTCAAATAAAGATGCCAAAAACATGTGGTGATTTATTTATTTTACTGGGAAAACTGGATGCTCAATCATAAAATGATAACATAATAACAATGAACTCGACAGTATGGACTGGAATATTAAACCTGCAAACCCAAGTTTGATTGGATGCCAATATTAACAGAATTAATGAAAAAGCAAAACAGACTTCAATTACGGATCAGCAAACAAAACATCCCTTGCTTATACCTGCTGTTTTTGAAAGAAATCAGTGTCTATCTCTTGTAAATCATTAAAAACAAAATGCTCAATTAATCCTTATTTTATATGTAAAGGCCTGACAGAGGCGAAGTCCTATAGCCATACCTTTGCTTTACAAATCGAAGCAATAATGGTTTCAGAAAGCAGTCACACTCTATGAGCAGACAATTGAAGAGATTTAGTAAATCCCACTTTATAGAGCAGAGACTAATCGGAAAACACAAGCCAGTCAAATGTTTCTTATGAACTGTTGACACTATATCAATGCTGAATCAATTGGTGGCATTTACTCTGAGTGACAGAAAAGAAATAAATATTTATATCGCATCACCTATATCAATGAACCTAGGCAGAAAGCTATTTCTAACCTGTCAATATTTGATTATCTTGAAGAATCATGTCCCCTTCTTTTAATGATTAATATGAATTCCTTATTAAAGCTAAATGGAAACTACTAGAGGAATATCATTATGAATGCCTGAAAGCACAAACTGCCAAAAAATAATAAAAAATAACAACCCAACCCATATTTAAGTAATGATAAGTGTGACTTAATCCCCCAAAAGGAGGAAAAGTTAAAGTTACAACTAGAAACCTATTTCCAGTTACGGATCTCTGACCAAATTTTGCAGAACACAATGCAGCATAACAAAAAGCATTTTCTCTCAACAGAAAGCAGTATAACTCCTATCAGAGCAGTGTGACTAAAAGGTAGTATTAAAACTTATTTTTTTATTTTCTTTTTTTTTTTTAATGGGTTTAAGTAACATTTTTTAAACTCATAATAAGAGTTGCGGTTCCTTCACATCTTTCTAAAATTCTACTAGCAGGAAAGAAATCTGTAACAATCTATTGCGGGGCACACAACATACTCATTTCTATTACTTAGAACAAACAAAATGCCAAATAAAGCTTATGGACTCCATCATAAAAAGATGGCTTTTACTCATGTACAGTAATTCTGGAGTAATTATCAACTCCATTTTAAAAGTTCAGAAGCATGTTGCTGGTACTCACATGATTTTAAGTTATCTGGAGAAAAAGATTGTTTAGCTACAATTTTAAAACATTAACAAATCAACCTGGTAGGAATCTGTGAATATTAAACTACGTCTGCAAGTAAGGAATGCCGACAAGCTTAAAAACACATTTCCAAGCTGTATTCAAAGGATTCAGTGCCAAATAGGCAAGGCTGCAACACCGGGCTGTTCGACTCACATTTTAGAGGGGCACTCTCATCTATTAGACCACAATGTTACAGGTGATACTGAAGGACAAGCATGAAGACCTGCCTTTATCTTCTTGACATGCTCAACTACAACTACTTGATTCATGAAATGCCAATGAGGCTTGGAGAGGTCATTGTGTGAAGGCACTGAATACGCATCTGAGATAATTAAGATTTCAGCCTTCGAAACATGGAGGGGAAGTGAACAGCAGTTAAGAAAATCAATAAGAGTCTTTTATTTGCAGTGACACAGATGTCTCAGTCAATAGAGCCTAATAGGCAAGCTTGATCGCAATGGACAGGTGCCTGCCTCCAAGGCTATCAAAGGGCTTTCACTATGACAAACATTAAAACATATTTATGTTGCTGCTGAAGAATCCGGGATTCTTTTAAGGTAGTTTAATTTAACAGTGTATATTTAATGTCATTACACTACTGCAAGCCTGCCCAGACATTCAGCTCAAAATGGGTAAGAAATGATTGCTCCGTTTGTCCAGGACGTCCACTTGTCCATCAGTTGTTACATTAAACCTTTCACTTCTGGGTACCAGGATCTGAATGCCTGGAGCAGGAAGAGAAAGTAACAAGACAGCTTTCTACAACTTTGGGGGTTTTTTGTTTTAGTTTGGTGGTTTTTGTCTTTTTTTTTTTTTTTTTTTTTTTTTTTAGAAGCTACAACATAAGGTGATTCCAAATATTACAGAGCAGTTCCTTGCAAGAACCTGCTAAATATTTAAGTATTTACTGCCCTAAAAAATACGAAGGTCATTCTAACTGAGCAGTTGACTTAGTTATTCAGAATTGATTAACTTTCTTCCCTGAAATTGTGGCAGCGGCGCAACATGTGTGAGGTACTTCAATCTAGCTGGAGCTAAATCTGATTAGCACATTTTGAGAAATGGGAAGCAAATTGCTATGCCAATCAAAGTAAATCAGGACACATAACTCATTCATATCATGAAGGTTTTCATGGTCCCTCCAGTTCTGTATTAAAAGAACACATTACAACTAACTGAGCAGTAAGCATCTCTCCACCTATTTGTGGTATGCCACTCACTGCAGTATTAGGCAGTAACGAGACGTGCGTGTAGCCAAGACTCAATTCAGTGCACCTACCTGGCCATTTGCAAGTATTTTCTTCAGCTCTGCAGAAGACTTTTTTAAGCTGAAAAAAATAAGAGGCAATTAATTTTAACGACTGTGCCATTTCACTCTAGAAAAAGAAGTGAAACCATAAGAAACAACAAGCCGTCGGGTTAAGTTCATGGTTACATATTCTGAATAGATTTAACTTTAGCAATGCTGACTGATGTTCAGTAGAGCTACACCTCAAACTGCAGACAGCAGAAATGAAGAAGCGATGAGCATTTAAGAAAAATCAATATATTTTTCACCTTTACAAACTAGCTTTTTTAGATACCTGACTATACTACCCTTTGAGATACAACCTATTGTTTGTCAGTTCAAAGAAGAAAAAGAAAAAAAAAAAAAAAGATACGCTCACACACCAGGTGTTTCAAAAAACAACAAGAAAATAAGGTTCACATCTAGTTTTCAGGTGCCTTATCTTGTTTTAAAACCCCTTAAGGCATTATCCCTCAATAATTTCTACCCATCTGCAGCAGAAGGGTGAGGCATTGATGATGCCTCACAACCTCAGCTGACCGCAGATTGGAGCGTGGTCAGGAGGTGAGTACAGCTCCTGATTTAGGCAGCTCAGGGACATGCCTAAACTGAGGGGGGTGAGTCCAGATTGCCACGTGCATCCATTCCAGGTCAACTTGCTGCTGCAGTCCCTGTGCTTCTTCAGGAGAAACTACTCCTGTGTCAGTAGTCTTACATTAGGCAAAATGGCCCATCTTATTTTTTTTCTAGGAAGAGAACTTTAACAAACCACAACGATCAGCTTGGTGTGTTTTGTAGGTAAAACTATTAATGGCTTCAAACTACTTCCACCCACTCGCAAAATACTGCTTCACCTCCTTTCCTGACAAACTCTGTTCCTTGTACGTTCGACACAACAAGCTGCCTGGGTAGAAGTATGTCTGCAAAACTTAATCTCAAAGAGACATTCTGCTCTTATTACTGAAGTTAAAAAAAAAAAAAGTACAAAATAATATATTCTTGAAAGGCATGTGCACGTGTCTTGATCACAGATCATTATTAACAAGAACAGTGAAAACACAGATTTCATATTTGGTGGCTTTGTTCTTTAATAGGCCTCTTGTTCCCACGGCTACTTTAAAGAAAAATTAAGTTTTCCAAGGAAACATAAGCTGATCTTGTCATCTTTCATGACTAACAATTTGTGAACATGAAACAAAGAGAGACTTTCAATTACTTCAAAAACAAAACTCATAGTGCAGAAGGTTTCGGAAAAGGAATGGCAATTAACCACCAAATAAGGTGACAAGAATCTTCTAGAAGCTTCATTTTCAATGCACTTTAAGAACAAGCTCAAAGTACAGGAAGTACTGAAAGCCAAAGCACAACAGCAACAGAAAGCAGCTTTATTTAGTTCAGTGGGATTGGAAGGAGGACGGCAGTTCATAAAGACATTCGGATTTATTTTCTTTAAAGAGTCTTGGACAGGATCTTCACCATTGCAATACACAGCAAAATCTTCCCTAAGGGATGGGGGCAAACTTGGCCAGCCGAGATTGACGCAGGGTATTAGCTTTAGTTTTTTATCTCTACAATTAGCAAAGCCACTAAAGGGAGCATCAGAACTGGTTTTAGTGGTACTTGAATGGGGCTGCCCACCGTAGCACAGCTCCAGCACTGCTGCCAACCACGGGAGGTGGCATCCTCCTCGTCAGCGGGTAACCACGTCACGTCACTCCCACCACGCAAAGACAAGGTTGGTGGGACAGTCCCACCATTGCAGCACTGCGCAGCGTCTGCCAGAACGGGTACCCCCACTTCACCAACTGAACATGCTTAATGCAATATGATTGTGTCTTTGATCATGTTCATCTCTGTCAGTCTTTTTTTTTTTTTTTTTTTTTTTTTTCTCTCCAAAATGCTCTTGGAGAGAAAAGGGAGCAGCATGCTGATGCACGGATAAATGTAATATTATACGCTTATTAGAATAATAGAATAATTTAGGTTGAAAGGGACCTCCAGAGATTTCTATTCCCATGTTTCAAATACGCTCTTATGCGAAGAGGATGGAGCCAGACTTTTCTTATTTCCTTTTAAGTATACACAAGGTTTTTTGTGGTGTTTTTTTGTTTGTTTGTTTTAACATCAGTATTGAGTACAACACCTTCCTGAAACAGTTCACGTAAAAAAAGGGAGTTTATGCTCCACTATTTAAAAACAGGTCTCTCAGAAAAAAAGAGAAAGAGTTCTTTTGCATTTTAAGATCTTAATATGGGTTTTGAAATTAGGACTGGAATCTAAAAAGAAAGACAAGGGAGATGGCCTCCAAAACTTTGCTGAAACTGTATGAAACAGGGCACCAGATTTTTCAAAAATCTTACCCCCACAATAATAAACCTACTGAACTGGGTATCAAATTTCAAAATCAAAGAATCCTGGAATGAGATAAGCAACGAAGACCTGAACATACAGACCTTGCCATAGACAGTGATTATTAGATCAACTAAAACAAGTTAGCTCACCCATAAACAGTATTTCAATGCTTTATAAAGGACAAAGCCGTCTGAAATACCCAGCAAAGACTTATTTGTTTCGGCAGAAAATAATTCTCCTGAAGAACCAGCAGTACAAGTCTAACAAGATCCATGAATCAAGGTAATTTCGTCTTCCCCACTTCCCTCCTGCGTGCCCAGTAGTCATATTGAAAAAGTTATTCAACATCAAGCTTATCGTTGGTAACTACCGCACACAAGGTTCCATTTTGTTTTAATAAAAGAAAACAAAACAAAACATATGCTCCCGTTCTTGACTCTTACCTATTGCTTGGAAGGGAATCCGAGACTGCCGAACTGCTATTATTAGCAGACCCTGCTCGCGTATTTACCTGCAGGCAGGGAAAGAATCTTTATCAGTCGTTTGTGTTCAGAGGACACTATTCTAATTAACCTGTAATTTGCCATGAATTTCTCATTTCACTATGAAGGTTAATTAGCTTGTTGCTAGGCATGCCGATGGTTGAGGTCTCGCCTGTATGTAGGTTAGCAGGCTATATAATTCACGGACTACAATATATTACCTTTACATCTTAAATGCTTAGTTAAATAATACAGAAAAAGAGATGATATGTCCACCATTTATTCTCATTTTAAAAACTAAACAATCATTTAGTATCTTTGTAGTCTTCTGCATTTCAAAATGGGTATGACTACAGAAGCAATAAGCATACCTGAATGAATCAAACAACCTAAAAGAATTTCATTGCAGTGCCTTCCACACTTAGATAAATTACTGAAATCAAATTAACATGGTGGGGTTTTTTAAACTCTTTGAAGTAGTAGCATACATTAGTTGATAAACTGAATATTAAAATTTAGGAACCTTATTAACAGAGGTTAAAAACAAAGAGAAAGGCAATTCCATTTTTAATAAAACTGCATATACAGATATCGCAGCCAACACCCAGCAGATGAATCCTTCTCCCCCCCACACACAAAAATTTAAAAAAAAAATCTGCTTGTCAGAGCTCAAGAAAGTGCAGTTTTATTTGACATTTCAATAAGTGGAACACAGCATTACAAATCCATCTAACTTTACTGAAACAATTATTGAAATTCGTACCTTCAGGCCATGTATGTTCCGTTTCCCAGGAGGCTTGCAGGCTGAAACAGTAATTGACTAAATTGTAGAACACATCAGGGCCATTTACAAATTTGCTCAAAATGAATCTTTTAAAAAGAAATGAGGGTGACACCAAAATTAGCAGAGAGAAATGATTGAAAAGTGCCTCACAAGACCCAGAGTGGGAATTACGAACCAGGATTTTTAACTTGCAGGAGTGAGCATTTATAAATGCTAAGAGCTTTCTGACACCATGTAATATAAATTCTAATTTCTGCTTAAAACACATCAAAATCAAGAGAACTGTTGGCTTAAATTATCAGATTCTTTTTGTAATTCAAATTAAAATCAATATCTTATGTCACTATATTTTCACATGCTGTATTTTTTCTGGCATTTAACAGAAATATTTGCAAGATGTATTTTAAAGGAATCAGCTGCCACACATCATGAATTAGTCATATTGTCAAATGCAGACAGTTTGTTTTAAATCCGGAAAAAACATGTCAGGGGCAACAGCAGTGAGTCTCAAGAAACCAAATGCTGGATAAATGCAGTACAAAATGCCACATTTTGGACACAGATGTACAAACGTGGCATCTTATTATGATGTCTGGGTTTACAGAGGGACACGCTGCTTGAGGAGAAAGTATTTTCCTAAAGTCTCTCGAACTATATATTGCCTTGTTCTTCCATTCGGTAGATGTGCTTTTGTCAAATGTTAAAGCCACAAAGGCTTCTAGCTACATGTTACAGACAGTTCCCATTTTAAAACTACAGTGCCCTACAAATTGTATGTTAAAGGGCCTGTCACTTTTGATTGATTGTCTGAGGAGGGATGAATTTGATTTTTCTCTTTCTCTGATGCACATGCATTTCACTTCAATTTTTGACAGCAGGAAACAGAACTATTTATTAGTCAGAAGGACACAGATGATAGTTATTAAACACATCAGTTAGGGCCAGGCCATGTGCCTTTAAATGACAATAGAATGTGCATCTTAAAGAAGAAAAATATTATGATACTGTGGGCATAAAAAAAAAAAAAAAACAAACCAGAAAACAATAAACTATTCTAAAATACATATAAGCATATTAGATTTTTTTTTCCAATAGATTAAAAGCAACATTCTGAACAGATATTAGAAGAATAATATTTTTAATGATATATATTTAAATGGTATATTCACCTTGCATTCCATAGATGGACTATATCTATAACATAGACAGGATATATATGTATATATATATAGTGTGTGTACGCACACACGCTCTTGCTTACGTACATGCACACAGAGGTTTATTTTCGGTATAAAAAAAGAACTCTGGCTTTTACTACCTAGACAGCAACAATGCATTTTTTTTTTAAAAAATGGACAAAATACCATTTTTTCCCCTTAAAGACCTTTAAATTATCAAATGAATACAGCACAGCCAAGGTACCACAGGGAGATGGACATTTACTACTGGCAGGCTTCATGGAAGACACGAGTTTTCAGAAGCTGAGTAGAGACAGGAACTGGGAGGCTTCCTCAGAAATAAGAGAGGCAGAAAGGGAAAAGGACTCACAGGAAGACTGGGCTTGCAAAAGAAGCTCTTAAAAAAGGGAGAACCTTAAGTTACAGGCAGAAAAGCTGCACGTTGCTGATGGGGCTTTAAACTGCAGTACGTAGAGAGACACAGGCAAAAGGGCATGAAAGAAAAGTGCTTCTGCTAACAAAATTTGGGATGTTCACTAGGGAGGCAGGACTAGAACTTTAAATGCCAGAAGACAGAAAAAAATGCAGGAAAGTGCATTTTGTTCGATATTGCAGAAAAGCAGCAGCAGAACTTGGAGGCAGTCTGGGTATGAAGGGAGCACAAGGTAGCTTTAAAGCTGTAAGCTAGAAAGAATAGATGTTTTAAGAAGGTGATTTGGAAAGATGAAACAGCAACTCAGCTCTGAAGGAATTCAGAGTAAGGGGCAAGGCACCTACGGGGAAATACCAGCAGACACGTGCATAGTTGAGCCACTGGTGAAAATGTGGAGATAATACATGGGGATCATATCCTCAGCAGCGTGGAGATGAATTCTGAATCTGTACAGTGAAAGAAGATTATCCTTGGATGTAAAGGAAATAGAAAAAGGAGAAAGCAGCAGGAGCAGGAATCTACTTGGCTGGTTCTTCAGGAATGACCCAAAAGGAGACTCTAAAAGAAGGTTAAGCCTGATCTGTAACCTCAAAATGTCCCTTTAAACACTCAGCCATGACAGCTACTGAGCACCTCCTGCCACAACTTCCTCAAACTGTTTGCTTAAGGGGAAATATATCTAATTGCCTTGTATTTCCAAGAAGGGTTTCCCGCCTATTCGGATCATCCACTATATCAGTTTCTCCAAGCCACATGAAAGCCTGGCATTTTATTTCCTGCAAGTGGTGGTCAGTGTTTTTAGACAGAGTGTACGTCAGTAATTAAATGGCCTTCTACAGAAAGAGGTTCAGGAGAAAGGCTGAGACCCTCGCACCTCAGCCTGGGAAGAGGCGAGGGGGCAGAACGCAGCTTCCCCCTTCATAGCTGTCCTTGCATTCATTTCACGAGAACGTGCCTCGGCCGCTGACTGCTCTGGAGTCCTGCAGCTCGAGTATCTGGGAGTACCCCCTCTCAATCAGATCTTGCTAGCCTGAGCCATTAAAAAAAAAAAAAAATCTCCATATTCCCCTTGAATTCAAGTCTCTCTTCCACAGGAGCGTACTAAACTACCAGGAAACCCAGCCTCCTTTTGAGACCTTATTAGCATGTGTTTGAGAAGACTGTTGGTTAATTGCCCAATTCAAACTTCAGAGAGTTGTAAGTAATGGAAGTCTAGAATGTTTAATTGGGAAACTCATAGTATGATTATTTGTATAATATCAGTTAAGTGAGAAGAGTTTAATTTTTAATTATTTCAATTAATTTATTGCTGGGAGATTTACTTGGAGAATTTAAACCGTATCTGTTTCATCAATTAAGAATCAGAGATTCAAAGACTGGATAGTGAGAGCATCTGAATGAATCAGCAGAATTATGTAATGTATTAGTCTTTCTTTAACAATTATTTGAGTTCAGAGAGAGCGGTGCATTCCCAAAAACCTAACTAGCTGCCTACGGATTTTTGTTCAGGATGTAGATGACCTATTTTTTAATTGCCTCAGCCCACATAATTGATTACATCTTTCCCTGTTGAGGAGAACTATTAAAGTACTAGCGATCACTTTGATACCACTAAGTGCCCAAATCTCAAATAAAATGTGTCATGCATAGAGCTTCCGTGACAGACGTTTCCATTTTCAAAATGAACAATGACAGTCACATGCCCCAAGTCTGCTAGGCTGATTAATGATATTAAAAGATCTTAACAAACCCCAATTTTCCTAAGTATCCCAAACTTAAGTTATTCATCTGCTTTGGTTTGAATACATGCAGAACCACCACCAATGAGTTTTTTAAGTGTACATAAATATGTACTATGCAAACTGAATCTCGTTAGTCTAATTTACTCCAGTAAATTGGCTATTTTATATGCAATAAATGTAGTTTTCTCTACACTCCCCATAATAACGAATTCTTCTATCCAAATTAAGAGGTAAACATCATGTTATGTGCATTTAAACCTCCCGAAAACATAACTGTTGATGAAACAGTTTACTGATATCATCATTGTTGATTAGAATTTGTTAAGCATTACCTCTTGGATATATCTGTAGAGGCTCTATTAACTGTCCATTTACTTGCTGTTCCATTACAGTGGAGTAATACTGCAAAGAGATTAAAGAAAGAGATTACTCAGTAATGTATGAATAGTAGTAAGAGCACTTACGGATTGTTTAATTCAACGTATTTTATTTTTTATTTAAATTGCCATAGTACATATCAGCCTTTAGAATGCTTTCTCACCATTTGCAACGTTCACACAATAAAGTGGCATGGAGGAACATAAGTAAGGGGCTGTGATGCCCAGCACAGTACTGACTCCAGCACAGGGATCGGTCACGGGCTCAGCTAAGCAAGTTTCAGGCCCACCTGAAACCTGGGAATGCTTCAGAAGAGTGAGCACATGAAACATTTACAGCAAACACAGCAGTTGCCACACCTGGAGAAGCCAGGAAAACCAGTCAAATGTGGACACAAAGAAACGCTGTAAATATAGTAAAAAAAACCCTGTGCAATTAGGAAAACTCCAAGGGAGAAAAGGATCTGGAAACTATCCAAGAATTTGCAGTGATGAAGCACGGTCAGGGCAGTTGGGGTCACATCCCACATAAGCGGAGATGTCGTGCATTCCCTTAGCGTAGAAGTTTAATGCTCGGTAGGGTATGCAGAACAGCGTTACTAGAAAGCCACTGCAGACGTACCGAGACCTTGGGCTCTACAGGGACTGCTTGGAGTGATCTGCAGGGGGAGGTTTATTGATAAAAAAAGGCTAAGAACGGACAAAAAGGGATGCAAAAGTATCTGGGAATGTCAAGACCCAGGAAGACAGAAAATACCTGATGTGGTAAAAGGAAGCCTGAGAAGTGGCAGGAGGATGAAGAGTGGCCTTAAATGAAGAAATAAACATTTGGATTAAATAAATCAAAATCTTTATTAGCCTTTCATAATTGACCCTCACTCCTGAGGAGGGGTGAACACTCACCAGACAGGGCATTTAACATTACAACCAGAAAATTCTGGGGCAGGAGACAGACCTTGCTACGAGTTTACTGTCTATAACCCACACATCTCTCATCACGATGTGTTAAGTATTGAAAGCACATCACAAAGCACGTTTCTTTCGCAATCGCCGAACATCTTTGAAGCAAACATGCTGGCTGTGGGCCAGATCTTCATGCCATAAATCAGTGTAGCTCCGCTGACTTTCATGCTAATTCTCACCAGCCAAGTGTGGTCTAAGACTTCAGCATGTCACTGTTACCAGTGTTTTGTGATACTATTACTCAAACTGGCAAGAATGGATGTCAACAAGAAAAAAAATTCTAAGTCTCTATGGAATCAAACACATGTATTTCACTCACACCAATCGTTTCCCATAATGCAAGCATTTTTTACTTATGCAACTTAAAAAAAGACAAACATTTATTAACTACCTAACATTAGAAACCATTTTTCTTTCCTCTTACAACAGGATTAAACATGTGAACTATAGGAAGCAAACGTTAGATGGACATCAAAGTCAATTTATGTGCAGAAGTTTTTCAGTGCTTCTGTTTTTCACATTCATGTCAAAAAACAGGAAGAAATTTCCTTTTTGTGAAAAAACTGTTACGAAGAAAATTGCTGAGGGTTTAAGGATCCGTCCAGCCCCACCTCCTGTGTGTACGCCTAGTACGATGCCTGCTGCTAAAAGCATTGCCCTCATTAAAATCTCACCACTAGATTTTTGAGCGGGGCATCTCATTCATATTAGTGCACAAACATATAAATCCACATCTTAAATAACCGCGTGACACATGCTTTAGCTGTGCTTATACAGAGCAAAGCTATTCATTACAAAAGCCCACTTTTGAAATGATCAAGAGGTTTTTCAGGAGTCAGGACGACCCCATAGATTTATTTTGTATCGGGGGGTCATGAATAACATGCCAAATCCTCCCCCAAGTCCCTGTACCCCTTCATAAAAATGTGTCATCAGTACCTAATAGTTATAGAGCTGTGAAAGAATCTCCTGCTCCACGGGGGGCCAAAACGGCTTAAGAAAAACAAACTTTTTCATTACCATTTTACTAGTGACATTCTATGACCTGAAGACATATATATACACACAGTATAAACATATACTACATACTCTCTAGAATAATAAACTAAAATAAACATACATGAGACTGCTTCCTACCAAAAAAAAAAAAGGGGGGGGGGGGGGGGAGAGAGAGAGAGAGAGAGAAGAAAACATGGCCCTCTCCATTACTCAAACAGTGATGACAAGTAAATGAAATATCAATCATGTAAGCTGTCAACCTTTTGGGACAGCAATAACTGTTAACAAGTAGTCTGGAAAAATTGTCTGAAAATAACTTGTCCTCCACACATGAGCATTTGAGGTTTCCATGGAAAATTAAGATGCCAGTGGCTATTTGGAACATTGTTCAGGTATTCTTTTTAATGGAAAATTTGCCAGTTATTGATCCAGAGCATGTACCCCTTGCTTTCAAAAAGCTGCAAGCAACTTTCCAATCAGTGGCTGTCAAAAAAATTACTGCCTTTTTATACTGGTACAAGACAACAGCTAAAGTGCAACTCCACTGCTCCTCAATGTCTGTCTTTAATTAACCGCAGTGCACAACAGAAAAAGAATTTTATTTACCATTCCACAACATTTGCACAGGCATAATACAAAGTATTTCTGCACACTCTTAAAATAATTCCAGAACTGCCTGAAATAACTTACTGTCAAGTTCAGAAACCAAAGAACCTAAAGATAAGAGATCGTGCATGATTCAAAACATCTTCCCCAATTATAGTGTCATACCTGCACAGAAGAGATCTGCATTCTCAGAGAATTATTTTTTTGTTCTTAAACTGAAAGAAAACCCTTCACTTTCATTTTGGAGAATACTAGCAGAACTGGAGGCAAACTGCACCATGTCACAATTCCTAGAAATATTTTAGCAGCTGTTCAATCCTCCAAATATTTGTTGCAGGCCTCAAAATACTCAAAAATGAGTATTTTTCTTCCCAGTTGTATTCTTCAGGATTACAGTGATTAATTCCTTTTCTTGTAGGCTAAGAACATTTGTTTTCTTATAAACATATCCCAAAATGACACCTATAGGATGTTAGAAAAGTTAAACCATCAATGCAACACTCAAATAGAAAACTAGTTTAAAACTGAAGGGAAAATTTTCAGAGAAGAAAAGCTGCTGAAGCAGAAAGAAGTCATTTACAGGCATCCCATAATTTTTAAGGGAAAGCAGAGAGTTGAGCAATCATAACTGCAATGTACTGAAACTTTAACAGTAAGCTTGGAAGCATAGCAAAAAGATGACCTTACAAAGGCGTGATAAATCTCAAGACTGTGCCAGGAAAATTCAAGTTTTCCAGTTTAACAGCAAAAATGGCAGACATTTTATAAGGAAAAAAAAAAAAAAATCAAGAAACACAGGAAATTCCAGTGGGGGAAGCATTACCAGTGATCTACTTGAATGAAACAAAACAGAAAAACCTCAAACAAGCACAAAACCCCCTTGATTGCAGCAAGATTTTTCTTCCTTTCTTTCACACAACTGCCTTACACTCTTTAATATCAAACTTGTAATACAATGGTTTCACCTCCTCTGGAAAGAAAACTGCACATGAGAGGGGCTTATTTAACAAATCCCTTGAGTTTCACAGAGATCAATCACCATCATCTGGAACCTGCACTTCTTTCACCCCAGGATTAAGTCACAGGCAATGACTAAAGGCTCTCTGAACCAGGGTCTGCTAACAGACTTCCAGTCAATGAACGTCCACCCCAGCCTTCGCAAGGCAAGAAATAGTACAACCTCTGCAGATAGCAAAAGGATCGGAATTTCACTCAGGAAGCCTTCCTGGAGCCTAGAAAACATGAGCCCCCTTCATGGGAAACATCCATCGTTTGATGTATTTATGTGCTAAGTTCACAATAACAAAGCTACATCATTTTGCCAAACACCAGAGAATATGTGCCCAAGAGAGATCCATTAAGCAGAGACTCAGGCAAGATGTAAGTGATCCAAGCATGTCTCTGCTCTGCTTCCTCTGCAACGGGGAACTGATGAGAAGGACTAAACCGAAGTCATTAAGTCCCACAAAAACCCCCTACAATGGTACTAAACAGGGCTTGTTTCTGGTATGTTCCAAGTTAAGGCCATTAAAAGAGCGAGAAGTGCACTTTATAAGGAACTAGCAGTCCATCTGGCTTAGAGAGAAAATACCCATTTGTTATTTTCTCGCTTATCAATTTCATTTGAAAGGAAATGTTAAATGATTTTTTTTCACTTACGTCTGCAACATGAAAGATACACTGAAGCTATATTAAAATTATTTTGTTTCAATAAGTAACTGCATACTTTATTTCTGTAGACAGATTTTATATTTATCAGTATCTAGATAGAGATTTTACACACATCTTGTATATAAAGGCACACACTGACACACATATATCTCATATTAAAAAACAGAAAATACATCTTTAAATCCTCTATGAATATTGAGCCCGCAGCTACAATGAAACTCTTCTGTTAGGAGGGGTGAAACAGTCTCCAGATGAAAGTAGATTTTGAAAAATTTTTAGAGCCCAGGGGTTCATTTTTAATGAGCCGTTACTTTAAGTACTGCATAAAAAATACAAGAAATTGATAGTCCATTTAGCCTGCACTATACCTAATGCAAAAGTCATTAAGATGCATTATTCTTAATGTTTATGATATGATCAGTAAGTGTACAAGTCTTTTTTTTTTTTTTTAAAAAAAGTCAAGCATGTCCATCTATCTCATGTGATACAGTTTTTAAACACCTACACTTAATACAGGAATATTACACTGTGAACTTAATACAGGAATATTGTACTGTGAACACTGCAGCTTACATTAACACTTTGATACAAGCAAAGATACACAAACAGAAATGGAAAAACATGGAAAATACCAGCGTTTGTTATACTGTACCTACATAGGATAGCATGGCTTTCATTTCTTCATCGCTTCTAACAGTAATCCGATCACCATCTTCATCTTCATCTAACAAAGAAATGTATTACATTCATGAACAATGAAAGAAGGATATTTACAATTTTAATATGTAAAGTTTTCACCTGGACTTTTAGAAGCAAATAAAAATACAAAGAATGTTTAAGCCAACTACACAGGTACCCAGGTACTCTGAAATAAGAAAGTATAATGATTCCAAACATTAATTAACAAAGACTACAATTACATCTAAAAAGGGGGCATGAACAAAGTGCTCAAAACTTTGCTCTCAACAGTTCTTTTACTGCCAGAACCTCTCCAGAAGCCGAGCGCCTTGCACGTGCTGTAATAACCCCCGCTGAAACCCATCAAGGTATTATTTTGACACAGCAAACAGAAAGTAAAGTTTCTCAGTGTGCTTCGATCCTCCCAGATGGAGTTAAGTTTTGGTGGTTTCTTTCATCAGAATTACTAGAAATTTTAAAAAAAGGAAAAAAAAAATTAAATTGTTTTCCTCCCACTAAAACCTTGTGGTCTTACTGTCAACCCTACCTCAACTCACCTGCCCTATGCCAAGTTCCTCCCTGTGCCCCCATCCCCATTACAAATGCACGGGCATCTCTGCTTCTTCGTGACACAGCAATGCCGACTTAAAAACAGTAACTTACAAGCGGACACAAATCCGCAATGTTCATATAGAGGGATTTAGACAAAGGCAGAAGTTTGTGAATAAGCAAAACCAGTCTGTGTCTTTGTTCATAGTGCAGCTGTGGGTGAAGAGGCGGCAGGAGGCACGAGTAGCATTACCAGGCAATCACGGTTTCGTGATGATGGCTCAGGCGCAGCCACAAACACACAGACAAGGCACTTCTGGCGTAAGGAAAGAGGCTGCTGTAGAAACAGAACCAGAGGAAAGGGAGCAAGATTCGGAAAGGCTCCAGCAGAGCAAGGCATTCAGAAAGAATTATTAATACGAAGATCTGAAGGAGGAATAGACTTTCCAAAGACATATGGCAGGATTCAGCAGGTGCAGATTTACCAGGGGGCTCAATCCCCCCCATTAGCACCAGCTGGTGCAACAACACGCTCCAATGTCACAAGCCGCAGTTGCTGAGACACCCCGTGCGGTTCCTTCACTCCGACGGGAGCAGTGTCCACCTCGTCCTCCTCTCCTGCCCTAGTCCTCGTGAAAAGTTCATACGCTTTCACTGATGGGAGACCGGCACCAGTTGCCAGACGAATGGAACAGATCCCTCCCCTCCAAATCAGTTACAAAATGTTAATTTCTTTTTATTGCTCTAGCTTTGGGAGAGAAGGGAGGGGTTAATGATCTGCCTCCAATTTTTGCCTGCTGCAATTTAAATATGTTCCTTAGATACTTATTAAAAAAAAAAACAACACAAAAACCCCCACAAGCACATTGGTGTATACCCCAGTTTTACATTTGTTTTTTTCCCTTTGGATCTCTTTGAAAAGAAAACAATAACAGAACATCCAACTGATACCAAAGAATGGCTGACAAATTCACACACCTTTTTGGCCAGAAAACATCTATTGTGGGCAATCTCAAACATGCAGGCCCATTTGAGTTGGGATATTTAAAAGGCCTGAGACACCCACCTCTTCCTGAAAGCTGATGGGGCTCCGTGTGTCAGGACATGTCCACACACATGAGGACGGACAGACCAGAACAATTCTGCCTGCGCTCCAAGTTGCAAGCAAGCTGGTCAGGAAGCCGTATGGTTACAAAAGAAAAGGACTCTGCCCAAGCTAACGTGCACCGGGAAATCAAGGAGCAACATACACACCATGTTTCAAACACCTATTAAATACCAAAGGGTGAGGACATGGAGGTGAGTGAGTGCATTTATACGCCTTCAGGACTGTAGCAGGTTTGCTCCCGACCAGCTCAGGATGCCAGCAGAGGCTGGGGCAGTCTGTCTGTCTGTCCCCATCTCTATCGATGCGCTCTGATACACGTGCTCTCTGCAATCACGGCCCCTGCGTATTACGTCAGCAAAAAAAAGTGCCATTATGTCCCTGGATGAAAACTCACTCTTGCTCCTAGTTGTGCACAAGAATCTGGGAAGAGGTCCGAGTCAACAAATTAAAACTACCTGAGAAAAGGAGTTTGTTCATTTTGCCTCTGAAAACCTTGCAGGTAATTCTGAGGCTATAACAAAAAAAGCAAAACAATGCAGAAGAGAGAGCAAAACAACAAGAAAAAAATAATAAGAAAAAAAAGCCACAAAATAATAAGAAAAAAAAAAGACACAAACCCCTTAGAATTACACTTTAAAAATGTGCCAGAAGAGAGCTATGGGACACTGGAAACATGGAAGCTGGAAGAGGAACTAGATAGCACAGTGATGTCCTCCAAGAGCCTTGTTTCATGGAAATTTAACTGGTGAACTGCCAGATTGCTAAAACTACTTGCTAGGGTTACCAGCCTGCAGCGAGTCATGAATGATGAAAAGATTAAGAAGAGTTAGTGAGTTGAAACTGAATGCTTCCTTGCCTGGAAACATTTTAGGCAGAAAGGAGGAGGAGTTGTAAAACTGCTACCTGGCCGAAACCCAAGTCCCAGTCGCAGTGTGTAACGGAGTAAGAAAGGCTGAAGAAGCAGCTGTTGGAATAGCGAACACAACAAACGCCATGCATCAACAAGAAGGGATCAGAGTAAAATGCAGAAGAGGGGAAACATATGACAGAGAGAGATGAATATACGGAGGTAAAAGCTGTTAAACAAGCCTGGCTTGATGGAACAAACTGAGCTGAGACAACCAAAAATGAAAAAAAAGCTGGAAAACTCTCAGAGCCCACTTGCAAAATGTTTATTTTAAAACAAACAAACAAACACACACAAAACCCCACACATTATTCATTTCAAATGATTAAGAAATTAACGCTGAAGTTCTCAGAACTGCAAAATTCCTGATGGTGGTACAAAGAGAATAAATTAAAAATATGTTGATGAAAAGGCAGAAAATATTACCTAGCATTAAAAAAGCCAAATCTAAAATAGCCAGGTAATGCTTGTAAAGAGCAAAACCAGAAAAAAAAAATTCTCGTATCTGTGCAGAGATCCTTTGCCATCCTACCATGACATTTAAGCGGGCACAGCCCAAAAAACTAGCTAGATATGACACATGGGTTCAGAAAGATTTCCAGGCTTCTCTACTTGCCTAGAGCACAGCAATACGATTTTCCAGCACATTAGGGAAGCAAAAGTAGAACCAAAAAATCCTATGTACTGGCTGGATTTTGCTAATGTCACTTAAAATGGAGGAAGAAATCCTTGCAAGATACCAAACAGAGTGCAGCAGATGGTAAATATTATGAAGCAATCTTCAGAAAAATCTGCAGTGTGTCACAAATATACAAAATGGCAGAGTTTGGATAAAAGGATCATAACAGGCCATATGTTGTTAGTGATTTTATTTGTAGCGATGTGTAATACAATGGTGAAATCCACATAAAGGTCCAACAGTAGGAGAAGTGCAGCCCCAGGTAGGAGCTGCAATGGATGGTACGCTGTAGATAACAATAACTAAACAAACAGTAGAGGCGCCTGCTCTGGATGGCAATTATCCTCATCTGAAGCAGCAATGAAGCAGGTGAGAACGAAGCTTAAGCTGGTAAAATCCAGGCATTTGATATGGAAAAAGTAACCAGAAAAATCACGCATCAATATACATAACATATTTTAGATGCCAGTTAAATGGCAGGGGAAATGGTTTTGTGCAGATGTAAATGACAGACTAGAGACATGAACTGAAAGCACAGAAGCAGATGTTAGAAGACACAACGAAATAAGTATTTCCAGGAAAGTTCTACACATGGTACCATTAATATGGGCTACTGCCCTGATTGCAGCGACTGCTACTGGTGCATGAAGTTCAAACAAAGCTAATGTGTGATGTGGGAGGTATGTAAAAAATATTAACAAATCATAAAAAAAAAAAAAAGGCAAGGTCTGGAGCCTGGTGTTGCTCAAGTCTCTTTAGAAAGTCTCGTTTTAAAAAGCAGGGCAGGAGAAATGTCAAGACTATGGAGAAATAACACTTATAATCTCCATTCTTAGGTTTCTGGTATTTTAGGAGAGAAAACCACAAATATATGAAAGAAAAATGGAAAGCACTGAATAGTACTTGAAGGACCATAAAACAATGTTTCCTTTGATTATCTACATGCAGAATTATCCAGAAAGCTCTAAAAAGGGGAGAAATGCTAACAAGAATGCAAGGCCCCATCTTGTCATATCTGCTCTCTCACCTTCAGCATCACTACCTTACTCACGTAACACTTCTAATACCCTCCAGCTCCTTCTTGCTATTGTATCTCTATCAAAGGAAAACACAGAGTTACACAGAAAAAAACACATATAATAAACATTAAAAGGGAATAGCAGGAGCCCTCTCCACTTGGAATAAAACTCTAGCTCAGTATCTTATCCCCTAAGACACAGCCGTTTGACCCCCCGTTGCAGCTTATTGCTCTCCAGATAGGACAATGCCCCAGGAATCCCCCCAAAAATAAAAACGAACAGGGTTCAAAGAATAAAGCCGAAACAGATATCAGCAGATATAGGCCTAAATCTGCACTAACCATCACCAAGAGCTTTCCTAACTCAGCAAAAGCATAATACAACCATTTTCACGAGGTGCAAGTACCATTATGGACCACCTCAACATACAGCTTTCTCAGATCCTACACAGAAGCTATTTTTCCCAGCTTCTCAAACAGACCCCCGTGGCCTTTTAGGAGTTATTACTACTGCCCAAGTCCAACCAGGTGCCATTTTCCTGCAGCTCTCATACCTCCTCCAGGAGCTGAAGCTGAATAACTACTGACACCTCCCACTCTCGCACGGGGGACAGAGAAGATGGTGTATTTAGCTTGAGCCCAGCAGAAGAAAAAAAAGGAAAACTAAAAACACAGCAGTCCTCCTAGCAAAAAACAGATGTTTGTTCCAGTGAAAGGAAACATTAACTTCTAATGCTGCTATATTTGGTACAAAATCTGTACATTGTACCATATTTCTGTAAAAACTGCTGCTCTTTTTGGTTTCTTCCAATGGAGGATTAAAATTTTAAATTTAGACCTACAGGTACTTTATACTTTTCATTTAATTTGAGCAATATAATTGCAGTGAGGAGTAAGAGCATGGTAAGGTCATGCTGGTAATTAAAGCTATATTGTAGAAATATGCTCATTCAAGATGTGATTAAATAATAAAATATTGCTTAGTTCAGTATCATCATTAAACTTGCATTAATGCATAAATATTTAACTGTAACATATAATGAATGTAAACATTATTTATTTTAAAAATGACAGCCCTATAACGTGACAAAGGAGACAGTTTATACAAGTCATACTTACACTCAAATGCTGTTGTCGTTGCATCCGGCAAAACTTGACCGATGACGTCCTAAAATGTAAAGAAGAATTAGCTGTATATCAAATGAGAAATGCATGAGACATTTAGAGTAAACCACCTTAATTGGTCCCCAGCTGCAGGCAGAAGACTTAAAGTCCTGCTACTCACCACTGCCCCAAAATTACAAACTTTTTAGTGCACAACACAAATCAGTAAAAATCACAGCGCTCTTCTCCTTCCTCTCCAAGTTACCTTGAGGGAAACTGTTTTCTTTTTAAATAACTCAATCATAATTGCAAACAATCAGTGTTGTCTGTTCTTGCAGTTTAAAGCATCGATTTTGTCTGTAGGTTATAAAAAAATTTACATCTAACTCACTGAGGTAAGTCAGAAAAACAGAGGTTTATGAATGGCTTTTTCCATAAGAAAGCACACTTTCTCTCTCAGTCCTCCTGCTTACATCACCCCGACTCCTCCTCGCCACCTCTGAACAACTGCCCTGGTCCTCCCTCCCACCACAAGGTAACCTCATCACGCGGCTCCATCTCCTGCCCTGCCTGCAGCTCAGGAACCACAGGGTAACAAACAGCTCTGGATGGGTTTAGGGCTGCCATCGTGAATTAAAACAGTAGCTGTGAGACTGAACGAATTTTTGTTGCTTTCACTCCACAACTGCCCGGGAAAGCGGCAGGACCCAGCAGCTGCGCCGAGTTGCCTGCTGCTGCCTCGCAAAGCAGCGCTGTGTCTCAAGATGCTCTCCACGCCATGCAAGCCAGAAAGTTTGGAGGGCTCTTTGTCATTCTTAATTGGAATTTAAACTTCTTCAAAACTTGGCAGATGGATTCAAATATGTTGGCTGCCCTGGAGGAAATAAGGTTAAAATAGCTGAAGAAGTGGAAGCACTAACCTGGAAGGCAACCTCCAGCCTCGGCGTTATAACGATGCCACGCAATCCCTTTCTTAAGGGAGATGTGAGCTGCGCGTACACAAGCCCATCACAAAACGCACTGAACATTTCCAAGTGTTGCACATCTCTGATCCAAACCAGCATTTTTTTGCTAACACAAGCCTTTCCGGTACAACTAAACTGAGAGGAGGAGGAGAGCTTTTTTCTTTTTTAACCTTTCCATACAGCATTTACTCAAAATTCAGTGAAAAATGCGCTCAGACTGAAGTCATCCTGGCCTCCCAGTGTATGTGCTGTTGTCAGCCTTTGCGAGGCTGCAATATGTTATGTCAGGGCACGGCATAAATGCACAGCATGGTTTTTTCCTTCCTGCTGCCTGATTTCTCATGTCAGACAATCTCTCCACCGACAGTGTCACAAAGTGATTAGAAATTAATGAACAACAATATTTATTGTGGTATGTACACTGAGCATCTCAGGGTGCTAAGCACCCCCCCCCCCCATATCAAAGCTTTAGTGATCACTGTCCTGTTGCTTTTCTTTTCTCTATTTTTTCATTTAGTCTAAAAATTGGAAATTAAACATTCTGTGCAATGTTAGAGAGACACAATTAATACAATGAGAAAGCAGCAAAAGCAACCTAAAGATTTCCACAGAGCTACCTGAAGCAAATAATATTTCTAAAACTTTCTCATGTTGTCTCTTCATTTTAGATGCTAAAATAAATCAACAGTATGCAATTTAAGCTATTAATTGTATACAAAAAGACAAAAGATGTGCAACACAGGTTACCTAATGATTCTAATGATATAGATTGTAAATTTGTGGAGTCAAAAAAAGGAAAAAAAAAAAACCCAAAAAACCAAAACATTGCCATGTTAACAACAATTCTTTCATTTAAATACTTCTACAGGGTTTGACAGCTCCATCGGTCCTCTGTCAAAAGCCAGCTGAGCTGCACCCTCTGTCCCTAACAAGAAATTAAAGTCTTGCCTAAACAGAAGACTGTGCTGTTAACTAATTATTTCTAAATCCATTTAGTTAAACATTGAAAATTCCTCAGCAAACACACTTTAATTGCGTTAGATTTAAGCCACTTGTAAAATGTTCTTATGTGGGCACACAGATGCTTCCATTAAATGCATTTAAAAATTGTTATAAGAACAGAACCCCAATTCTGGGGTATTTACAAGCTGTATTTAAGAGGTGTGTGAGCACGGCACTGAGACGGAGACAGTTCTGATGGCCCCAAATGGCTGCTGGGAAAGCTCCAAGACTCCCAAGGCTGTGACAGCACTGAAACAGTGATGGTAAATTCTTTTTTTTTTTTTTTCCTATTCAGAATAACTTTTTCTATATATTGGGACTTCTTTAAAATTAATAATAATGAAGTACATAATTTAAGAACTATGCACCATAACTCTGCCTTACACTAAATAAATAGTTAAAAAGAAAGCCCCACTAACAACCACAAAAAAACTTTGCTCCGGTCAACTTTCAGTATTTCTATTAAATTAATGCATCTGAGAAAAAGTAGCCTTGCAGGGAGTGGGAGGGAGGGAAATCACACCATTACTCTGTTGTTACCGTAGTATTTTTATCAGCTACATAAGACGTCCATGCTCAAACATTCAGCAGACCTCTCAGTGACCCAAGCTTAAAGGATTACTCTAAATTTCAACAGATTATGGGTTTTCTACTACCACAAGAGCGACCACAAACAATACTACAACTTGTAGACATGGTTCAAGTGGGCTTACGTACACAATAGCTTCTATTTTATCTTACAAAACTGAAAAGCCTCTAACAATGAAGAGAAAAATCAGGGAATGGCAGCTGAAACAAGAACTCCATCAAATCTGCTCTCTAAAAGAGCTGTGGAGCACTCATCTCGGGCAAGAAAGCAGAAAATGTGAAAGCACTGCTTTAACAACAGTGTAAATATTGAAACTGTGGCCTCACTCCCGTTTCAGTTAAAACTTGTTTTATCTCAGTATGACATCATGAAGTTATCCTGAATTAACACCAAGTGCTTAAATACTCCAGTGACAGCCAGGGCAAACGAATCTAGACAGCCTGATGAGAAAAATAAGCTCATTGTAATTCCTTTAGCAGTGCCTTTAAAATAAATCTGTTTACTGGTAACTTACAGGTCTGCAAAGCTGATATACACAGAACATATTTAAAGTGACATTATGAAGAACAGCTCTTAGCACCCAGTGTAGGAAAGTAATCAAGAAAATGCCTAACCTAAAGCATACAAGCAGTGCCGCTTCCATGGGTCAAGCACTGTCCTGTTGAGTCAAGGCCAACCACCAGCACCAACCTGCAGGTATCAGGTTTTCTGGTTTGAATACCTGCTACACAGTTTAGTAGCTGTAAAGGCTCCTCCAAGAGACAGAATTAGAGCAGCTGAAAATTAAGAAATGTGTCATTTAGTGTGTAAGGCATTGCACTGAGCATCATACTCCTGACTCCAACAGGTTATATTATGGCTACAGACAGGGTATTTGGTGACTCTATACCGCAGCTTCTTCTCTGAAAGAGGAGGATGGAAATTATCTTGCATGCCAGCCTGAGATGCTGCAAGACTACACTCATTTGTAGTTACAAAGCTGTTCACACTTCTAGGATGCTAAATTAACAAAAATCATGTTTAAAAAAAAAAATCTCGCTGTTTTCAAAGATAATTTTATGGGGTTTTCCTAATACAAAGCAGACCATGGGACGGTGCCTCTACCTCAGAAGGAAGAACAGCCTTACTACACAGCTAATTCAAGGCTCTCCCAAGCCCCCAGTTCCCACCAATGCTAGAGATCTGGGGGTATGCACCTGGTTTTCGGAACTGGCTACCAAATGTGCTTCTGCAGTTCCAAGCAACATGGTACTTCCCATCAAACCACTTGGACTGCAGGTACGTGGAGCACGAACCTGCTGTGGTCTGGACCACACCACGCAGAGAGCGAGATCAGTGCTAAACAGGGCAAACTACGGGGATTATTCAGAGCTTGATTGTGCCCCAAACAGCAGGAGCTATGAAAAAAGGAGTACCTTGTGCTCCTGTGTTTTCAATTTAGAGAGACATGGACAATAAGGGAAACAGTGGGGTCTGACCGGATTATTAGTATTCAGTAGTTTACCTTCGTAGGGAATGTCTCAATTCTCCACACTATCTTTAATTGATACTCTAACACATAAGCCCTCTGTAATTGCCTACCAGGTGAGTGAAAATTACAGTGAAGGCAGAAGGACAAGAGGAGACTGGGTCGGCCCCACTCCTGCCCTCCTCACCACACTTGGGGCCCCCCCAGCCACATATGGTGCCAGATCTACCACGCTTTAGCGTATGGAGCCTTACTTCAATTTCTGTAGGTAACAGATAAAGTAAGTGCATGTGCATACTGTGATGGCACCTCCTGAAACACAATCAGTTAGACAAATGAGGGCCTTGAGACAGTTCAGACCTTATTAAACCTCGTCCTTCTTAAGATTTCAGAGTCCACAAGAGAGTTTTTGACATGAAAACAACAATCATCGAACGGTACTACTGCACGGCTGCACTCCCAGCTGAACACTGGCATAACACCCGTCATCCCCACATCTGAGATTTCCACTGACAGCGAGAAATGTGTCATCACCTACCAACTCACCATAGGTAATCCAACACTTTGTTAGGACAGAGGTACTGCTGTCGCTGCTACCCTCGATGCAATAGCCTAACAGCAGATAACTGAAAATTATCATCAACAACACAGACGTGACCTGATGCAGAAATCTATCCACTTTCACTCGACAAAGAGCTGGGACTTTTCAACCCAGGAACCATTCATATTCTTCTATCAGCACGTGGAAATAATTTGGTGTGCAGATGGCTGGAGACAGACCCACGTCTGCAGAGGAGCCGGGTGAAGAGAACCACAGGTGATCTGCAGCACCTGCATCTTCTCAGAATACCGTTAACACAGTGATCTCAACCTGCACCGCGCAGAACTGCGAACAGCACGCGTGGGCACCCACCTAGCGCAGTTCTCCATAGTGCTCTGCTGTGCTAAATGAAACAACTGCGAAAGGGTACCACTCCCCACTTCATCAGCTGTGCCCGGCTTGGGTAGAAGTGCCTACAGCACAGGCCATGGACATCACCAAATGTTTTGTGGTTGCCTCAGTGTGCAGAGCTTCCTACACAAACATCACAGAAGTTTGGGAAGAATGTCGATGATCACTGAACACGAGTCCAACAACAGAAACCAGGATTTTCGTAAGAAACCCAGCAATGTACACTCCTGTCATGTTCCACCATCATCCGCTGACTGGAGAAACTACCACCAATGCCATGAAACGGGAAGCTCAACCTGCTCATAACTGGAAAAATACATTTTTAAAAGTCCAGTAGATCTGCTAGGCGGCTGCAAACAAACAACTAAAGCGAGCATCAAAATCGTGTGCAGAGGGGGAAGAATCAGAAACCTCCTCTTTTCTCAGCGACTTCAAAAGCGATGCACAACAAGACGAGCGTTGCATCGGAGCTACTTCAACAGCTGTACTATTTGAGATCTGATTCCAAAAGGCATGCTTTCTCTTAGTACTGTATCACAACTGAACACAGAGGTTCATTTTAACTTCAGGTCAACAAGTCATACACTAGCCTCAGCTGGAACCTGATGGAGCAGCTATAGGAGCTACAGCAGAAACTGCAGGTGCAGAGTCTCACATGTAAGATACGGTCCAACCACTGAATTACAGCTGTGCCGCCTGAAGCCCTCTCTAGCTTTAGACACAGGTCCCCATACCTCACTGCTACCCTAAATGAAGACTCCTGGAGCACCCGTAGGGTCAGCACCCCTGTAGGGCCACAGGCTCAGAGTAAACCATAGGCTCCGGTTCCTACTGCATACGCAGTTTAAGCTTAAACAGCTCTTTTTTTCAATCTACTTGTTAAAGAGATTACACAGGTCAATTTTAAGGCCCAGGTACCCACAGCTGCTTTTATGCTGAAGCAACAAGGATGAAAACTAAAAAGCAAAATGGTTTTGCAAAGCTATGCCCTCAACCTGACAACATTTCTTTATTTACTTTTAAGCAATATGACCAAACTTAAATTTCCCATAATTCTAAAATGCCAAAGGATAGTCCAAGCATCAGTGATTATTTCCCTTTATTTGGGAAAAACAGGAAAACGTGAAGCAGAGTGTGGAGTAAACCTGGCTCAGATTTGCATCACTTGTCTTTTAAGGGGTGAGCAGGTTGTCCCAGGCTTGCTGTGTAACCACAGCAATCTCCAAAGGGAAACTGCCCCTCCCAAAAATCTCACTGATCTGTCAAAAGTTCTGCTCCATCTCCTCCATCTATAGAAAGCCTTAGATAATGCTAGATGTTAGGAAGAATGAAACCCAGAACATCTGCCATCCGCTCCAATTACCTCTGCAATCTTCTGTAGGCCCAACATCGACCATTTTCCAGCAAATCAACCCCTTAATCCCCACGTGTCTTCTCAGTAAAATGTAACACGTTGAAAGAGATCTGCAGAAGCCCTCTCCAATATTAGTAACAACAGAAAAAATTAAATATGCACCTGATCTGTGGTATGGAAAGATTTTTCTTTAGAGAAATAGGGGCACACAGAGTCTCTAGCAGAGATGTGTTCTGTAGGAAAGATGAGGGCATCCTGAAGGAAATAAGTATGACCTGCACACAAGGATTAGACTTTCCTTTGGGCTAAGGATGCAATTAAGAAGAAACAGTAAGTGGGATAAATATCCACTGCCGTTTCTGAGTAAACAGAGGATCCGTGTATACTTGATGTGCAGATGGGGAGAAAATAAGGCAGGCAGGGGTCGAGGGCAGTTCAGGGCAAAGGAGATGCAGCAAACCCATAGCACAGCAATGGCCAACATCATTTGCCAACACCGTCGCTCTGCAGTCGGGGTCCTCCTGACCGCTTCACCGCAGCCAAGCGCTTCTCTGCACCTGAGAGCAAAACCACCCCCCTAAAGCGGGGGGGACACAGGCGCTGACCCAGGCCCGTGATTTCTGTCAGCCTCTACCAGAACCACTTTCCCGTTAAAACTTTCCGGCGCAGACACGAGGCACCAAAAAAAGCCCGTCCCTAAAAAACACCCTTCCCCTTCCAGGAAGGTTTTTTGTTTCCACTTTCCCCACCCGACCCGAGTGTCCAGTCGGCGCTCCCGGAGCCGCCGCGTTCCCCCGGCCACCCCCTCTCCTCCCGGGCTGCGAGGGGAGGGGGTGTCCCGGGACTGCCGCCCCCGCCGGGACTCACCAGCACGTCCCTGAAGAGCAGCTGAGGTGCCGAGTGGACGGTCCAGTCGACGGCCCCGCCGTCGGGGATCTTGATGCGGATCACCAGCGCCTGGCTCTCCATGGCGCGGGAGGGGCCGCAGAGCAGCCAGAGCATCCCCGCCCCGGCGGGCTCACATGCTGCGGCGGGCCGCGGGCGGCGGCTACCGAGCAGGGCCGAGGCTGCGCCGCCCCGCCCCGCCCGCAGGAAGGACTCGCTGCCCCGGAACCAAAACGGAAGGGCCGGGAGGAGGGAGAACTAGAGGAGGAGGAGGAGGAGGAGGAGGAGGAAGGGAAGGAGGGAGGAGGAGGAGGAGGAGGAGGAAGGGGAGGAGGGGGAGGAGGGGGAGGAGGGGGAGGAGGGGGAGGAGGGGGAGGAGGGGGAGGAAGGGGAGGAAGGGGAGGAAGGGGAGGAAGGGGAGGAAGGGGAGGCGGGAGCGGAGGCGGCGCCATGTTGCGGGAGGAGGCGGCCAGCAGCGCTGTGGCAGCCCGCCCCGGGGAAGCAGCAGGAATCGCTCCGGAAAGCGGAGGGGCACCGATTTTAATATTCCCCCCCCCCATTATGCCTTCTACTTTTAACAGGAAACCCACTGTTGAGACAGCAATCAGACAGAGTCAGGCTTGGACTCCTGCATTCGTTAAAAAGTGTGGAGGGTCCCCAGTGCTGCCCGTCTTCACAATTCAGAGTAATGAATTGGGGTCCCCTCCAGTAACAGCTTCTTAAGAACTCATGGGGCTTTTGTCTTCAGGTTATTCAAACTAACACATAAAAATACATACACGCAAACATAAATCTGCGTGTGTGTGCGTGGCCAACTCACGCAGTCCATACATCGCTGCTCTGCCTCAGCGCAACCCACTCTGGCCCTTATAGTCAGACTACAACACACACGAATAGATTGGGCAACTGGAAACAGGGCTACTCTGTGCTCTGCTCCTTACTGTAATGTCCAAACACCTGTATTAACGTGCTTTAAGCAGTTTTGCCAATAGCCGTCACATACTTCGCTCTTTCTCCAAATCACAGAATACTCAGCTAGATATCTCCTATACTGACGTCCGGGTAAAATTCTTTCATCGCAGAGTTTTTCCATGTCTGTTCAGCGGTGCAGCTGAGAACAGCCCATTTCAAAACACAGCCCATTTTAAAGGATAGCTCTGACGACAGAAAATCCCCGTTAAAAGCTTACGTCCAGCTTTGCCAGCAGCAGCAAAGAGTGGTGATGTGTTTGAGCGTGACAGCTATGTCACCTCCCTGCCGCAATCACAAGCCATGATACGCTACATGCAGCTTTTTAAAAAAAGCTTTTTGCCTGACAGAAGTTAAGAGGGAAGGCCCTCCGCTCTGCACGGCTCTGCAGCACTAAACTGTCCAGTTCTTTTTAGTGGGAGAAGAGCATTAATCTCAATTGTAGGCTATTGATCTGTACATTTTATCACCATCTCTCACATTATCATATATGACAAACTGGACTATTTGAGTTATATTATCAATTTAGAGGGGGGAAAAATGGAAGGTATATTTCATTCCTGAAACATCTTCAAGCTTCCTCATATTACAATTCTACTTCGTTTGAGCTTTAGAAAAAAAAGGATCTTTCAATGGCCATTAGCAGAGATAAATTCTCTCTCTGTTCAATAACTTTATAATTTAGTTCCTACACTAGAAATTAATAGAGCCCCAACTCCTAAGTATCTAAGGGATTGGTGCTGCCCACACAGACGTCTTTCTGTTCAAATGAACCTTTTACCTACAGTCCCTGTATACCTTTCAGTCAGGTTCATTTCAATCAGACTCATTTTCTATTAAATTTTAAAGAATAGGATACAAAATCATAGAATTTCTATAGAACCGCAATTTTTCTAAAATGTCTTGTTCATTTACAAGACTATGGGGAAAACCAACTCAATTTGCCAAATTTGCATAAATATTATGTAGCTTTTCCAGGGCTAATCATAACCTTAATCCCCCATTCTGATTTGTGTTGATGCAGCTGTAATCAAACTTCAAGGTTTTTTACATCTTAGGAAGTAAAGTGCATCAAGCATGTGTTTCTTGATACAGGTTTGGTTTTGCCACATATTTCTTTAAAACCCATCTTTCCTAAGAAATTTTCATTCTAATTACACCAACATTTGAAACAAATAGTTAAATTTTATTTTATCATCCTGCAGAATTGCTACTATGAGAACAGAACTTCACCAAAATCTATTTTTATATTGGGGGAAAAAATTGTCTAGCAAGACCACAGGTATTTTTTAATGTGCATTATAAAATATTCTTAAAGTTCAGTATTTTACTGTCCCAAGAATCTCCTCTTTAAAAGTGTCCGACACAGGAAGTTCAAGAATTCCAGAAAGCCACAGCAAAAAATAATTAAGCAGTCTGATTTTCTCCACTAAATCCAGATGACATGCTGTCAGCAAGAAATATGCATGGATTTCCTATTTATAATTACGTATCCAAAGTTATTGTCTATCCACAATGAAATAACATTCAAAATCTGCAAAGGAACAATATATCAGTTCTTTAATTACAGGAGGATCATGAAGCCCATGACTTCTATAAATTCTGTTTTTATTTGTGGGGGGGAAACATCCTCCATCAGTGCCACTGACTTCCAGGCTGGTTTTACGCTACAAGCGCAAGAACAACTGTCTCATCACAGTCTGCTGCTGCTCTCTGCTGCTTTCCATTGCGGTTAGAGAGGACAGAGGAAATCCAGAGATGGCCACGAAAAGAAAATATATGTTTGTTTTCAAGGAAAAGCAGAATGCTGACACAGAAAGATACTAAAATGATTAGATTTGCCATGCTGCGGAATCTCACAGGAGTATCGGTGAGTGGTAGGGGAAAAATGCTGTACCCCACTGATTGCCTGGAACATGGTTATCATGATAATTTGCAAGGCCCTCAAAAAGTAAGGAAATAAGTTATTACTTGTTTCCCTCTCTAATTCCCACTGCAAAGGAAGTTATCTAACACAAGTCATCTTCTATCTTTGCACTACCACAGACATTATATAATGAAGTTTTGAGTCCCTCTACCAAAACTCCATAAAAAGAAGAGGGAGGAACGGAAAAGCTGACTCCCCTGACCCTATTCTTGAATATTCCTGTTCCAGGACCTGTATCGCGGAGGTTTTCCTTGCCGTTGGTGGGGGGATGTGCGAGCTCAGTTTCAGGAGTGACT
The DNA here is from genome assembly GCF_035582795.1 of Mycteria americana. Classification (NCBI taxonomy): domain Eukaryota; kingdom Metazoa; phylum Chordata; class Aves; order Ciconiiformes; family Ciconiidae; genus Mycteria; species Mycteria americana. The sequence continues at coordinate 69,143,479 of NC_134370.1, read as the reverse complement.
CAGGCCAATGCAGGTGAAAAACGCAGTGCTTAGAACTTACATAGTCCTCTTTACCCAGCATTTCTTGACGTACGTGCTACATGCTATTTTTATAATAATCCTTATGATATGCCCATTGTAAATATTCAGTGGAAACGAAAGCAGGTAAATTATGCCAATTGCACTGGGCTGTATCAAAGAGTTGAAGTGCACCACAACCAGCATCAGGACCCAAAACTAACCTCCTCTAGTCCTGTGCTCAGACCGTTGGATAGAAGGAAATGAGGCACAGGAAGGAAGCTGAAGATGAGTCAAAGTCCTATGTCTTCATTATAGCTCCTACTGAGCATCTCTGGGAAATTTTAACCTCGCTACTACTAGAATTTGCCCAGCTATGACATAGGAATAGCATGCATTTACCATGTAACAGACCAAATAGTTAACATTTGTTAACTACGTGTGCTAAAAGTTATTCAACGTTTTAACTATTATTTTGGAATACTGTATTACCAGTACTGCACTATATTACATATAATTCAGATATAGTATAAAAAACAGACTCCGAGGAAGCAGAATCTACATGACAGTCCTTGGTTCACTAAATTCAATTTATCACCTCTGCTTCCTCCCTGTACCAGTTTCTAGGTAGGTATTATACATAACAAAGGATAAGCTCTTCATTTCCTAGAGAAAATGGCACCTGATCATTGCTTTAGTAGCATACATTTTCATGACTTTTTTTTTTTTAAGAGATTAAGACATAACTTCCGATGTAGATAAAATAACATATCATGGTGAAATTCACCTTTTTTTCCTTCCCACATCTTCAGATTGCCAGTGAGTGCAGCAAACTGAATTCCCTTAGGCTTATGAAAAAAGTAGGTCAACAGTGTCCAGACTTTCTAAACATATTCTTCCCTAAAATGCATCTCCCAGGAAAGAATCACCCAAGTGTACCAGCTTGATCAATACATGTATGGATTAAGATCCCTTAAAACCTGCATTAAAACTTGCAGAAAACTAGCTGCCTTCCTTCCGTGCCTTCCCACTACCCCTTGCCGTCACTTTGCACAGGCTTGAACAGGCAGAAACACTTTGCACAGGCTCTCTGGAGTAAGAGGCAAAGGATTGTTTGTGAATCAAGTATCAGGAAATAAATCGATCTTACTTTCAATTCACTGGGAGCAGAATCTGGCCTCAAATAGATCTTTTAAAACTCTTTCTCATAGTAAACTCATCTTGAACTGAAAAAAAAAAACCCACTAAACTTGACTGAGGCTGAATTATTAAATGTTTAGCTCTTGCTTTAAATTATGATCACATTTTGAAATAAAGCAGATTACAAGCATGTTTTATGTGTGTTTTAAAGGCTAGATATGATACACAATTACTGAAAAATTACAACATAAACTATACCAGTTGGATCGAGCAAAAATGGCTGTGTATCGTTAATGATGTTACTGTACCCCACCAGACCAGCTTCAGGGGCTGCATAATTGTTTTTCTGTCAAGCTATAAATTCTTGACTAACAACAAAATCATTGTGATTTTTCTTACTAAATAATTCATATATCACAAAGCATGTATATAACCAGGCCCATGAATCACTAAACATGTGACAATTTTATCTAATGGTATTTCTTCTTGTAAGAATAAAGATAGGTTTGACTTTGCAATATTTTATAATCTTGTTCAAAAATTTCAAGTGTTCTTTAAAAGTGGTCTATTTTGAAATTTACATTTTAAACTTGAAAGTTTCCTTGATCAGACTTTTTGTCTGAAGGATTGCTTTTAATCATGTTTTACAGTTTTAATGCTATTAGGATTATTAATATCACTGAAAGTAATAAATTGGTTTTATAATGAACTAGAACAGGGCTCATAAACTGTGCTTAAAGTGATGCAATTGCTATTAAAATCACTCTAAGCCATATGTATTCTACCTTACCAAGCAAACAGCAACCATAATGCATCCAAACTGGCTGAATTATAACACAGAGTATTCCATCATTTCAAACCTTACTGGCTTCCTCTGTATTTTTTTAAATGCTGAACAGATACATATTTGAGTTTTCCATAAGACCTCGTCACTGAAAATGTTAATAATCTGGATCATTTATAGGTTCAACTCAGACAAAATCATGATCTCAAACAGTCTGCTGCAGAAAGCTCTCATGCTACAAGGACATCGTTACTTTCTAAATACATATCACAGTGCATTTACTAGAAGATTATGATGTATTAGCATAAATAATTAAGGTTAAACTCCACTCATCTATGAGTAATACATATTTTGTGATACATTAGCCCTCTTTATTTCAGCTGCATTTATTCACTTACTAGTTCACAAAGGTCAGTAATTGACATTGAGTGTCCCAATCATTAATGCAAATTTGGATGTTCTACTGCACACATCCTTTATTTAAAAGACTTAAATGCAAACACAGTAGTAACATCTTATTCTTTTCTAGAAATCAAAAACCCTTTTAAATAAACTTGGAATATATTAGCGACAATTTTTACTCTACGTTCCCCTTGCTGTAATGCCAAAGCTGCCACTTTTTCTTAGGTGTATTTAAACTGAAAAATACAGCCCAAGAAAGCATAACATGACATCTACTTCCATAAATACGTATATTTTGGGATGAAATCAAGACAACTCTCAGAATTATTAACTTCCTTTTCTGTAGTGAACATGATTAAGGAGTTACAGCAAAAGCCAATTTAAATTAAATGGCCAAAGTAAATAATATATGAAGCAAAATTTCCTTTGTTTCAGGCAAAGTTGGTCTAAACCAGAGGCCTAAGGGCATTCAACTATTAAGAAATACCTAAGTTTCATTCAATAATAATGTGCATCAGGGAGATCTATAATTATGGTTTGCAAAGAGATTTAGACATCAAGGATCTTTTTACTGCTATTAGATTCTCAAAGGGGACTATTTAGTCAACTCACACTTTCCTACTTCGTTTTTCTTGCCTACAGAATGATTCCAATAAATTCTGTTTCATCAGAAATCTGTCCCTGACAAAATACAGTAACACTTCTCTTTCGAGTGCTGGAAGAATGAACTCTGGATTCCTGTTCTCCCTTTCCAGAAAGCATTAGTAATGGAAGGGGTATCAATAGGTTTGAGAATACTTACAGCTGAAGAATACCAGGCTGAGGCAAGCAACTTCTTAAAACCCAGGATTTTTTTTGCTCATTCTCAGTCCCATTCTAGACATCCTTCCTACGAAATCCATCCTTCCCCATCCGGACACCAACCCACTCCCTCTATTCCACTAAAACCGTTTTTGCTAAAGTCTCTCATTTACTCAGTACATTTGTCAGAGAATGAACGTTTCCTCCACTCCATTGTCCTGTAGGAGCTCCAGAAGCTCCACATCATCGTTCCCCTTCCCTTCTACAACTTCTTTAATCTCAGCAGTTAAAAAAAAAAAAAAAGTATTAAAAAAAAGTAGCCTTTCTCTCTGTTGATGAGTAATTAACTTGCCTTCCTACTTTGCCGCTGCAGAGTTGGAACTGCTTTGAATAAGTAAATTAGCTGGTACCAGTGTACTTTGCCATAAGAGCTTGGAAACTTGGACTGACGGTTTCTCTCAAATGATTGACTCAAATTAAAGTGAAGGTTATTGATGTAGTTATCGTTTTACAGATTTTCAGTATTCATACTGTTCATTGAGCACAAGTGAGCCTGGCAAGCCCAAGAAAGCACACGTGGGAGCTCAGAATTGCATACCAGCACAGGTACATCACTTTGTCAGATAGTTCTGTTGTTACATTTGGGATACTGCTGCTCTACTTTGCAGAGTTCTGAGAAACTAAATCTGTTCAGGCCTGCCAACTTTTGCATGCAGAGTAAGCAGAAATATGAAAAAACAAAGATCAGTCTGAAAGATTCTACCTAATGCTGCTATGCACTCAGAATTACAGTAGGTCAATGACACAAAGCAAGCTGAGGACAGATCTAACTTCTGCTTAAGTCAATGAAAGGTCAGTTGGCTCCAGGTTTCTCTGAAGACTGGAGAAAAGCACTGGATATCGCTCCAGGGAAAGAAAGGGCATCAAGAAGGGGACACAGCAACTTATTTTTGAGACAATGTGCAAGTACTAATAAACACTTGGGAATATCAATCCTCACTAGTATCTAAATCTAGTATTAATTTACATTGGGAAAAAAGCTAAGAACTTCAAGTTGAAACTTGTGTCCACCTGAAGGTTAGCAAGTAGTACATCTCCCAGTGATAAAAGGAGTGCTATTATATGTAAAAATGATATTTAAGTACAATGAGGTGCCTGGAACATGTTTGCATTACTAGTCAAAGAACATCACTGAAACAAACATGAGAACACCCATGTGTTACCATAATTTGGAGGAGCAGACAATAACAGAAAACATTATTTCTTGGGGTACTATCATTAGTGCTACACAGTCTCTAGCGAAACATTTGTCAAACGTACAAAAAGGTATAAAAGTGAAATATAGTAATTAAGACCTGGGTGTTATCGATTGTGTGGCTTAAGTAATTTTTCACAACAAACATAAGATTTAATAAGTATAAGTAGTTAAAGATCCTGACTTGGCTGTAGTCATTAGCATGTAATTGAACTGGTAAAAAAGATCAGTTAAACCTATGTTGATTACCACCTTATCTTTGAAAGGCAATTAAGGACCTCAATCATCGCAACAAGATTTGATTGTGCAGCCTTTATTGGACATTGATCTTTCAGGAAAGCGCAGTTACATTTTCCATTAATTTACAGTAACACAGTTTAACTCGGATACCCGAGACCATTGACCTAGGTAAGATGTAATGCTAAACGCTCGTTTAGGTTAAGATGCCCCCAATAGTCATTACTGTTTAAAAAGACTGCTACAAGAAGTAGCTACCTGATCCTCTGGGTTTAGACTAAGGTTTCATTTATCTGAAGTAGTTGTTAAGTGAGGTGAAACAAAGCTCTCTGCCTTTTTATGTCATCTCTCACTCATTTAAACATCATTCTTGAATACAGTAAAGAGATAATTAAGGCAAGACTTACAAGATAAACTACATTTTATTTCAAATGGAAATGGTGCAGATCAAAGCCATAAGTTAGAAGGGTCATTTTGTAGTTCAATCATCTATAAAAAAATATGTATCAACACCAGTATACGTTGCATACACAACATACACATAGTGTAATATATACACAAAGGAACCTAATAATTAAAACAATTACAAATAAATTATTCCAGACCAGAGGAATTAACAAAGCCTGGTTCCCTACAAGTCTGTCTTTCGAAGCAATGGGGTTACAAGACAACCCAAAAGGACCTTACAGGCAAGAGACAGACATTAGGTGCTACACATGCAAATAATGCATCTTTGAACAATTCAACTGCTAGAAGCTCATCTTTAAAGCCCGCTTCAGGGACACTCTTTAGTTCAAGCATTCAGACTTCTCCACAACAGAAGACCTCGCTCTCCTCATACTGGATTATCCCTTTAGGAGCCAACAGCTATAAGGCAAGAGGTGATGGTGATGGGGATTAGAAAGGTAAAGCCGCAAAGGTTCAGCTGAGAACTACATGCTGCACGCTCAACCTTGCTTGCCATTCCCGAGTTCCCCAGAGCCTTACAGAGATTTTTTTAGACAAGAGGGTATGAATCTTCTTGGATCTTCTAGGCCCTCAACATTTCCATCTTGCGTTCAGACCAAAACTTAAGGTAAGTGATAAAAGGAGATACTAAGTAGGTATCTATAGCAAAAAGAGAACGAAAGCCAGATGAAGTATTTTACCTTTGATTGAAGACAAGCAAGTAGGTTTATATTCATACTTGAAAATTATTTTTGTCATGATTTAGTGACTCAAGCATTGTCCCTTATAAATAGCATATTTTCCCTCTTAAGTACTGTAACAGGTCACATATGAGCCTTAATGAAATGAATGAATGATACTATATTTGCACTCTGCCCTCAAACATCTTCTAGTTCATCCTTTAGCATGATCAACTTCATAAGAGCAAGAGGTCTATTGATTTTCATGTAATACAAGAAAATATTACATTTGCTTAATTGTTACACAGTGAGATCATTGAACAAGAAATCAAGTCTCTATTTAATGCTGCAAGCAGCACAGAATTGCAGTAATCAATAGGGTAGTTTGTCAAAGATGTTCTCTAAGGAGACTCGCCCATCACTGTATGGACAAGGAGTCATGTTGCCTGCATTTATTGAAAAACAGGTAAGCAAAGTCAGCAGTACACATTATCAGAAATCAAACAAGCTGCAGTGAGCAGAGGTGCAACTCCAATGAAGAGCTGTATTTATAGTCTGGTAATTAAAAACCATTTTATCAACCTTGCGTTGAGACTAAACCTTTACAGCAAGATATTGACAAGATCCGTGGCAATGAATGAGCAGTATTTGACTTTAAACTTACGAGCTGCAGTTATTCAACTTTATCCAATACAGTGAAAATCAGTTCTAGAAAAATGCTACCAGTCATTTTTATTATTAATGAGGCTTCTTATAATACCGTCTCTTCATCTTTGAGACCCATTTAACTTGTGTCAAGAATATTCTCCAAAATTAAGTAGAACAGTACCAGCGCTTCTCTGATTAAAGTGTTATTTAGTGTTGCTTTTAGAAAAAACACATGTATTGCTTCATTAAGTGGGAAACAGTTCCATTATCTGGAATTAAGTAAAAAAGTATTTAAATGAAATTATACTGTAGTCATAGCTTGATAACCATTTATTTAGGAATAGTCATTACCCTCCAAAAACAGTACCTACCCATTTTACATTTATCTTCCTACTTATGAAAATTGGAATAATCAATATACATCACCAGACATGGGATTTGGAAGAGACAGCATTATCTGCTGGCACTAAAGCTAAGCACCAGTCATACATCCTGTACAGGTGTTTCTGTTGTTTGAACTTACTATCCAAAAATTCCATATTTCTGCTCTCCAAACAATTCCCTAAAAGCTTTTTCTTTGCCCAGGTTTCCAACTGAATTTAAGTCATTCCATCATTATATGTGCCTGTTACAGCTGTGCTCAGTTACAGCTGGAGAAATCAGTTATTTCGCATTAAAAAAAAAAAAATGAGGGGAGTATTCTTCTCATTCTCCTGTATTAACTAAAAAATATCCGAAATTTGTAAATTAGCGCAGGGGACTAAATCTTCCAGATTACTTAGGTTTTGTTCCTTACCGATAAAGCAACCAGAAGGAAAAAAAACCCAATGCAGATATCTGGAGTTCAAGAATTGCAAAAAAATACAAGCATAAAACATATTTTAGATATTTTATTTAAATATAATTGGAAGAAATGTGATACAGCCATTTTTAACTTCTTGGGGTGGTATTTTTCCAAAGAGTCTTCCAGGCAATTGAGAGTAGTCAGTGCCATGGATTCATTCAAACACGCTTGCAACTATGACAATTAATGCATGATGAAACATCTAGTCAGAGTCTAAACCTAAGCACCTTAATCTTTTCACAGACATCCTGAAAATGTCTAGCGTATTCACAGTTTCCTTGCCTGCATGCTACAATTCAGTTCTCTAAGTTGGTAGATGTATCTCTCAAATTATCAGAAGTTTGTTCAGTAGTACTAGTCACTGACTTTGATAAGTTCTAATACTCTTAGAAATATTAATTCTTCTCCCAAGGCTTCTACTTTTTCAACTTTACTGACCTCTGCAAAAATAAATCTCTTATGACCAAAAAGTCCATGAAGCTTCCTGAAGACAGCATGTTAAGAATGAACTGTAAAAAAAAAAAAAAAAAACACCAAACACCAAAAACCCAAACCAGTTGCCTTCAGTTCTTTTTAGTCAAAGGGAGTAGGTATTTGCAGCAGCTGTAAGACAGAAACCCACCAAATGACAGGTACTTGAGGGCACGATTTCAGTACATTGCGCCTTCATCTTCTTTATTTAGAAAATAAATAGTAACTGGGCCATGACTCGTATGAACAGTCTCTGTGACACTGACAAAGAACCAGGAGCCAATTCCATATAGTAAAGTTGGGATGCCTAAGAAAAGACAAAAACACGTTACATACAAAGATAGCAAGCCAGGAAAATTAAAACCACCTATTAATAGTAAAGAATAATTACTCCAAAATGAAATTAAAGGAAAAGCATTCCTGTAAAAGCCATCTTATTAATATTTTGCCTTTACTGAAATGCTTACAAGTAGCTGTCAGTACATAACACCCTTCTTGTGTATCAAGCAGCTTAAGAAAAGCAGCAATATGCAGGAATTAATAGAAAAAGAAAATGGGAGGACAGCAGTAAGAAAGAAATGAAACATGGTCATGTACACAGCCTGATTTCTACCGATTAAAAAAAAAAATATATATCTGAACACTAAAACATTCCCTGGACATCCACTTAGTTATCAGTTCAGAGTTTGTCTACGTATCAGAGTAGAGATAGGAAGGAAAATAGGCAGTGACTTCATAGATCAACATGAAGCTGCTCTTGGGAAAATGAGATCAGTAGTCAAGACTACCAACTCCAACAAAACTGGAATGAGCAGAAGGGTGTATATACAAAAAGTGCCATCATTTTTAGCACTGCCGAGTTACCCATCTATTACAACAACATTATTTTACTTAATATAGGGGGAAAATGGAGCTGGATTTAGGCCCTGAATTTGGTAAGGTACAGAAACAGCAAATTCAACATGCTTAAAGTTATCCAAGTGCTTAAGCTAGATTCTCAGAAGAGGGAGATGAATTGACTTTTTAGTCACGCTTGCCAGCCATTTAAATATGAAATATGCAGGGTAGCTCCAAGAAAGGTGGGGCAGATAAAAGGCCTGACTGTGTGGAGTGAAAAATGAAATCAGATTTTTAAAGTTATTATTAAGAACTCAACGTTTGTGATTACCTTTTCTCACCATGTCAGTTGGAAAGATCAAAAAATGAAGACTAGCAGACACGTTTTATAAAAAGTCTTGCAAAGACTTGCAAAACAAATGAGATTTATTTTTTTAAATGAAATATGAAAACAAGAAACTGATACCATTAGTTATGCGACTCTCAGCATTTACGTAAGTGTTGTATCTGTATACTAAGTTTTGAATAATAATGTATTTCAAAACTTATCTATATCCATTTTTATATTAATAAGGTACTGATAGAACATTATTAGTTATTTATATTGCAGCAGCACTTTAGGATCAAGAGTGATCCGAGTCCTCCACTACATCAGACGCCGCCTGTATGTAAGATGCAAAAAATGAGCCCAGACACTTTCTAAGCAGCAAACTGTTTTGCTTCATCCAGTGCTCGTGTATTTGCTTAGAGGACAGAATTTCATCCACCGTAACAGAACACAGATTTTTAGATGGAAAATGATCCATACCACCTGATGTTAGCCATTTAAATAACAAGCGCTCGCACGTTTGCTTTAAGGCCCTTTTAATTTTTCTCTCTCACAACTGGACAGAGACACAGGAACTCGGTAAAACCCCGAAGAGTATCGATTTACAGCTCTGCGTTCTCACAGCTGCTGAAAGGCCGGGCGTATTTTGATTTGTGTTTCCTTACGCCGCCAGGTCCGACCCGGCGGCGGACGAGGATTCACTCACCTCAGGGGGAGAGAGGATTCACCTACCTCAGGGGGAGAGGAGCGGAGAGGAGAGGTGCTGCCCGCACCAGAGGCGCCCGGCAGGTCCCCGCTCACAGCCCCGTCCCGACTCCAGGGGACAGGCACACGGCTCCCGGGGGCTCCCGCCGCTTTTGCCTCTCCCCGCCCTGCGCCCCCCTTCCCGCGGCCGTCCCTCCCGCGAGGGGCGCAGCCCGCCCGCCTCAAGCGCCTCACTCCACCCGCCGGCTGCAGGAAGGAGGACGGCCAGAGCCAAGGGGGAGCGCTTCTCCGCCCGCCTCACAGCCGGCGAGGTAAACCGAGAGGAGGCCGCAGAGCCGGCCCGGGACATGACTCACCGGCGTTGAGGACCTTGAGAGCGGTGAAGGCGGCGTTCTGTAGCGCCAGGTCCTGCGGGGCGGCGCGGGAGCAGTGGTACTTGATGAAGGGGAAGCAGCCGGTGCGCAGGATGTGGTAGTTGGCGCCGTTCACCCGCCAGTTGAAGTGGGAGAGGCCGAACTGGTCGTTGCGCACGGCGCTGTACTTGACGCAGTACGAGGTCCAGTGGGGCAGGCCGCGCTGCCGCAGGTGCTGGCTCAGCACCTCCGAGGCGGCGGGACGGGGCGCTGCCGCCGTTCCCCGCCCCAGCAGCAGCCCCACGGCCGCCTCATGCAGCCGCCTCAGCGCCCGCATCCCACGGGGCCGCAGCCGCCACCCCCGGACCCCCCCCCCCCCCCCCGCACCCAGCCCGCACCCACGGTTCCGGCCGGCGCGCGTGCGCCGCCTCGGCGCGTGCGCCGGCCGCGCGCAGCGGCCTGCCGGAGGGCGGGAAGGGGTGGCGGCGGCGGAGGGGTCACCTCAACGGCGGCGGCTGGGGCTCTGGAGGAGGCCGTGACCGTGGAAGTGGCGGGACTGGCTCTCGTCTGGGTGCGAGGGAGAGCGGGGCAGTCTGGTGTATGCGGTTCCGTGAGGGGAGGGGAGGGTCGGGTCGGGTCGGGTCGGGTCCGGGCAGAGGGAGACGCGGGAAAGGCCGCACCGGAGCCCTCCGCGCTGAGGTGAGGCAGGCGGGTGGGGCAGCCCCGCGAAGCGAGGGGATCCTCCCCGACACAGGCCGAGAGGTGGGCCAGTCGTCCCTACAGAGGGACGCACGTTAATGCTCATTGCGGCGAGGGAGAATATCACAAAGAATCGGGCAGTTACATTTTTAGAAAAGGTTTTGTTTACAGCGTGCGTGCTGATGGAAGCACCCCGGGTGTTGCTGGCACATCTCAGCTGCAGTGTCAACCAGGTTAACGTGTGCTCAGTAAAAATTGTATTAAATTGGTGAAATTCGACAGCGATGTCAGGTTAAGAATAGTTCTTCAAAAGTGTTAGACCCCTTTGAGGAGAAATATCTTAAAATCATACCCAATATTCCCTGATACAATTTTTCTAAATAAAAGCCAAGGTTTTGAACCATTAAACAGTCTATTTGAAAAGAAGAGATTGTACAGAAGAGTAAACTGAGAAATGGGAACAGATTTTTCCTTTTAATAATTGCAACCAGTATCTCAAACTCAGCAATCTTAAACCATTGAGCTATGTAGTATGAATGTGCTAATTAATCAATTACTACCCAACAATGTACCCTGTTTATTTACTGTAATGTACTACATGTGTGTAGAACCAGTAATTATTAATCATCGTCAGTAACAAATTTGACTCAAGTTCACCTTCCTATAATTAATAGAGCATATAGTTAGCTTTAATATCTTTATTAGTGGCAACAGTGACTGAGGATAGAAAAGAAGTTGGAATCGGATGCTGTGGCTCACTGCAGTGAAAGGCTGAACTAAGATATTACACCTTAACAGTGATATTCTGCTCTTACATTTCATGGTCAAAAGTAGTATATATTGCCTATAAAATGAACATACCACAACTACTTTGATTTTTAAAACTATTTAGAGATATTTTGTTGTCAACTTTGTGTTGCTGTTATTGTTAAAAGTGCAAGAAGAAGAGAAAAATCCTTCAGCCTCTGGAAGCATAACCTTGCACGGGTTAAGAGAACGTAGATGTACCTCTACTTCCACAACGTACTACAAATGGAATGAAGTAGCATCCGTATTTACAAACGCATAGCAAAACATTGCATGCTTCAACAGTATGCAAGAATCGTGACCAAATATCCTAAAGATGAGGCTGGAAGTATTATGAAGCATTCTTCCAAATGTCTTCGGTTAATAATATTTGGTTGTGCTATTCGGGTCTCCGTGTTCATTGGGTTCTGGTATAGTCTGATCATTTTTACATCAAAACAGTCTCCTGAAATGCATAGCTTTGTGTTGAAGCTAAAAAACAGTGTACCCATTCTTCAGTCGAGATGATACATTAAATTACATTCATGAAGGTTGTCAACACTTGTAGTACCTAAACTTTAGTGCCCAATTGCTATAACAAAATCTGTAGTCTAAAATGAAATACAGAGGATCTGTATACCATAAGAGGGAGTACCCCAGACCTATGATAGGTGATTTGTTAAATGGGAAGTGATGTCAAGTAATCACCGTGAAATGTTGCAGACTGCGTTAGTTTTAAAATTCCAGGGATTCGTTACCTTGACCTAGATCTAGACGGAAGGTGGTACATTCTCCTGAACTATCCCTTTGAATGAGGTATCGGAGATCTTTCAGGAAATGGGTAGGGTGAATACTTTATTTCAGAAGACATCTGGAAGTGGTTGTGCTGACGAACTGCTTTTTTTGCTCTATGCTCAGAGTTGTCACTCTAAGTGTGGAAACTTGGGCTGAATGCCCCCCCCCCCCTTTTTTTTTTTTTTTTGCAGGGCTTTAAACCCCACTCTATGAAAAGAGAGACCCAGTTTCCAGTATGAACTCCAGGTAATGTTCTCTCAGGAGAATGACCTGAAATAGGTAGCACACATGCTACAGACAGTATGTCAATTCTTGCAAAAACAAGATACATGAAGTGCTGTCAGCTGAATGCACATCTTCATTTGCAGCTCTGGCCCATGAGGAGCACAAAACCTTTATTTTAATTGTCTGGGTCTTGTGCAGTTGATGCCAAACCCCACTGCCCCACACCTCCTTCCACAAGCATTCCTCCACACCTTGCAGCTGGGGAACCAGCTTGGGCTTTTGCTGTCCTTAGCTGCAGAATTCTTTGGCAATTTCTAATGAGCAGCCACACCTGGGCCACCTTTTATCTTTCCATTCCCACATGCTCTGTTTTCTTCCCAGTCTAGATCATGTTCTGAATAGTGCTAAAATTCAAGCTACAGTTCAAGAACTGTATTACAACTATATTTCTGACTTTTTTTTTTAAAGCTTATAATTTCATTTTATATCTGCTGTATTGCTAAAAAAATACATTTTTGGCACCAGCAGCATGGGAGTTGAATGTGAGAGACTGTAAAGCAGTTTCAGTCCTTCCATCAGCTCAATGCTCAGAAGTGTTAATAGTAATTAAAAACTTTTTTCCCTCAAAATACATTTCACACTTTGCACACACTGAGAAATCTCTCTCACCACGGGAACTTTCAGATCACTTGTTCCCTGCAAAAACAGGTACAGTTTTCTTTTGTCAGAATAGAACAAAGACATAAGGAAGTGCAGCTTTCATTTACTCCTAGGACACTGCAGTCTATTAAATGCCAGTGAACTAACGAGCCTCTCAGACCTTATGTTATTCTGGCTTGGATCAAGGCTTCATTTCCCTTAACCCTTAAGAAACTAGCTGACTCCGAGGTTGATACTGCCATGCTTTCCTGTGCCGCCTCCTCCCCCAGGGTATTGCTTCTACTGACCAAACTGGGATGTTACATAGCTTGGATATGAAGCTAGGTGAGAAATCGACAGTTCTTAGCAGTAAAATAGGAGAGAGTACGTTATAAATGCAGTGAGGAAAAAGAACAATATACTGTTCTGCAGCCCCTCAAAGTAGAACAGAGAACAAATATATCTTATCTTGTTGGAAGAACTAATAAGCAATTATACTGTGCTTTTTGGCGTATTATTTCTTGGCAAGTGAAGGATCATTGTTGTACCCACCACAGCCAAAAATGCCTCTGCTACTTTTATTTCTAGCCATAAGGAATAAAGGCTTCCAGGAAGTTCATTCATTGGCTAAATTTCACGTTAGAAAAATCTGTGTGGGCTCTGGTATATCCAAAACCAAGACCATATGGAGATTACATGTAAGAAAGGAATAAAAACAAACAAAAAAGAATTCAACAAAAATATTCTTTCAGATTTTTATTTGAAACAGGGATCCACATTTATGCAAATGTTCTCATGTGCAATTAATTACTAATGTGACCAAAGTAGAAGAGAAAAAGGCTAACACAAAAGATAATGTATGAAGCTAATGGGTCAAGCACTCAGGCATCGGAAAATGATCTGCTGCAACTGCTTGGTCACATTCGTTATTTGTCTCAAAAACTGTTTTTGCCTGAGCTTTTGGGGAAGTAATCTCAGAGATACTTGCCATGCCTGGGACAATCATATCCATCCAATGGAGAAGATGCACTCTTCTATAGTAACGTTTAGAATGTGTTGTCTGTTGGGATATGAGAGATTCGATGGATAAAGATAATTTTACAAATGTAACTTGTCCTTTAACATAACAGTGCACAGCAATCGTTACAAAAAAGTCACTGGTATCTGAAATACAGAATCTATCTGGTGTACAGATAGATCTGCAAAAGTCATGGTATACTGGGAATCATAGTACAAGTATAATTCTAATGGTCCTCTTAGAATCTATTGTTGGACTAGCGCTATTACTATTGTTTTTGATAATTTGAAAGCAAACATAAAACAACTGCTACAAAAATCTGTAGATAAAAGAAAGAGCGGAATGGTAACAATATGGACAATCAGTTCTGAAGAGGAATCTGGGTTGCTGGGTTTACTGATAAGATGGCATTTAAGGGTATTTACTTACAGGCAGAACACTAGACTTACCTCCGTGTTGGAAGCCTGTGTTTTGGAAGACAATAGGTTTGAAAGGGAATTTAGGGTCCCAGGACTCTTTTCAATAGAGTCTGATCTAGTCTGATCTAGTGACAAAAGGCAGCGTGTGATCCCTCTGTGTATATCCAGGGGCATATAAAACAGAAGAAAGTGGCATTTTCATTGTTTAACATCACTAAGAGAATTGCTGGAATACCTTACGAGGTTTGGGGACACCAGTTCTGCAGGGATGTTAGCAAACTGAAGCTGACTCGGGAGTTTTGACTGAAGGAACAGAAGAGTTCAGCCCACAGAGAGGTGTCATTTTATAGTAAACAATTCCTCGGTTTCTCTGACAAAGACATAACGAGATCCAGTTCCTGGAAGCTGAAGGCAAACAAATGCAAACTGCGCTTAAGGCACTGGCTTTAACAGTAAGGATAATTAACCCATGGGAGAATTTGCTAGGGATGTAGTGGATTGTTTATGTTGATGAACCTATCTTTATGAAGATACGTTAAGGACAGTTCTAAGTTGAAGGCTTGATGGAGGAATCGCCTGGTAAAATTTTAAGGTCTGTGCTCTGCAGGTCGGAGTAGGTTGTTTCCTCTGCCCTAGAGGCAGTGATTCTATTAATAAGATTTTAAAAACAGATAGCGTACTTCAGGAACGACAGTATGAACATCAGGGGCATTTATTATGATCCTCTGCTTTTCAACAGTTTATTTTTGTGAAAGAAGGAATATTCTTCTAAACACCGCACTCAGAAATCGTGGAAATGTACTGTCTCAGTTAATATTATTTCACATGCCAATGCAGAAGGAAAACCAAACCTGTTCTTACAGATGAGAAAGCGTTTCCAGAAGCATAAAGAATAAGGCACTTAAACATTTTCCGTTAACTATTCTTTCAGAGCATCTGCTTTCGGAGGTTGCTCTTCTTCCAATTTCAGTTTGTTTTCTGCTGTAATTCCTAGAATTGCTTCAATATCTTGAATTGCCATCTGTAACGGATTCAAGGAATACAAGTTATTTAATGGGCATTATAATGAAATCTAGCAGCCAAAATGCACAGCTGGTAGTCCTTGCCTTGAAAAGGTACCTGGTGTTACACAGGACACGATGCACCAATTAAATTTACTATTACTTTGGGGACAGTTGGGGGAATTATTAGTAAATATGTACACATCTCAGGTAAATAAAAAACACAGTTCGTTGCAATTTGTACTTCTAATTAACTAACAGGTGTTCTATTTCACATATGTAAATCATTGTTAACTCACTACGAAGAAGAGTTCCCTTTTACATTTTTCTTCAATGGTTGCTTTTCACTCCCTCATATTGAAAAACGGGGGTTGGTTGGTTTGTTTGTTCTGTAACACGTTGAAATTTAATTATATCTTCTCTAAAACTGTCATTTCACACTCTGCTTGTCAGAGGAAAATATAGTCAGAGTTAACACTGGAAAGAATCTGATATAAATTATGTGATTTGAGATACAAATCTGTAACACAGTGCTCCCCTTCACCTTTCTACAAAGCGCTTAAAGATAGGATCTTAGAAACTTTTTATAAAGTTAAAGGTGATCTAGTTTAGCAAAAGAACTCCCTCCGGAAAGTTTAGCTATTCTCTGGAATCAAAAAGCAGCATTGTAATGAGTGCTTGTTTCAGGGCACGGGGTTGGATTCATTATTGCTTTACTGTCTCCTTTCGCCAGCAAGGTCGTCACAAAGGAGCTTCCCAGTCAAGGTGGGCGCTCCTGGGGGAACGTTCCCGGTGTCACCAGCCCCCGCGCTTTGTCCTGCCTCCCCCCGCACCACCCCAGAGCATCCTCTGGCACACAGGGATGGGCGCTGCGGGCAGATTCAAAGGGCCGAGAAAATTGGGAACAAAATTGACTTGTGAAATTGATGGCGAGGTGAAAGATGTGAACTAATGGATTAAGTACTCGGTGGCTGGCTGCTTAAAAGAAACCAGTGTTAATAATCTAAGGAGCTATTATAAACTGAGAACGTTTCTTTCTAATTTAAGATTCCTGCCTTGATGGTGTCCCTCTAAAACAAAAGGGACAATTGTAGCAGAACTGTCTGAGGCAGTGCCAATAGCTCCTTTGCTTCTTACAACGGACAATCAGGAACATGACATTACAAATAATTTCACGCTAAAGTATGTCTCTCTTCAAAGAAAAAGTTTCAAACTTAAATTTAACTAACAGGTTCGTTGGGAGACTTACTATATTGACCTAGACACTGTAAAATACGTACCGCTAACAATAAAAAAGGAATGGTTTAGCACTTGTTTATGATACAGCATGAGGTATTTTCAGCCCTTGTACAGAAATTAACCAGGATCGTTAGTTAATTAACACCTCACCTTAAAATTGGTCTCGCCTTGCATATTAGGTGCTGATATTTCTTGATGGATGATGAAGAGATTGCGAGCAAAGGTCATGAGGACCCCCTGGAGATCCTCTCCGATTGTTCTGTTAATGATATCCAAACAAATGAGTTTACCAATGATTCCCTTCACATGCTTAAAAACAATCGCCCTCTCATTTGTGCCTGTCTGGTGATGGAATTTAATGAGTATTTTCAATCTCACAAGGTGGCAATCTTCAGGGAGATATGAAAGATGAGGCTCCATTTTAACTTGTCAACAGGAAGGATTTGTGCAATAAATAATTTTTATTAATCAACTTAGCAGAAGTAAGCAGTAAGGTTTCAGCTACTCCACGTAAAAGGCTACCATTGAGTTAGGACTGAGACAGCAGAACACTTTAAACACCTGGAAAAGCTGTTGCTTCTGCCTACAATTTGTGGAAGACGTCTAAAGGAGAAATTTCCACAGCATTTCTTAGATTGTTGTAGCTTTTGAGGCTTCGGTTTCTCAGTGGTACATACAGACTCTCAACACATGCGATCTTATGGAACAGGATATTATGCTGAGGGAGAATGTACCTCATTTACTGACTGGAACTGACAATAGATCTCCAATGTAGTAAAACGGATGATAATTCACATAGGTATTTCAGTGATTTTATAAGCTCAAACTGTTATATTCTCGAAAATATTTCCGAATTAAGATAATGAAATTGCATTGAAAATCTGATGGAAGACAAATCTGGGATCAGAATGTATGGCAAATATATTTGAGAGTATTCTGGTAATATATTAATAACTGCCAATTCAAGCTGATGATCCAAGAGCTGTTGTTATGTTTCTTACCAGGGGAGCAACTACTGATGTATCGTTTCGAAGAAGTTAGCAAGAAGAATGCAGGTAGGATGC
Source organism: Mycteria americana (assembly GCF_035582795.1). Lineage (NCBI taxonomy): Eukaryota > Metazoa > Chordata > Aves > Ciconiiformes > Ciconiidae > Mycteria > Mycteria americana. Next base: position 69,125,665 of record NC_134370.1, on the reverse strand, counting down.
GGGATCTCTGACATAAGGAGTCCACTTTCCGAGGTATGTGGCTAACAAAGTGAAATCACGCCAACAGGGACACGGCAATCCAACAGTTCCCCGACTCTGCAAAGGGCAGGTCCTTCTCCTCTCTTCAGTTCCTCCCCACCTATCTCGCACAACTCTCATGGTCACTATATACCCCTCTATGGACTGATTCTATCTTAGCCTAACAGAAAAATGATCCAATAAAAGAAAGCTTTCTGCTGAGTTATTGAGCTGGTGTAAAAGTACCAGAGACATGGCAGAAGGAAGGTCAGGAGGGAGGAGGACTCCGCAGCTGCGGTCAGGGAAGGAAAGATCTTACCTTTCAGCATCAGTGGGCTGTTAGGAGAGGTTAGTGGCTTATGGAACACTTTCAGATGCCTAAATCACTTTTAAAATGGCTCCTGTTTAGTGATTTTCTTTCAAATTTATCTTACAGCTCAATCATGGAAGGTGCCTACATTGTGACTGCAGGTGAGTGCAGTATAGTATAAGAATATCTAAGCTTTAAACAAATCTGACTCGCTTGTATACTACCCACGGCCTCCTCCACAAGGAGCTGAGTACAGGCTGAAAGAATCATAGCCCTAGAAACAATCTTTAGGATTCATTTAGTCCATTCCCTGTGCTAGGGCAGGATCAATGCTACTTACATCATCCTGACAGAGGTTTGCCTAATCTGTTACTAAACACTGTCAATGACGACCGCACCAAACAATCTAATTAGTTCTTCACTTCCCTTACTATCAGAAATTTTTCTTATGCTAAACATGAATCTTTCTTGCTGCAAGTTAAGTTCATTTCTTCTTGTCCTCCTACCAAAGACATGGAAATGAGATTTTTCCTTCCCGCAGTGGCTTTTTATGTGCTTGAAGATTGTCAGCAGATCTTAATTCTGCCTCCCCCCTGCCCCCTTTAGTCTTGCCTTGTAAGCCATGCTTTCTAGAACTCTCAACATTTTCATCGCCTCCCTCTGAGTAGAATGGAAGGATTACTTCCAGTGCCTCCCAGGTTATATGGTTTACTTTTTTCCATAAGATTATGACATTGTGACTTGCAGGCAGTTTGTAAGCCACTGTAACTCACAGATCCTTTTCTGCAAAGCTGGGTGTTCCTCGTATTCATTACTGCTACCTAAGGGTAATTTCTTGCCCCTGGTTCCAGCTGAATGTAATTCTATTTTTCATATTGTTTCTTCAATTTGTCAAGATCATTTTGAGTTCTATTCCTGCCCTCCAAAATACTTGCAGTGACATCCAGCACTCGAAGAAGCTGTCGTCTTATCCAGGTCATTAATGAAATAGCTCCAACATCAAAGAAATACATAACAGACTGAGAACAGACCATTTCGGCCTCTCACTCATTGTTTCCTATTTTGGCAGTAAACGTTATGTAAATTCTCTCCGAGGAGAGGTTTTCAATTAGTGTATAGTAGATTTGTGCAGATTATGCTTTCTTAGACTTCTTAGGAGAGGTTCAGACATCTAAAGAATTACTAAACTCTCAGATCCGCTGTTGCCTGACTGCTGTTGATCACTTTGTGAAGAATGATATAAAAAGGCATTAAACTTCAGCCTTCTTCACATTGCGTATAGTTAGGTTTTTAATAATGTTGCCTGTAAAAGTAAGCGTGTGCTCTCACAGCTAGATTGCTATTGACAGTGAATCTAGCTCTTGTAAAGCTAATTGCAGTAGGTCTTCAGTCTGCGATGCAGTCAGCCTTTGATCTAAGCAGATTCCTGTACTTTTCTTATTTTATTACCAAATGCTTTTATTACCAGAAGCCTCCCTAAAACTTTTTGGAAGGCCAGTCTTATGTTTTTGAACAGCAGAAAGAACCTGAGACATGCTGTGGTGTCTGCTCTTCAGCCCAAGCCTGTTCCCAGCTGTTTATCAGACTGTGGAACCGACAGCGTATACTTACATCATTCCAAATCTGTATCGCTTCTGATCTTCATACAATATAAAAACTGTTCCCTGTTTTTCCTGTTAAATAAAAAGACAATGTTGCTTTAATTATTCCTAAAATAGTGATAATTGTAATAAATGTATTAAACATGGAGAGCAAGTACATAACCATACCTAAGAAAGGCTAGTTTTGAATTGTGTGTAATGGATTATTGCTCAGTGTAAAAGATTATTGCTCTAACTTATTGTAGAGAATACAATATATGAACTTTATGTAAGTAGAACACATATGGCAGAGTCTATTCAATAGCAAATATTTTTGTTCCAAGTAGGAAGAGATGGTCATAAGTACTTTAAAAATTATCTCCTTACACAGTTACTTTTACCAAGAGGCAGGTTAACCCCTAAAAGCCTTATACACACTTAAATTGAAAGACAGGGAAAATATTAGGTTAGGTTTTCCTCTCCTTCAAGTTTATCTTTCACCTCAGCTATACATGGGACATGGACTTTCATTAACCTTCTGCTCTGGTTCATCACGGGCCTGACACTGGCGACAGTTTGGTCAGCAGCAAAACTCAGAGTTTGATTTTTAGATGTGCTAAGCGACAGTTACCACATGTCACTGCGAGAGGTCTCATGAAGAGGTGCTATCCCTGGGGACAGTTTATGCTGAGAAAACATGTAAAACTTTGCATTTCCCAGTGAAGCCCTGTGCCCTAGCATCTGAAATCTATCTGTTCTTGTCTCTTGTAACATTTTCTAAACTCCTTTACGTTTCATTCTTACACAATTTTGTTCATAAGCCTTAAGCACTTCCTTTCCTAGCAAAGACTGCATTTTCATGTCTTCGTTCCTCTTTCTCTTCTCCATTATCACCCAGCCTCTTGGCCTCTGAAGGTGTGTCTTCTCTTACAGGCATGGAGGTGTGTGAAAGGGCTATATGATGGCCAAGTGCTCATGAAAGCTCACTGCTAGCATGGTCCTGAACCCAAGCACAGCTCCTGGCTGACGGCCGTAATCCTTTTTGCCCGCAGAGCCGTGTGAACAAACCCGCCAGGACAGCGTTCTCTCCGTAGTCTCTGAGAGGGAGAGACTGTCTCACTCCCTATTGTGTAACACAAACATGTTGTAGTACTCTTCATCCTTCACTGCTTCCAGTCTTGAACCAAATCAGATATCTCAGAACTGTAGTTCTTCAAGACTTACACCCCAGCTAAAGGTAAGTGTTAACAATATTAGACTCATTTTTACAGGAACTACTGAAGACCTTTATGCAATTCAGAGTTCATTAATTAGCATCATGAAAACAATTTAAAATAAAATCAATTCTGATGTATACCAAGTCCTCTTCACAAAACTGTGGAGCAACACCTTGCTGTCTCTTTAACAGAACACTTAAACATTGTATTATGCTAAACAGGACACTTAAAGTTTACATTGTGCTAAGTGGTTTCACCATATTAGAATTTACATACAGAAATTATGCAGAGTGAATATCACGTTTTCTAATCTTTCCCGTTCGTACCTGGAGGTCAAATCCAACACCATGAGCTTTACACATCTGGAGGAGAACATTATAGCAGATTACGGAAAGGCTGGAGTGCCTCAGTTGACTGCTTGCTACTGCACACCGGTTGCCTATTGGAGAAGGCTAGGGAAAACAACACCGGATTCTTTATTTTCATACTGGTTTATATCAGAAGCCAACAATTTACTATTTCAACGGCTTTTTCTCAGTGAACTCATGTAAGTGTGCAGTAAGACTCTGTTTGGAGGAATTCCTGTTCATCACAATGTCTACTGAACATAGACATTTCCATGCAGCAACATTAAATCCTCACCTCACGCTGTACGCAAAACCTTATATTATAGATAGGTCTACAGAATCACTCTTTATGAGCCACGTTTTGATATTTTCACGGCTTCATTGGTAACTGAGCCATGTGAAATCATTCTGAGTGGATCCTCTGAATCCATCCTGCCCTGGGGTAACATATGTTGTTCTAGAGTCAGCTCTTCTCGATAGCAGGAATTCCAAAGCGGATCATCAGTAGAACACCAAGACTGAGTGTTCTGCTACACCATTAGTGTGCGTAATTTTTCCCGCAAGTCTTTGAGTGACTCCAAGAAGCCACACAACTGATACCAGTGGGGTTCATACTGTGGAGCAGAATCGGTACTGCATTTGAGTTTAAACTCTTCCCAGTGCTTGGGACAAAAGAATAGAGATGTTGCATTGAGTAGGACTGAACAGAGCCGTTCTCCTAAACCAAGGCTTTCCGGTGATGTCATTTTTAATACTGGACTGTTCCTTCAGAGTGGGGATACTGCACGTTGAAGCATGTAATTTACTGTATTTTTTCTAAAATGATACTTGTTTTGACATGGACTCATTTAAGCTGACGTAGTTGAAATCCTTATATAATACATCTCTGCCTGAAAATTAATCATGTTTATAATATTCTGAGAATTAATAACACCCATTGCTCAAGTCATTAACTTAAAAAAGGAGCTTCCAAAATCTGTTCTCTGCAGTAGGGGACCACAAATAAATGAATGCTTGATAAAATAATCCAAGTAGCAGTTTAACAAGCGTAAACTTGAATGTGGCTGCAATAACACAGAACTATTGTTTAAGGGTTGGCATCAGGTTGATGAGGTGCTTATTTCAGCTACAAAGCATGCATACACATGCATAATGAACTGCAGTATGAATTATTAATGTGTTGCTTATTTAGCCTCATCTGTCTAGAAGATAATGTATCCTAACTATAATGAGTGATTGGTTTTGTACATAATTACAGTAGCAGCAGTATCTAGGAAATTTGTTCTTTCAAAGAAGGATTTCTAAAAATAAAATCATCACACAAACTCAGTTGCTGCTCCATTTTATCAAAATCAAACCTACCAGGATTGAGAATATATAATAAATTAAAAGGGACAGAATCATTATTAACATCATAATTTTACACAAAGTGTTTTACTTAATCATTCATTACAGATCATGTGCTGTAAAAGCATTTGTCTCTTGGTTTGTTTGTTTCTTTTTCTGAAGATACTTTCTAGAGAGAGTGCATTTTTGTTGTTAACTCTTAAAGAGATCAAAACCTCAGAAATACAGAAAGAAGAAAAATAAAGGATATAGTGACAATTTGTGTTAATTCTGACATAATTTTAATTTTTAAAAAAGTTGCTACTTGATTACTTTTCATTTCTAAAACTTGTTCTACTGGGACTAATCATACCTTACTGACTTCTCTCCAACTAAAAGTGGTTGCTTGACAAGAACAATAGATCAAGAGCTCATTAACCTCTAAATTACAGCTCTGTGACATTTTTGGAATGGTGCTACATTCCTCCTCTATGCATGAAGAAAAGGGAGTTGTGAGTCTTCTGTCAAAATGTGTAAAACGGCATGTGCTCTATGTCTATAGGTGTATATATACATGTACTTACAGATACATTTCTTATCCTCTGACTTTCTAAAGGCCTTTCTTCCCTGTTTAGAGGGACAGTCTCAGGGTTCAGAGCCCTATCGAATCCTGCACCAAGACTGATCGAATTTAACAAATCCGCATAATAAGCAAGTCGTATGTTAACCGTGCTTCTGTGACAGTGTGTTTATAGGGATATCAAAGCAATACACAGATACCATCTTATTTAAAATCACATCCCTGGGAGGCACTATTAGGCCACAGGAGTCTTCAGAGAGGTCCACAAGAAGCAAGTGCCACAGCACTCATCATTTCCCTACCTAAACCTACAATTCCAACCACCTCAGCTTTGTGTGCAGCACCCACTGAGAGCCGAGCACACGTGAATTCACAGCACCTGACACCGCGTGCGGCTGAATCGGACCTGGCAATAGAAACCAGACAGATTGAGGGGGGGACTTCAGGGCTCAGGGATCTTGCTTGGCATTGCAGGCCGGTGCTTCTCCCCCTTGGGCTTTGTACCTCTGGTCCAGAGAGAGCAAGCAGGAGGGAGGAGTATGGCTGCGTATTCCTGCTTAGGGAACTCACCTCAGGTAGGGTGCTAGGAGTTTTTCTTCCTGTTCAAATGACTGTGACCATAATTAATACTGAATAATTAATATTGAACAGTTAGATGGATGGAGAACTGAATGAAGGTTCTGAGAATCAACATGTGGGTTTAACTCAAGGGAGAGCTGGGAGGGATTTAGGTGTCCAGATCCTTCTGCAGATGTAGCCCTGATTGTTTTACCCTCAGTTTTGTGCATGAAAGTACAAAGCTGGGGCAGAACTTCAGTGCTCTAACTTCTGATGCCAAATCAGAGCTCATGAGCTGAAGGCTCCGATTTCTTCTTGACTGCTTGGAAGTTACTCCTACAGTCAGTCAGCAGTGCTTTTGCCTCCTTCCTTTTTCTTGCAACATACAAATTACCACATTTTTTACAACTCAAAAACTACCTGAAATATTTTCTACCTGAAACTACCTGAAAAATACCTGAAACTACCACAAATCACTATTACTGTGTACAAAGGATGAACAATCAGGTACCAGAACCTGAGTATAAGCATCCAGAACCTTTCCTTTAATTTCTAATGTGATGGCATCCCGTTTACTTTATTAACCTTGTAAAATCTAAAAGTAGCAGTTTAAAATCTGACAGGAGCAGATTCAGCTCCTCTAGAACAGTGATCTAGGACAGATTTTAACTTTTCGGTAGTTTACAGTAATACTTTTATTTGTAAACAAATCCCCGCTTACAGTTTTTGTCTCCTCATGCTGAATACGTTGGCTTTTCATTTTATTTGAACCAAGAGATACTTCCAAGCGGCTAGAGCGACAATCCAGATTTCCATCTGTCACGTACAACATGAGCTGAGTCAAGGCCAGCTGGTCACTATAGCAAAGGTCAAGGTCTGTTGCCCATACCTAATCAAAACACAAACAGGTGCATTAAAATAAAAAAAAATAAAGAGAACAAGAAGGGTGAAACTCCGCAGTCGTGTAGAGGAACATCTATGCCTTTCTTTCCGTGCATGTACTTACGGTTTCCTTGTGCTGGCGCATCATTGGCAGCGATAAACCACTCCCAAACGGGAACAATGGGAATTCTTACGTAACTTCAAAAGTAACTTTTGAGAGAACACCGAAAGGCTAAGGACAAAACAGTGACCTCTACTACCAAGATTTTAGCAACAATGAGAAAAAGTGGATAGATGAGCTCAACAGCTGTAAAGCCTGTAGCACATTAAATAGGTAATTATCTAAATACTAAATAGCACACCTGGATTTTTCAGCTGAAGAATAATTAAGGTCAAAGAAAGTCAACCTGGAGTTACAAATAGGTATTTTGAGAAAGAAAAAGGGAAGTTCCAGAAGGCAAAGCTAAACTGAGTAATAAAAGGAGTAGGGAAGCCTGGAATGTGTGTGTGACCGATACGTATCGGTCATCACAGGGGTTGAGCAAAGCCCGTTCCCATTGCCGCACGTGGCCTTACCAAACAGCGGATACTTCGGCACGTAGAAAACCAGACGCCTTGCGGCATGGTTCTGCTTCCACTCACGCCACTGTTTTGTGGTGCTAATTCAGCTTTCTACTCGCATAACTACACCGGAAATCAGACCATAAGATCATATGGCTGCCAGTGGAACACGTCCCACAGGCGGGCGGAAGGGAAGCCCACCTCACCCATGTGCAGGACATACTTGCAAAAATGATGAAAGCTGCGTATAAACCTCAAGAAGATTTCCTAGCATTAAAGCATGTAAAAGTCAGACAGGATTTGTGAGGCCAGTCCACACTGAGGGTGTAGCGGAAGGAAGTACCATGGATTGCTTCTGTGAGGCTACTCCATCCCTAAGAACCTGAGCACGGTTTTACCCGTGAGTTTTTCCCACTTACAAAATGCTTGTGCCTACTACGCCAATGAGAAATGTTAACGCACGCAAAAATCTGCCCTACAGTGGACCCCTTTAAAACAAATCTAGCAGTGAATGACTTGAATAAGCCTTTGAATGGTAAATGGCGTCATTATAAGGATATTAAGAGGTCAGGCAGTCAAGGCCTCTTGGTAAACTGGAGTTAATTTCTGAATCATATGCACATAGTAATGCCCTTTTTATAATGGTGAATAAATCACATCAGTAACAGTTGTTAATATCTAACTGCCAAGTATCTGTTGCTGTATTAAATATCCTATTTGTCAACTTAAATATTTCCTGCTGCATGGTATAAAATGCAAATCGGATGCTAATGGCTGGCTTTACTTAGTAATAGGGGAATATTCCCCAATTATAATGCTTAATTTTCTTCAATAATTTATTCTTTATCATCACTTCTGCAAGACAGGAAGGAACTTTCATATCAATTTGTACTTTTCCGGTATGTCCTAACCTTTTCAATGAGCTGGATAGTAATTATAAACTATACCATACTGTGGAAGCGTTACATTAATTTCCATAAATATTATCAACAAATCAGTAACAGCCAATGTGTCTTGAACCTTGTTTGAGTCGGATTTTAGATTCTCAGTTAACGCTTTGTCCCCAGAAAGAGACGGCAGGGCTACACGGGGGGACCAGGGACTGTTAAAATCTTGGATACCCAAGGACTGGTCACTAGCTCAAAGTGAACTGGTTGCTCTTAATCCAGACTCTGATATTATACCTGCATTGCTCTAACCTCAAAGTCTGCACCAGCACAATCGGGGAGCTTTGTTGATGCACAAACAGAGGGGCAGGAGGCAAGTTTGACTGAAGGCAGACCATAAAATGGCCAAGATGGAAAATCAGCAGAAGTTAACGTCACTGCGGCCGAAGTGCATCTGGGTAAGCGCAAGGGCTGTGTTCTGGCAATGGGTAGAGAATGGGTTGAGCATTTAACAGCAGGTAAAGCATTAAAAATGCAGCCTGGCAAACATAAACAGCCATTAGCACAAGCCAAATTCATTACGCCCTGGTAGAGACGCAGACAAACCGTACCAAGTGTGGGACAGCACATATGCTTTGCAAGAGTTACTCAACAAATCCCTTGTCAGTAACTAAAATTAGAGTATGTGCAAGTGACATCGTTTTAATTTCAGATGCAGAGAAGAGACCCATTAATTACTTGCGTGATATATTTTACCTAACCTGAACAAAAACCCAGCATGCCAACTCTGGCTCTAACGCCCCGCTGGCACGTCCCCAGTTGCTGCTGTGGTAAGGCACGGAAGCACTCCTGGATCCCCCTGCACCAGGGGATGGCTCCAGCCTCATCTCTGCCCAAGGAAGGGGCTACAACACGGGGAAGAGGAGAAAAAGCTTTTAGCAGGGCAAGTTTCGTGCTGGAAATCATGAGACCGACCAAAAGCTAGTTTAAGGAGTTTCTGTTTACTTTCAGAGTGTGTCAACTAGTTGTTTCAGACATGGCTTCATCATCTCAGAGCGACTACCCTCATACCATTGCCTACAAAATTAAGGGCTCAGATCAAGAGGGTGGACTGATGGCCCTACCGTGTAATGAAGGAAGGTGTCCATCCCCTCCCCTGCCTGTTACTCTTTAACGTTGTACGGAAGGAGAGCTCTAAACACCTACTGAAGCTTCAGTCACAGTTACATTCTACATAGGTAAAGTCATCGTATTTTTTGCTTTCTTAAATACAGGGCGTAGATCTCCACAAGCACAAGGGGGAGGAAGGCAAACATGGCTGGAAGCCACCTGTCCACCTCCTTTCATTCTGGGCCTGAGCCTGAGGCTGAACCACCCCTACTGGAAGTTAGAGCAGCCAAATGGTCATCACTGCGTGCCAGCTGGGATCACCCCCAAGGATTCTTTTCCTGGCTCAGGATTGTCAGAGAACACTATATTGTGGCCACGTCCCTTTCTGCCCTGGATGTGTCCCAGAACACCCCTAATGTGGGGAGAAAGGAAGAAGGATGAGATGGCATAAGAGTCCAGCTTTATCCTAGCAGGGGATTCCCTTTTGCCATGGAAATCCAGAAGTGCCCTTTAAATCCCCTTTGTGCTGCTACAGAAACAGGAAAGACACAGGGCCTGGGCAATGGTTCTAACTTTGTTTTCATAGATAATTTCTTCCCATTTTATTAGTTCAAATGCAGGCCAGATCATTAGTAACTAGTTGACTGAATTCTTCAATGGAACAATTTCTAAGTCCCGTTCCAGTTCCTGAAGGTCACGAGTCCTCTTTGCGAAATTATAGCAATCGGGCAATAGGCAACATTTTTGGTAGTTTTGAGCAAGGATGGAAGTTCGGCGGGCCTGAGCCTGGCTGGTGGAGCTGTGTGAAGACAACAGCTATGCAGTGCTCTTACTCTGAAGTAGGCAGCCGGCTCTATCAGTCTGGCACCTTTCACCAACGATATATCGATATATATCCCCAAATGGAAAGGGATAGCTCATTATATCATCCTAAGCACATGTTGACCATATTGCAGTTAGCAGGTGTCCCTTGAGTGTAATGACCTAAAATTAATTGTAATGAACAAAGAAAAGAGCACCAGAATCCTTTATATCTGTGTCTAAAGAATTCTAATTAGGTGGACTCCACAGTTGAGGACTTCTCAATTTTCTGTGAAGATGTTACCAGGCTCATACTAAGATCATATATTTCCACTGCTTTGAAAGTGCTCTTTGGCATGCAGAGCACTAAGCTAAACCAGTACGGCTAGGGCTGCCGTCAGCAGCAGATATGGAGAACGTGAACTGAGAAAAACATCTAACGTTAGAGCAAGAGCAGCTACGCGTCGCATGTACGTGACCGATTTGGGCAATATAACTGAGACATACCTATTGCTCTCTTCTGCTTCTTTTGCCACATTAAGATATCAGAGCACAGGAAGCTCTCAGGTTGGCTGCTCCTTCCAGTCTGTAGTCCTGATGCTGCCGGCCAGCCTTAATGAAGCATCGTGCAGCATGCGAGCAGAGAGGTAGGCACAGAAAAGAGGGTACGATGGAGAAGAAGGCAGCATTAACAAAGGTAGCACCAGTCACCCCAAATGGAGACGCAACTCTTCACCTGAAAGAATAGCCTCTGTGAAGGATGACGGAGACTTTCGCAGCAGAGCTGATTCCGCAGACGGCTCCTCCAGCGGCTCGGAGGCACAGAGCACCATGCGAGGAGGAGGCAGTGCCATTTACAGACCTCCAGCACTGCTCCCCACCCTTGCTGGGATTGGATTGAAGGCTTTGCCCACGTATGCACATATACTAGATTGTATATGGCACATAAAAGGGCACTCATCATTCTTGACGTTACCACTCACAACTAGAAGGAGCTCAGGCAGACTCCCACTATTAAGGCCTTTAAAAACTGTGAAATGTAGAAGCAGTTAAAAGCAATGCAGAAGTCAGGGGGGAAAAGGAAAGAGTGGCACTACGTGAGCTCTAAAGAAAAAGTATACAGCACCAGGTAAAAGCAGTGAAGAACAGATCTTGATATAGTTTCCAGCAATGCCTAGTGTTACGGCGGAGCAAGGAACACCGCTTTCCAGCAAGGTTTCCGTTTCAAAGGGAGGAGTATCCGAGCTGTAAAACAAGCAGGATGTGACATTTCTATCTGTGGCAGACTTTAGCTGAAAAAACCCTACACGCAGAAATGTGAGCCTACTGAAATCAATTAAAGGCTTTTCACTTCGTCTCAGGACATAGAATAGTAGCTGTTCCTGCAGTCTATTAAAAAAAAAAACCCCACAACAAAAAACCAAACCCAAACGAATGAAAACGTTTCTTAGAAACATCAACCCAACTCCACCTTTGTGGCACATAATCTTCAAAACAGTCTAACAGCTCCAGCGCTCCAAGCACAGGCAGAGCAAGCGCAACATCAGACCTGCTTATTGGGTTGGGCTGTTCTTCTCTTAGCAGGCTAGAGAAGGTTCATTGAGGTTCAGCTCTCTAGTAACATCTATTGGATTGCCACAGGTTTTCCTTCAAAGTAATATAAAGTGGGTGTCAAAAGCTTCTAGAATGCCTTGAAAATCTGAGCTTTGGTGTTTTCTGTTTTGGTTTTTTTTTAATTTTTTTTTAAATTTTATTTTATGAATATAGTTCCATAGCCTATAAAGCAATGTCTGTGGAGGTCAGACAGTTAATAACCAGATGAATTATCATCTCTTCCAGTAAATCAGGAGCTGTTAGAAGAAGGCTGGTGCAAAGGTCAAGTTTGAGTAAAGATAAAGAATGATACAGTCATACAGATTAACAAATATCTATTACTTGCATCCGTACTCATTTTCTGAGGATATACAATAAGGGCATGTATGCAGTCGTAGGTATTTACCATCGTAGGGATCACATCCTGATAGGATTGCATGGGAAATTCGCATAACGTAAGGAGCTTTAACTTGAGATTTTGGGACTTTCAGGACACTTATGTGCTCAGAAATTAAAGTGGAACAGAGCTCACTTGTGAAGGCTAAAACTGATACTTGTTTTTCAAACAACAAATGAAAGCTCAAAGATAATCAGATCTGCGTTTGTATTATGACTTATGGTTTAAAAAAAAAAAGTAGAGGCAGTAGTTAAGATTTTAGATAGTCTTATGAGTGGTTTTAGATTAAGCTAAGCAAAGCACAGATTAGGACTTTCCAGAATCCCACCACTGGAAAAAAAAAAAAAATAGTTGGAAATACATCTTGCAAGACTTACTGGCTGCTTTGTCCAGGGAAATAGGATGAAGTCTGGAATTGCTCCCTTTTCCACAGGCTGCCAGGGGCTGCCAGAGACGCTCTCCTTCAGCACGCACAGCTTAAGAGCCTGCGCTTCACGGCAAAGACATCTCAAGTGAATAAAGTCACAATTATAGTGTAATTCTTTACAACTGCCATAAAATGCTTCAGCTTTAGAACGTAAGCTTGAGAAAGGAAGGAAACATAAATTCTTAAAGAGTTACTAAATGATAGCTTTTCTTTCTCCAGTTTAACTGTTCTGTCTGCATCTAGTATTGATATCTGCGTTATTGTAAAGAGCACACCTCCTATTTTTAAAGAAGTGGTTGAATGACACTGTAAAAATGTCAGTTAGTAAAACATTAATGCAACTTGGGCGTTGAAAAGACAGCTTCTTTTATGACTTTTAAAATTCGCAATGGAGTTGATTATTTCAGCGGTGATCGCGGACAGGATCTTATCCGGCTGCCATCTCGTGGCAGCTGCTGGGATGGTCTGGTGTTGGCCCGAAAACTTAAATTTTAGGGCCCTAGAACTGGCCCGAACCCCTATCCTGCTGAATATAAGACTGGAAGACGGTTAATGAAAACACCGTGCGGCTCTTGTTTGAAAATAACACATAGAAAATGCTATATTCTCTCTGCAGAAATCATAAGAGGCATATGCGAATACAGAAGAACGCATCGCACCGAAAGCACCCCTCAGAGCATTAACTGCAATGCTAGACGGGCTTCAGAGACTTGGACTCCGCTTTTCCTGACCCCAGGCCTGCCTGCATGGCCCACACTGGCTGGCAGCCCTGAAGCCGTCCTCCTCAGGGTCTTTTTAAGCCACTGGACGGGAACAGAGGGAGAATACCCACCTAAGCCTTCCCAGCTCGATAGTTCTCCTTTTGGTATGGTTTGCCTCATCTTTTCCTCTGCGCCCAAACTGAACTTAATCCAGTGTTCTCTCACTGTTGCTGCAAGAGGTAGGGGGCTGTGTAAACCATCAGACCGATGAAAAAGGTGACTTATAACCCCGCTTCTCCAAATGATCTGTCCACAAATCTATGGGTGTAAGTAAGTTTATGCATTCAAGCAGTCCCACTCAATTAAATGGACTTATTTAGCTCCTTGGCAAGTTGGGATCTGAGCGGCGTTCAGTCAATACTGTGCAAGACTTCACTTCGAAGGGTCAAGGCCTTGCTCTTGCAGATCAGTCTTGGAAAACAGAGTGGGAATCGGAAGCGATTCAGTCCAAGTCGTGCACCTACTTTTTCTCCTCCGCTTTTCCCCCCAAGACAGTGAAAACAGCATATCTCCATCTCCCTTGCCCTCAGGAGCAAACCACGGATGCTTATAACCAAGACCGGAACAGATTCCCGAGGCAAACAGAGAACTGTGTCAAGTCCCCAGCTTTCTCTGCCCCTCAGATCCCTGCCGGGGGGGCTTACAGCCAGGCGGCTTGTGGCAGCCGATGCATAATCCCACGGGTACCTTCGCCGTGCTCAGGGGTGGGCAGTGCAGAGAGCGATGCAGTCAGGGGTAGGGTCTGCCTTGCCACCTTCCTCAGCAAACCCAGCACCGCGACTCCAATCTTAGCCTCAACGTTAAACACAAAATAAATGATGAAATGCAAGAAATGAAGCACAGTGTGCAGCAGACGGCAGGACAGACAAGTGCGAAGACGATCAGACAGGAGTTAGGTCCTCCTAAAGGCACTACCGTCAATGCTGTTGGTTGTAAACCGCAACCTCCTCCAGTTCTACCATAATTTAAGGAAGAGCTTTATGTAGACGGAGGACAGTACGATCTGTAGATGTCTCTGAATTGCTTGCTGTATGTAGAAGCGGTAGGACTGCAGACGCAGCGACAGACCGAAAAGCTGCCCTGTGAGAATGAGGGAAAGGGAGAGACTTGGGTACCAACTAGAAGCACATGGAAAACCCAGTGGAAATATGAGGCAGCGTATCTTATATCTGAAAGGTTACAGCATCACCCAGCTCCTCTGGGCCTGAGGACAGCATCCCTCTTGTCACCTTTTGGTCAGTATAGACTGCAAGAACTGCAAGAGAGTAAAGCTACCGCCGTGTCTGTGATGGGCACAAAGCTCTACAGTGACCCAAACAGAGATTACTTTCTCATTTCTACATTCGCTCTGGCTTCCCACCGACTCGTGTGTTTGACGGGCATGCGTTTTTCCTTATCCATCACGCAGTCTCTTTGCTACTGGTGCTCCAAAGGACCACGGCAACGTGACAAAAGCATGTTGAAGGAAAATACTCGCTAAGAGTAGCAATCTTTAAAAATATAAGCAATACCCCATTGTTCATGTCAAAATTAATTTTATGCTTATGACAGACAGATTTTTAAAGGCTTTCAGATGAAGAGCCTGAAACTGAAAGTACACGCATTTCTTTCCTCTGCTCTGAAGTCCCCTTCGCAGGAGTGCAGAGGGGAGGTACGTGTGAAGACACGTATTGCAGCATACAGCTGCTCAGTCCGCAAAGGCGAAAATAT
Source organism: Mycteria americana (assembly GCF_035582795.1). Classification (NCBI taxonomy): domain Eukaryota; kingdom Metazoa; phylum Chordata; class Aves; order Ciconiiformes; family Ciconiidae; genus Mycteria; species Mycteria americana. Next base: position 69,110,600 of record NC_134370.1, on the reverse strand, counting down.
GTTTTCACTTCTTTGGCCCTTCACATTTCTTAAAGAGTTGTATTTATGTAGCATGTAACTTTATGAAGGTTTCGGGGATTTTTGAGTATTTAAATACTCAGACTGTATTGGTAACAGATGTTCAATGATATATTTAATTTTTAGTGTTACAGAAAATATCATGTATCGGTTGATATTTTCTGTAAAATATAACTTTGAAAGGATGCCTAAGTATACTGTACTTCCAGGAAATGTATCTGAGCCTTTCAGCTACTGCATTAAAGTGGGCACTTCTGAAATTAGTGAGCAAATGTTCTGAGAATCTAATAGGATTTCTTGTTTGCCAAAAAAATAGCGCTTTCAGGAGCACAATCTTTTGTGTAATCTCTCTCTCACAAGACAGATGGCATCATTAATTGCCTCTACATCTAGTTAAATTTAAAAACCTGTGCTTAAATAATGTTAAAGTTGTGGTAGATGCTGACAAACGTAGGAAATATTAAGGTAGAAGCAATTGGAAACAAGGGAAGAAAACCAAGACAGAACAGACAGGAATAACAGGAGACCACAAGAAACACTGGCTGGTTTAATATGTCCTTGTTCATGCCAGGAAATGTCACAACCTTAATAATCTAGGAAGCGTTTCTGCCTTTCGGTGAACTCCTGGCTTGAGTGAAGCAATTGGCAAAACTCCCATTGACTTCAGTGGGTGAGAATGTCATCCCTTAATCTCTTTAAAGCAACTTTACATGGAAGTTGTCCAATATGGCTTATCCGCAGTTCTAATTACAATGCCTGTGTAAATACATTTTGGGAGTCAAATGTAACTGTGGTCTGTATTTCAAAGCTAACATCATTCCGATTCTCTGGTTTAGCACAGTCACCCTACAGTGGTATCAGTTACCAAAAGCCCGATTTTAAGCCTTCTCTGAGCTTAAAATGGAATATAATTATCATAGCACTGCCAAAGAGCCAGCTTTTGCCAATAGATACCATATGCTAACTCTTTGGTTTTAAAGGCAAGCCCCGTGTTTAAAGCCTTTTGTCGCGCCATACAAGCTGTGATTTTCAGACGCCTAGGAGAAACGGACACCCAAATGGATTTGCGTGCGTACAGCCACACCGTCTTCTGAGAGTCCGGCCCTACTACACAGCCTACCCCATTAAATACGGACATGTTCCCTTCTACAGTTAAACGCTTCTTAACCGGTGAGGGTCCTAATTGAAGATTGTAGAAGAAAACAATGCCGAAAGAGCGAAAACCAAGGAGATGCATTGGAAACACAAGAAATAATTGAGACTTGATGCTCAGGTCTTGGATTAGCATCTGTATCCATATACTAATTTTGAATTTGTATAGTTGTACCCAGTAAGCTCAACAATACTATTTGTCACTAACAAGAAAGATTTTATGTTCTTTACAAGTTATCTCATTTTCTTTAGTCTTCAAACACAAGGCCGCTACCAGAACGCTGAACGCTCAGTCTCTTCACCCAGATTTTACTTCATTTTGTTTTATTTTAGTCTGGCATTATGCTTTAGGTTTGTATGCCTGTCATAACATTCAATCCTATTGGCCAATATCAGCTAAATTTGGAAGAAGGTAAAATTGTCAAATATATTAAACCCCTGTGAGACTCCTAAAAGAAGTAAGTGGATAGAGAAGAGAGACCTTACTAATGACCTTACAACGGGAAAGGCTGCAGGGTGAGTTCATCTGGAGAACACATGGGAACTTAACTTCAAGGCACAAATCTATGGGAAGCCTGCCTTTGCTGGTTTTCAGCTCCTGAAAATGTTTTTATTTTTAAATACAATACAATATTCATGTATTGTATTTTAAATACAATACAGTAGAATACAATATTCAATAACGCCCTTCCGTTGGTTTTTACAGCGTCTGACTGGTGAAAGAATTTAGTAGATTACATTGTGACAAAGAAATCTGACCTTATCAATAAAACAAATGCCAGATTCCTCTAGCATAGAAACAAGCAAGATTAATACTTTGTTACAAACTATGATCAAGGCTGATCATCAACATTCACGCCAGGGATTAAATTGCTTCTTTAAATCCATTCTCTTACCTATTTGTTCCTCGGCACTGACTGCAGTGCTTGTTGGGACAATATCCTCCATCACTTATAAGATCCGAAAGTTGAGGTATGCATTATAAGGGACAGTGGCCACCCCTCCTCTGCTGCCCTGCCATCCATCGTAGGCAGCAGCAGATTCTGGAGTCAATACCCTCCGGCTGTCTTGATTTATTATATTACTTTTTATGTTGTCAAAAGTTCTGATAGAGCTGACTATGAGGTTTTGCTGATAGGCTTGTAAACTCTGGCAGGGAGGACTAGGGTCACTTGAGTGGTTCTGATTTTACCTTTTGAAAAGACCCCATTACTCATCCACACAAAAGACTCTCCTGGGCAGGATTCCACGAGAAAACGTTTATTTAGTCCCTTCCATTCTGCTCAGTTATGCCTGATGTAAGTCACACAGTGCTCCAGCACTCCAAAACTGCACTGGCTTCCTAGCGACATTTTCCTTTCTAGGTAATTCCAGGTGTTAACCTTAGAAAATAATTATTTAAAATGTTGTATTCTTCAGTCTAGACTCCCCAAAAGGCCACCCACCTCTTCCCACATTAGCGCAACCTGTGCCTGCAGTCAATGTGCCCACCGCATGAAGTCCTCAGGACTGGAGGAGGTGCAATATACTGCCAGGCACTATCGTAAAACCGAATTTCGTAATGCGTCACACAGTACCTGGATCTGCTGATCTTCTGTTAAAATATTTTTAAATACTCTAAAGCAAGCAAACTACTAACTGTGTACCCATTTGCGCGGCAGCAGAAAGCAGTGTGTGGCCTCAGGCCGTAGGAGGGGAGCTGGAATGGTGTCATGCACTGCTCTGCTCTCACGCGCTACTCTTGATACCAGGCACGCAGGAAGCCTCAGAGCTTTGACAGACCAAAAGGGCTCCGATAAAAACACACAGGAGCCTGTGCAGCCCATGTGGAAGACTCGTTAGGACAAGGATCTACAGAGGGAATTCCACAGGAACATTTATGCTAGAGATAAACAGCTTAAGCTATCACACGAGCACATTTTAAGAAGTCACTGCCCCTCGAGTGAGATGATGTAGATGCCCTGCATTCATTGCTCCCAGGCCCCTACATCTGGGAAGCAATGCAGGTTCATTTCAATCCCTGCAACGATATCTTTAATCATATACACTGTCACGTGACGCACATTGACCTCAGTCTGTATTTTGATACCGGGGGATAATTTTTTATCAGGTGTGAGATCACATCTATCTTTCTTGCCGTAAATTCTTCTCTCAGACCAAGAGCCAAATGGAGAGCAAAAGTAGTTTGAATGAGCGTATTTTCCTTTTCATTCACAATGAACTGATATGCCACAGTCAGCTGTTCTGTACCAGCTCAGAGACATTAACTCCTGACCCAGGGCTGTAACTTCTTGAGACATAACAGCTAAGACTGCTTTCCATTACCTCTTTCTACTTGAATTAGCCATTACGATGTAAACCAAATTCTTCATCACTACCATCCTATTTGCTATAAGAGATTGTCAATATCCCCTCTTCCTTAGATTCATCCTCAAAGCTCAGATCTGCATCCTTACAGACGCTAGTTTACTCAAAGGAGTACAATAATCCCGGTAATTATTTTTACAGAGCAAAATACAAGAGATTCAGAACATTTTGAAACTAAAATAATCTAAACATCTTAGCCATAAGACATCATCTGTAATTGCCAGCTTAATGCTGAATGCACTTATTTTAGGGGGAAAAAAAGTCATTAGAAGGAATTAAAATATTATTTTCTTATCGCTCAGCTTTGAAAGCAGCCCTACAGGCTTTGTTGGTTTGTTACTCTTCAGGCTGATGAAGAAGGTTCCTCAGGTCCACCTGGCAGATCAGGTCTAAGTTTTATGCTACTGTCAGAATAACCATGTGCTTTACCTCCCTCCACATGCCTCACGGCTGAGAAATAACGGTTGTTCGAAAGGGCAAAGTTTTCTCCTGATACCTGTTGGAATCAAGTAGGAAAGCAGACATTTCTTGATCTCAGGGGGACAGCGTGAAGTAACGTATCTGCCCCACTCACCTGCTGCTCCATCGTCTGCGGATGGATGAAAGTCACAAAATCAACTGAGAAGTAACCAAGCACTCCTTTAGATTTACAGGTTTCTCCAATTTTTAAGCAGAGTGAATTAAGAACTGCTGGATCAACAGAACACTGTGGAATGGTAGTGCCAGATGATCGCAAAGGACCGTCAGCATGGAGCTGGTCTCCAGATGACACTATTTTTATCTCGCCTGTTGGCTCTATCAGCATATCCACTGTAAGGTTTGTGACATTTGCTGAGAGTGGGAAGGCTTCTATCACACCACCTAGTAAGAAATGAATTAGCTGTTAAGCTAGTAATCAAATTCACATGTGATGCTCTTCAGAGTGCACAGAATGAAACCATCCAGCGCCTATTGTGCTCTGACATTGCAGGGAGGACTGCTATGGAGATACAGCGAGTAAATAAATGTAATGTGAGCAGCGTAGCTAGAACCCATGAATCTCTTAGAAGAGAAAGAAGATATCTCATCTACTATAGCACTGTACAGTTTGACCAGTGGCTTTGGAGCTGCAGGTGCTTTGCAAGCAGTAAACTGGATATATCACATAACTGACAAGGGAAACATGCTCTTGGGTAGTATGAATGAATCCTGGTCTGTCCTACAGCCCAGCTAAATGCCAGGCCCCAAACAGCAGTGAAATGCAATGCTGGGACCTCGGGGGGAGTGGTATCTCCTGCTGCAAACTAATCTTGGATATTCCCATCCATACGATGGCCTGAGATAAGTCGTCTGCCTTGTGGTAGGAACTTGGTATGTAGATGGGAAGGCTAGAAAAGCTGACAAAACTTCTAGAACGGTTGTCCATAGGAAAACCACAAAGAAAACTGGTTGGCATTCTGGGTTTGCATTTTTACTGCATATAATGCCATAACTCCTTTAGTTAGGATAAACTAATATGTAGTAAAAATTGATACTATATACATTACCTGGCATTATTTTTCCAAAAAATACTTTCAAAGCTTTGAATCACCCTTGTCTCTTCCACAGATAAAGAAATGTATGAAACGTATATATCCATTATATATAATACAAAACGATGGCAGGAGAGAATCACCAGAGAAATTTACTACCCAACCACAAACACTGCATCTTTTCCGTCCAAAATTTGGCATACAAATATAGGACGTTAACATGTCTGTGCAAAGCCCGCTCACAGATACACTGATTTGCGGTGATTAGACAAGGGTTTTATCTGCACTGCCTCTTACGGACAAACACGGGCTCACTTCTGAGCTCCAGGCCAGTTGGGTACTGGCCAGCTTTGACCCAAAGGTGCCACGAGTGGATTTAATGCAGGAAGCCCTGCTGAGGACTCAGCACCACGCGAACAAAACTATCCAGCTATCAGATTGGAACTTGTTCATATTCCTTTGGTTGGAGGGCAAGATAGAGCAGGTGATGGTCTAACGAGGAGTCTGTGCCAATGTACCGTAAGGGACAACACGGCATTGCATTACTGATCCTCAGTGGCAACACCACCTGCCTGGAAGGCAAAAGCTGGGGAGAAAGCTCAGCTCTTCTCCAGGCCAGCTAAAGGTTATGAGCACATTTGACTTCATGCAATGTACGTATGCAGCATCCAGAGTTTACATATAGCTAGCTCCCTTCCTGGTCCTATGGGAGGGAAAAGCAAGTCTCGCAGATGTTTGCTCACCAACACCTAACAAAGATGAAATATTCTCCCATTTACCTATGTGCAAACTCACTTGCTAGCATTCCCTAAAGCCCTTTTGCCAAATGTGACGGCCTCCAGTACAGTAACTCAGGATTAAGGAATCGGTGCTTATTGATTCAGAATCATGTGCGAAAGGTAAACCAGGATTAACATAGGTTAAATGCTTGGATAGGACATATGAATGATAGAATAGTTGCCTATAATTCATTTGTAAATGAACATTCGAAGCATAATGGAGAAATAAAAGGAGATAAATATTTAAATGGGCCCAAGATTAACAAGAATATGGCATACAATATGGTATAATTACTCCTTATAACACTTAACAGCGACTTTGCAGTCTTATTTACCTTGACTAAGAAATGTTTGTAGGAATTTTTCCCATGTAGGGAATCGTTTCTCATTGACTGGCTGTACGTGCTGTGCTAAAAGGCCCGGCAGCTCCTGGGAGATCTTCACCAAAGCTGGCTCCTGCAGAAACAAATTAAATAGAACCACAAGCAATTTTACTACAGAAATGAAAACTGCTTGTGGGGTGATTAAAAACCAGGCCTCCAACAGGCAAAAAAAAAAAAAATGTGGTTACTGTTTACCCACAGTCAGGAAGCCTTTTTTAATTTTTCTACTTACCACTCTTCCCTCCTATTGAAAACTGTCCTTCTCTGAAAGACAATCCCCCCCACTCAGTATAGCATCTATTTCATTATAATTTATATCAATAATTTGATCTGGCAACTGAAAATGCTAAGCACTTGGTAACTGCTTAGGGATCAATACCAGCAGTCAATAACTTCTACATTGTTTATATTTTGAAACTGAGAGGATTGAAATAGTCACATATGCCAGAAACAGGAAAAAAAAAAGGGAGGAATAATCAACCAAAAGCGTTTCTAAAGCAGGAGATATCCTTTTACACTCTCCAATCCGTAACATAAATTCACTACTGTATTTGTGCCTCTATCCTTGGTAGAATTTGATTAGTCATACTATAGGAGATAAACTAGCTTTTTCCTAGTTTCAAATTCTTCACTATATTATCACACACACAAAACAACCCCATTAAATACAGAAACCAACTGCATTGCTTCTACTGTTCACAAATGTCCCAGAAGTACACAAGCATATAAAGTGCAAGGACCCTGACTCTATTGCTTCAGGCTCCTTTTCTTGCTGCTTCATAAGCATTTGCCTGCTTCCCCTGGGTCTCTTTGCTTCTGTTTTACATCCTCTCTCTTCAGCATCCCGTGCTTCAGAAGATGACCAACCATCCTCTGATCTTGGCAATATCCTAAACCACAATCATCTTATCTTGAGCTCTGGAGGAACGTGGTAAAACCTTATGGCTAACGTCTAAGAATATGGGGGGGGGGGAATAAAAAAAACCCACTATTTTTCCAGACCAGTGAGTTTGAAGAGATGGGCTTTGTCATGAAGCACATGATGTGATGTAACCAAAAATACAAATTCAAAAGCAGCTTACTGTGATTTATCTACCAGAATGAGAAGAAGGAGGATGGGTCAACGATTAGGGTATCCACTTTGCGTATAGGAGACCTAGGTATATCCTGTTCCTGAATGCAGGCTGCCTGTGAGACTTTGGGAAAGTGACTTTCTGTCTGTGCCTCAGCTGTCCAGCCATGAACGGGGGACAACTGCTGTCCCTACCTCACATGGAATTGAGAAAAGAAAGCCTTTAAAGCATCTTGAGGTGCTTAAATAACGATGCTGATCTGGGCTATGTGGGCTCCTATCATATACTAAGGAGAAAAGTATGTTGTTGACTTTAAACCTCTCAGAAAAAACGTTAAAAAATGGTTTTAGTCAGTACATCAATATACTAAGCCGCACGACCTTAACCTTATGGCAGAAACAAAGGACCACGTAAAACATGAGATCCAAGCTCAGAATTTACCCAGATTCAGGTCTTACTGCTCATTTCCTTACAATCTGTAAGGAGGAATTTAGGTTTTTGATAGCTCAGCTGACTGAAACAAGAGTGCAGTGAGCAAATATCAGTTGGCCTTGTCTTGGTTTGTATTTGCGTTGAAATATTGCTAAGCCAAAAGTCACAAGATCAGGTGGTTCGTTGCACAGTGAAAATAAACGCAGCTTTGGAGAGAGGATCTGAGCCATGATGGATGTCGTGGAGTTGCTGACCTACAAATCAGTTTGCACCTGTCAGTGTGTTCAGCGATACCTCTGTCACATTGAGCCTCATCCCCAAGATCTAATGACTTCGAGTATTGTGCAATTTAAACGGAAATAGAAAACCAAACAAACAAAAGAAGAGGTATGCAGCGGCTGCCTGAAAGCTTTTGATAAATTACTGGGGAAAAAACCAATAATCCCTGCTGGATGTGTAGAAGCATTTGAGAGTGCTGTGACCAAGCTTGTATAAGTAAAAATTAAACTACGGGCATGTGAACTGGGACACAATTTTCCATTGCAACAATTCCAAGGGACATGAGGCCAGCTGCGCCAGCTCCGTGGAACAGCGCTGGGGATAGTTGTATCTCCTTTTAGAGGGAGTTGTTTCCGAGGATCACACATGGTTGTGAAAGAAAGCTCCCTAAACTGGGTGCAAAATCAAGCAGAACTTCCAAACTTTGAAGTGTACCGAAGGGCACTTTTACCTGGCTCACAAATGGAGGCTGCTGGTAAGACACAGAGACTCCGGTCACCTCACCTACACCTATAGTAACATTATATGCTACTACTCTCTGTCCATACGATGGACATTCGCCAGGCAAGACTGTTGTGGTACTTCCTCGACAGCCCCAGCGTTGCTTGCTTAAATAAGGTCAAATAGCATTTGAAGGGGACTTTCGACACGGGGTGACCTCAGAACGTCTGTTAGGGCAATGTGGATGCACGGTGCCCGGCTCAGGAGCGTCTTGAAGTGCAAAGCACCCTCAGTATCCGCTGACTGTGAAGGATGCGTGCATCAGAACCAGGCACCTTCCAGAAAGAAGGCAGGGGCATTTAAAGAAATAACTAATTCAAGAAAATCTGAAAACTGTTCTTGTGAGATCAAACCCAACGTAACAGTTCTTTTAACGAGTAATGCCTAGTTAATCAAGGTGTTTGCAGAAGGGAGTCGGGCAACCGCTTTGTAAGGATCAGCACCTGGAATTCTAGTTGAAGTTTTTTTGCAACTGTAAGCTCTAAAAAGGCAGTAATCCTGATTATAGGGAGTTTTAGCAGGCAAATTCAAGCCCGGATCCAACATTCACTCATGAAGTCAAACCTTTTAAAAGGATCAGTGCTCGGTAGGCTAATTTCGTTTAAATTGGACGGTATCTCCAGCAGAGCTTACCAATGTTTTATCTCTTGATGTGGCCCAAAACAATTCAGAATCATAGGCTCAATGGAAACAGGGAGCATTTGTTCAAATCTTTCAGCTGATGTTTCTTAGTACCAGTAAAAAAGGAGCAGCCCAAATACTGTTTACCTCACGTCGAAATCTTTAAATCTATCCAAATCTGTTTCGCACCTTTTTATAACAATGAATAAGCGTGGAAAAAAAAAAATACACCTTTTCCCCCCAAATATAAAATAATTTCTCACCCTTCTGGCTAGCTGAATCTTGAAAGGCTTTCTTAGAACGGCAGTTGCAACAAAAAATTAGGACCAAATGTGGCATATATTGAAGGCACTGGTAGGAAATCTACTTGAGATAGATCAGTCAGCAAAGAAAAGCCTGTTGAGAAGATAAGTAAATAAATAGAAAGAAGAAATAGACTTAGAAATAGGAAGAAAGACCAGGGGACAGAAAGAGGCTGCAGAGCAGAATGCATGAGGAAGACCTAAGGCTTTTTAGCTAAAAATCAGATTGAAAGGAAATTATTTAGACTTTGCAAGCAAATAGAGTGAAGAAAGTAACTCCAAATAAGTAAAGCTGACTGGGCCAGAGAAGAATAAAATCAGCAGACAGATCCTCAGCAATACAAACTGCCACGTCTCTGCTGAAGTCAATGAAGCTATGGCAATTTATGCCACTTCAATGGCACCATGACAATTCATACCATTTATACAGTATATCCTTTATATTGCGATCAGTGGAGCTCTGATAACTTATTCCAGCTGCCTTGACGTGAATTGGTCCAGCCTAGCTCATTCTTATGCTCTCAGCGACACCAGCAAATATGGCAATATTGGAAGAGTCCAGTGACTGCTGTCTGACTGTCCAAATAACTTTCATTATTTCCTCTTTTGCAAACTAATTTTGCAAACTGATTTGATGTTTTTTCTAATTTAGACAGGTACGTGCTGGCCAGAACCACAATCTACTGCACTGAACAAAACAATTTGAGAGGTTTATAAAAACGGAAATGTTTTTGGAAGTGATACACTGAATACCCTATCTACTTAAAGTTTGCAACCTGATTTAAAGCCCAGGCATTTCATCGTTAACTGCAAATTTTAAAATTAAAAAGTGCCAATTTTGCCTTCCACAAGCTGGAAAAGGATGTTCTGATAGAAGGTAACATCATGTAAAACAGCCATCATTACCAAGAAACACAAATGTTTTTCGTATGTAAAATTGCTTTGTAAAATATTTGCTCCATCTGCTGAAAGTAGCAAAGACAATTTTCCCTGATAGCTAATGGCCCATTTCAGCTGTATGGCAAGTGATTCACCGTGGCTGCGACTTGCATTAAATAGAATGTCGAAAACAGTGCACAGAATTCTCCACTTATGTAGTATTATCTACTCACTGCTTCCTGAGAGCCCGTCCCTCATTATCACGGCCTTCGCTTTGGATCAGCACACAGGACTAGGGTTGCTTTGACTCAAGAGGCTTTTTGTCAAACTGAGGCACATATGCTATGCTTCAATACAAAAGCACAAAACAGCCACTTTCCTTGACTACAAGAACAAGAAGGTTAGTTCTCTTTCAACTTTCCAGCACTTAAACTGCTGTTCCTTTTTTCACACCACATGGGGCCATGGTTTTCTCTTCTGGCTCATGCTGTCACTCTGCACACTGAGGATTTCAATATATAAAGATCAAGCACTTCTTTTAATTCTAAATTCAACTACGTACACGTACCAAAAAAAAAAAAAAAAAGCAAAAAACCCCACTGGCCTTGTCAAAACCCCCCCTCCCAACGGCTTGTTTCATTGTATACTTTGCTACTTACCATACCCCTATTGAAAAGCGCATGTTTACATTGTGCCCTGAACTACTTCAACATCTGCTAACAGACCAATAAAAAATAAATAAACCAGGATTGTTTAGAAAGAGAGATCCTTTCTGTTTCCTCTGAACACTCCTAAACTGGCAACAACAATATGCTGCGAGATCCCTTCTCGTAGATGTCATCTCAGAAAACAATATATGCAGGGAAAGCAAATATAAAATCACTACAGCCTGTGCTACCAAAAATCAGGCAGGAACATTTGAAAGCTCTATAAGCTTGTCAGATAATTCTGCATGTTTATGCACAGCGTGTTAATGTGAGATGAGAACAATTTTATTAAATAGTTTGCTTTTACTTCAAAAAAATACTCCATGTGCATTGCTATTTTATGCATAAAAGCATGGCTTTTGCGAAGTTGCAGCCTTCGTTTTTCAAGGTTCCCCACACCTACCTTCAGAGCGAAGCAAATGTAACATAATCGTCATAATCTTCAAAAATCTCTCTTTAAAAAAAAAAAAAATCATATGTTTATTTCAAATGAAGCATTTGTAAGTTCAGGACATTGGGATGTTAATCCTCACTACAAAATGAGGTAAGTAATATCTGAGCCCGTCTTTTCTGTATTTTAATTAGATCTCCGCAAATGCACAAACAATTCAGATGCCCTCAGATTAATAATATTTTCCTAATTAATTTCTTTTTCTCTATTTCAATCTCTGTCAATTTTGTTCACTTGCCCTCCTTTCTGGCTTGTATCTCTAAAGAAAGGATTCTAATGAATTCCAAAGATGTAATTTCAAAAAGAAAAAAGACATCATATAGATAATCCACAGTCACTTCCCTGGAATTTTATCTAAATTGCTGAGCTGTAATGCTAAAGGAATTGTCAGACAAAACCTGCATTGCGTTTCACAAACAACACACAGTTAAACTTCTTTTATTCCTAGAGTTGCCTATGTGTTACTTTTTGGATTTTAGCAAAATAAACATTTTTAAAATAATCCAAGCAGGCATTTTATTGGATGCGATAACATTAACGGATTTCAGATTTCTTTAGCACTCTTGCTTTATCCTCTCCTTCCACACTGTTATTGCTACAAACTGGCACTTAAATTCAATTGATTCAAAATATTCTGGATCCATATGGCCTAAAACCCTGGAGCTGAAGTTCTGATATTGCCTCACTGCTGTTTTCTAGCATTTGCCTCTACTCCAGTCCCCAGATGGTGGAAGTAACATTTAAACCTCCTTTTCTCTGCCTTGTACAATAGACCTTGGCACCATTTCAACTGTTTACTCCGGTAATTAACAGCACTGATACCACAACAATTACAACTCCTACAATCTTAACACAATAATGCTATGAATTAGTGAGAGCTAATGGCTGGAAGGTATAGTGGTTCCAGACTGCGAGATCTGTGCATTTTTAGAATAAAATAAAAGGTACAAACAGCACGCTTGCGGTAGACAATGATTACCTAGTAATTAGTTTACACAAAGCTTCCTATTTAATGGCAAAACGCTGTAATTAACGCGTGACAGAAAATCAAAGGGTACTTTGTAAGCATATGAAAAATTAACACTGCAGGCCTATAGCTTTATGTACTGATTAGAAGCATATTAAATCAATAGGACATACAAACCAACAGCTTGCATATCTGATTATTGCAAGTCTTAGGAATGGATATCATGGCTTTCATTTGACCGAGGGATACGATTATCATGCTTTATTTTACTTAGGATTTAAGAATCACCTGAACCATCACTATGGCAGCTACGTAGATATATTAATAAGCTGAGTAAGAGCACTACAGCCTGTTTGCAGGTACAGTGAATATTTAAACTATTTAGGATATATTGTTGACAAAGCACTGCCTATACTAGGAAACAACCTGCAATGGTATTGCTTTATGAGTAGTCAAGTTCTTCCTTAATGCTTTGGGTTCTTTCTCTGCTCCTATTAAACATGATATAAGTCAGAAGAAATTTTAAAAGCCTGTCAAAATGCTGTAAACGCATCTTCTGTGTATCTGTCAATGTTTCTGGCCCTCTTCAGGCTGAAAAAATTACCACACCTGCAATTGCATGTGTACAACAAGAGCAGCAGCACCAACTACGTGCTTAAGAACCCCCTCCGTAGACTTTCGGTGTTATACTAAGACCAATTCAATCACTGGCAATTTATTCCGGTTTCAGTAATATTTGTAGCGTTGCCCTAGAGCAAAGCTGGTGGCGTTACAATAGGTGAGCAGAGTGGTGAAAATGAGAACGGGTAGCAGAAAGGAAAAAAAGCAGTGTCAGGAAGCTATACTGTGTTCAAAGACAGTCAGAAACGATAGTGTGCTGGCAATGCCATGTTTCTAAAATGACGTCTTTGACAGTACATATGGTTGGTTTTCTTCTCACCTGTTTATAAACATATGCTCTTTACTCTGAATTCCTAACTTCAGTAAAGAAACAAGATGTGGTATGTAAGCTCCAGGTTTCTTACAGTGAATGCAATTCACTCAACCAGTTAAAAATCTCACCACTATTCCTCATTTTCAGGTAATCACAAAGTTTATCTAGTTACTTATTACAGGACTTTTGAAAGTTGACCAAAAAAATTCAAAGGGACAGCCAGCATTTTATCTCAGCCTTTGAAACTGTAGCTTTCCAATAGCAATCAATGCAAAATCCAGCAACCGGTGTCTGAATATTGCTTTATGCAACTCAGACAAAGTTGGATTTTCCAGATTTGTCACCATGTGAAAAGATTTGGATTTCCTCTTACACATTTTAGTGAATTAACCAAGATATAGTCTGTAAGGAAAAGAAACCGTGACAAAATACTGTGACACAACTGGAGGCAGTAAGATTCAAACATATAAAACAGTAGGCTGCCCAAGCGCATTAAATAGCTTTCTTCTTCTACAACAGATATCTAACAGAGAGTTTTGAAAGGGTTGTGTAGCTATGGCCAGTTATAATGGCTTATTGAGTGAACATTTGTTGCTTGTTTTTCTGTGTCTTGTTCTGTTCTTGTATTTTCAGCTCTTTTCTTCTTTATCCCCACATTTATCCCTTTTTTTGGTCTTCAGTCTGACCTTCGTTATCTTTAGGATTGCTGATAGGTAAACTCACATCACGTTGCTGGTCCTGGTGGTTAATTAAGAGTCACAGTGTAATAAAAGTTAATTCTAAAATTAATTTGACTATTAATTCAATCTAGCGATTTAGATACTATTTAGAGTTCTATAGTTATACAAGAGGACAGGATCTCTGCATACTCCTGTATTATTTTACGTAAAAGGGGGACTGTTAAAAGAACAAAAAAGGCAACGCTACCAGGAAGGCGATGCTACCCTTCCTCTAAAAGGGAAGAGGACTGCCAGCATCGTGAGAGGTTGAGGTGGCAGTTTGGTCCCAAGATTCAAAGTCAGAGACCAGGAGGCATCGCAGACTTTGACAGCCTGGTGTGTCTGTTCAAAAACAAACAAGAGGCATTATATACACTTAGTAGACCACTTCAGCTTGAGTTCTGAGTGGGCATCTGAGCATCTTTCTTCAAGGTCGTGAAAGTATGGCTGTATAAAGTCTGCTTAGCCCTGAATCTTGTCTCTGACAGCGGTCACAAGTGGATGCCCAGGAAAGTATGAAAACAGAGCAAGCATATCCATTCCCCAGATACTCTCCCAGCCGCCAACAATTTGCAGCTCAGAATCCCTCTAAGCCAGAGACTGTGTCAGCGATAACGGTTAATAGTTTTCTCTTCCATGAATTTATACAGCCTCCCAGCAAGGGTCCATATAAGTATAGGTGAGATTTTCCAAAAACTGAACTGCTGACTTTCCACAGGAGTGAGATACCCAGCTTCTTAACACACTTTGGAATACCATATATTAATAAGTGTTACAGATCTCTTTCTCTAGATATTCCAAACAGGCCCTCATGCAATTGTCCTATTGTTTTTTCACTTACTTTAGTAGTAGCAGAACCACATTTTTTGCTATGCATGGACTAACTGAAGCTTGAATTGATACAGATAATAGGTTGGAAAAATCATGATAGAATGGCGTAAGAGCATTTCACACAGCACAAATGCCTTACATGCATATGTTAAACAGCTAAAAATCTGTGAATTTATTTGCTCCCTACAATAGTCATTGCCCTTGCAAGACGCAATTAAACTGCTAAGATGTCTCGGTACTTAATGATGTTTTTGCGTGTAACTGGGGCCAGATCCTGATATTCTTTTTCACACTGGAGAATGTCTGCGCAAACGGCCTCACGACTGCCAAATGTGCGGTTGTGGAGGCAGCAGTTCTCTTGATATTGAATATCATTAGAATCTGGGCCTCAGGATGAAATTTGTTATATGCTGACAGACTTCAGCAGTGCACAGTAGGATGAAGGCCTTACAGAGACATTCAGCATAGTTTGTGAATTCTACCCTTTATGCAGTAGCAAAATAATTGTTCAGATAACTCAGATGCTGCATTAAGTTAACAAAGTAAAATACATCGATAATCCTGTCCTGCACTTCTGTTTGCCCAATGTTATGTTTGAAATAAGGAATCTAAAATCAGTCTTATTTTTAGATGGAATAGATTTTTTTTTACACAGTTCAAACTCACAAACTACATTATTTTTAATCTGTTGCCTACTACATACCAATGAGGAAAATCTGGGTATCATGTCTTAAACTGCTATGCAAATGATGCTATTTGTAAGTATTAACATAATTTAGTGCTTACAGTCATATTCTCATTCCTAATAATTCTACCAGAATGGAGAGTCTTTTCACTGTACTCTTAGCCTGCAGGATAGTCTTTCATCAAGAAGCTGAATTTTTTAATAACCTGCCAGCATACGTTTTGTATGTGGCAGCCTATGCCGATGACACAATGTCTTCATTATCAAAAGAAACAGGTCTACATACTGTAATAGGACATTAAAGCATGCCTGTGCTCATAAACTAATGCTTTGATGTTTAAATGTGTATCATTACAATGGTATTCCTTAACAAAGGATGATTTTAATCCTCTGCTCTCAATGGTAATACTCAGTGGAGACGGCAATTCATTATATATAAAAAAGGTCTCCCGTTCTACAAAAGAGAGCTAAACTCAGAAGGCAGAAAAATTTGAACACACCTATTCCAACAAGATGTTCAAAATGGCAGCAAGTTTCCCACTTTGCCAAAGCCCACTTTAATACTGGTCTGGATTTATGGAAGCTTCCCTGCTGACTTTAGGAAATTAGCTCAAATACATTATTCTGTATGTATTTTCCAACTTCCAACAAAAGTTTATGTTTAAAGGCTTCTAACGGATTGATTCCTGGTTGTATCAAAGCTCAACATAAATGCAGTATAAAAGGGAAACTAAAGAAAGCCAGTTATCACCATGTCCTTTATGCGGAGTCACTTAGCCATGAAAGAATTAAAAAGGCACAGAAACAGGAACACTAACACTAGGTAATACCACTTATATAGGGAATTTATACCAGCAAAGAACTAGACTTGGTGAATCATGTCTTCTGCCCCACTGACTCGGATGGCAGGAGCAGAGTCTGGATATACTGTTAGCTTTATGTCGCAGAGAGCTCAGTGGCAACGACAACTGCCTCCGCTGGGGCGGCTCTCCAGTGCTCCACTTTATACCGCTTGACTTGCGCAGAGCGAGGGATCTTTAGCAGATCAGAGAAATTAGCCCTTCAGCTTTATATGATAAGCTCTATTTTATAACGTGGAATTATTTTCTAGCTGTCAAATGCAACAGAACTGTGATCAGCACAATTTGAAATTTTAATATACAATATAATTCAATCAAACAAAAATGTCAAAACAGTTTTGATTGAATTAAAAAAATCAAAAGAGCTGTAATGGAGTAGTTTATGTAAATTAAACAATTCTTTCTGGATACATTCCTTCTGGCTTTAAAACCATTACATTAGGAATGAATTTGGCACAATACACAGAAATATCAAATGCTTATTGAAATTAACACATTTAAATACCAATGAATATTTAAACTACAAATAGTTCTCTGAATGCCAGAACTAAGGAAGTCTAGTTTCATATGGATCTTTCCACAGTTGAAATGTATCATCTTACGGCCTTTCTCAATCACGTGGATTCTTAGGAATCTACTAGTGCCTGAAACATGCTATGCCGTTTCCCTCAGTTACGTATTGATAGGATCTCTCTCCTTGCCTAAACACCCACTGTAATGAAACATGCAGGAGTCTAATGATCTCCGAGACCTCAAGTGTTCTGGCTTATACAGCTGAAAATAGCTAACAGGTTTAGAAGTTATTAGTGAGGAAAAACATACAGAAAAAATAGTCCTTAGAAAACCAGATTAAAAAGTAATCGGCTTGTATGTGGTTTCAAATTGATTAGTATTGTTCAACTATATTAGTCCAACACTTTGTTCCAATAATTCCAAGTTTCTATGTAGATATAAGGCTCTGTCACCTATATACTTTCATTTATACACGTCCTCACTTTGGATAAAAAACGCCATGTAAAATTTGCACATTATTGCCTATGAATTAAGTGTTTTGACACCCAACTTATTCCACAGTTGGATGCCAGGCATTGATTTACATTTTGGAATATTTACCTGTTTTATTTGAATTACTGTTACCTATTGCTTTGTACAAGCTAGTCTGGGCTCTGTAATATCAACTCTTACCAAAGTCTTAAAATGAAAGCTCAGAGAAAAGGTTTACTGTGAGGAAGAACCCCCATGGACTATTAAGAAGCCACAACAACAAGCAAGACACCCTGCTCCTTTGTTACTTACATGTGCCCGCTTCTGACTCCATATCTCAGGGCTGTATCTCTGACGTTCCTTTTGAACCCAGCGGTAGCATTTCAAATGCGAAACAATGTCACAATAGGCAGTGCCATTTCCTCCAGATTCATCGTTCGCTTTAAACAACCAGCGCCGCACTTCCATATTGTCAATGATCAGCTGGCTGAGAACGCTAATCATCTGCGGAGCAATGACAAAAAGATATTTTGCACTATGACAATATTAAATTGCTCCTCAATTCAGACTTCCAGTTCTCCAATATTTGGACTTGAAATTTATTTTCTAAATATGGTTTATTTTTCTTAGAGATGCTTGTGTTGTTACAGTTATCTTGGATACGTAGGGAAAGCAACCTTCAACATTTTTTGATGAAGAATCTATGGCCTTCATCCTGTACTTGAGTCCACTTGTGCAGACTATCAAACAGCAACGGAGCACCTTTGGCAGTCGGTGAAGCTGTATTCTGCAGAGAGAAATTCGCCTGTCCAGGCTTTTTTGTCTGATCAGGATCTTAGGTTTTGGATAATCAGTACTACTCAAATAAATGTTTGTGACAGGGAACAACATGGGATGGACTACACTGTTTGCAAAATCTGAGAAACAATGGTGCCAGATTCTAACACCAGCCAAAACATCTGTGAAATTTTCCTACTGGAGAGTACATTATATGGTTCTAAATGTACGAAGGAGTTACTAGGCAGGCTTTATAAAAATGCTAATTATTTATTTGTGTATGTACACAGATTTAAATGGCTTTAAAATGCCTTTTGCCCAGCTGGTGTAGGATGCAATTAGCTTCTTAGAAACTGCAAATGCCTTTGAACCTGGTAAAAGTATTATCAGATCTTGTTGCATTGGCTAGAGCTTTCTACATGTTTACACAGTCATTTTGGGGACTTTTGTCTCTTTTCTTTAATGTTGACCTAAAATACAATTACATGTGCATTCCAGATGCTATTATTTGTGGCTTTTGAGAATCGCATAAATGTGTTTTTCTTGATGACTCCCCTACAGTAATGAAAAGGATCAATAACATTGTAAGGACTGTACCGATCAGAAAGAATTATGTGCTATCTTTAAGTGAAAATTGAATTGTGCTTTACCATAGCGTCACCTCGCTTTGATTATTTAACCTAAAATGTCAATATTTCATACAAGCAAACAACAGAAGTAGAACTTCCATAACACTGTAGTATGAATCAAAAGTATTAGATTCACATAAATTATTTAACAATAAATCAAACAGTTGTTTTTCAGATCATTGATCATATGTGTATTTCATCTACTATAGAAGTTGCAATGTATTTGTGTAGCTTAGATTGTCTTCAGTGTTAAAGGTGATTCATAAAAAGCAAAGCAATGTGAAAAGCCTCTCGAAGTAGGAATACCTACGAACCATGGCACTGATTGTTTTCCTGGATGAGATGTAGCACCACCACAAAAATATTTTTTTTTAAAAAATCAGTACAGATCATACTTAGACATATAATTGCAAATTGCAAAATCAGTTTATAGAGTGAAATACTGAGGCACTGAATGCAAAATAAAAATACGTAAACTGAACACAGTACAGAAAACTCTTGTGCCTTGTCATTTTAGTTTAGTAATATCTTTTTCTTTTCTTCCTGGTCATGCTAACAAGATAGGTGAATTTAGCAGTGATAAGCCACATAGAAGGTAAAACTTCAGCTGCAGATATGCTCAGTGAACCTCAATTTGAATGGGCTGACTTCCTAGGTGGAAGAAATTTTCCCTTCATCAAATAACTAATTTTCCCAGAAATCCCTGTTCTATTTTCAGTCATTGGTAAAACTCCTATTAATCTCACTGAGGCCATGACTTCATCCATGACTTCATCCATGGAGCAGCAACACAGTTTGAAATAACTGGACCAGATGCCCTTATATATTCTCAAGAAAGACCATGAAGAATACCAGAACAATTGTATTACTTCCTGACTAAGATACAAATTGCATTTAATTGCTCAGATAGAGCCAAAAAAGAACCCAACCTCATACATGATTTAATCAAACCTGGTTAGGCTCTACTCAATACAGTCATTGCAACTGTACAAAGTTTGCATCCTATCAAGTGAAAACAGGCATCTGCACGTTGACCCATCCCAGACCACATCCTGCTTACCCGTTCATTGCTGTAGATGTCACATTCTCCAGGAGGGGTTGGCACACAAGCACTGGCAAAAATTCGTTTACTTCCAGACTTGGTACTATAGAGATGAGCCACTTCTGGCACCGAGCCTAATATAGGCACATTTAGCATGTCAGCCACTGCTAAATCATCTTTGTGGGGAACCCCTCCAATGATGTAGGCATCTCTGCTCTGGATAAGAATTTTTATTCTTTTGATTGTCTTGGGACTGTACTTCAGCTGAGTGGCTAGGCACATGTGATGCTTCTGTATAAAGATAACATTATTCTTGTTAAAAGGTGTTCTTTTCTATTCCATGAACCTAATTTATAATGTTGCACACAATAAATACATTATTAATAGCAGGCTGGGTTATGACCTATCCTGTAGCTTAGCAGTTTAAATTGATAAAAGCTGTTGGGGTGAGGCTCCATAATCGTGCACATCTTTAGTGTGTTGGAAATGGGCTCACTGGGAATAGAACTAATTACTACACATCTGTATTTATTTGATCCATGCGGAATTATCCTTCTGTCAGTCGGCAGAGAGGCTGGTGGCCTTTGGATAATAGTGATTCATCTCAGCAACACTTCTGGCATGGTTTAACTCTAAAGCTCCTAAAAATCAATACAAAAATGAAGAAAAACCCCTATAGCAGGGAATGTATTTCACCATACAGTTCAGCAGTATTTTAAGCGATTCTCTGAGAATAAAACACTATGATTTACAAAAGCTTTCACTGATCACATTAAATTACTAGGGATATACATTTCCATTACACAGTAGTTCTGATAGCTACTGTAAACGCAACTGCAGAGTACTCGAGGAGAGGGTAGTATTTTTGTTGTTGTTTAAAGTACAAGGGTTTCAACTTTTGGGGAGAATTTTTTCATTCCTTCTAAAAAAGATGATCTATTGCTGAACAAGCTCTTCATGACAGATGCTATAACCTCTAAATTTAAACTAAGAATATTAGTCGTGGCATGCGAAACCTCAAAAATATTTTCTACAACATATCCTATGCATGGCCTGCAGGTAACACAATTATCTTTCCAAAGGTATAGATAAAGGAGCACTGAAGCTGAGGCAGATAGGGATGAACATCATGCAGAAACAGTACAAGAGACATCTGCTGCAATAGATTGCCATAAACAAATCATAATTGTAACAAGAAGAAAATCTTCTTCACATTGAGATTTCATCTAATTTAGGCCCTAGTGAGGAAAGTATTCCTTTTCAGGATAGCCTAAATACTGGATTTGCTAGGGATTTCCAGGACTGGAGAACCCAGACTATTTTCCCTCAAAGTCCTGCATGCTCCTTCACAGGGACTGAAGTACAAGTTCTGATTCCACTGCTTGGATGGGGACGATGGTGGATAAGGAGATGGGGGAGTCCCTGGAAGTGGACAAAAGGAATCCCCTTTTGTCAATTCCTCAGTGCTTTCTCATACCAAACACACAGCTCCAAAAAGTGCCCAAGGCTCTCTGCAGAGCAGTCAGCTATACTGCAAGGAGAGTGAGGATACAAGTCAGAGAAATGAGATACTCGTCAAAGTTCTAGTAGGAAAAAGGGGAGTCACAGAAGTATAAGAGCAAAAAGAACAACAAACAAGTTTCCTGGAGTCTTTTTCCTTCTGTCAGTTTTAAAACCGAGGCTCTTAGTGTTCTGATTAATTTGTTTCCTTTCTCTTGAGCACTGGTCTAAAAGCAGGGAGATGGCCCGTTCTGTTGGTCTGGTGGCAGAGTTCTGCCATGTAGAGAACAGGATCAATTTCCAGCCCCGGTCACTTGCTCCCTGGGGCCACGAGTGGTGATGTAGAGACAAGATTTGCTTTGTGTCTCTCAATAATGGATTTTACAGTTAATTAAGGAGTGCAGGAAACAGGCTGTAAAATCTAGTTTATTCCTGCTTTGAGAGTGGTATAGCTGCCATGATATGTAGTAGTGTGAGTGAAAGGAGGTAAAAGCAGGAGAATGGAGGAATCCTCAGAATTCTAGCATGACGCTGCACAGAATAGTGGTGTGGGTTGACCAACAGGCTAGTTCTTGGTTCTCAAGCCTGTTGATTTTTTTTTTTTTTTTTTAAATTCTCAAGATCAGAGAAGCTGACCTGGGCATCAGCCTCACCACGATGAGCAAAGCTACCACTATGCTGTTTTGATATGCTGCTAGCTGAGAATCAGGATAGCGTAACCCTTTGTTAGAAGTGTTTCACATTGCACCGGGATGCACTGAGTCATGAGAGGTCGTTCTAAGAGCTAGCAACTGCCTAAGGACAACGGTATGTGGACACCCTTTTCTCAGTCACATGTAGCCCTTGTAACTAAGGTTAGCTCCCTACATCAGGGCATGCAAACATTTCCCAGTAAATCATAGCTGCATAATAAATTTTCACAAAGCTGTCTGCTCTTCTTTTCTTTCTGGAAAAGAAACTTTGTTTGGAATATTTCAACAGCAAATGGAAGAGCAAAGGCTATACACAAGAGATACGTGCCTGAAAACAACTTGCTTTTACATTAAAACTACTTCAGCCAAATCACCATGACCAAAATTGTCCATGAAAGACATTTGCCATTCCTGGACAGCCTGTCCATGTTTAGCAGCACATCTTTTATCCATAATATGATGTGTTTTAGATTATATTTTTAGCATGTTTTATGTAGCAGGCTTCTTAAAGCTTCCAATATTTGGTAGTTAGTACTGGAAAAATAACCCAGTATCCAGAGAAAAACCAGCTACAATTGTCAAAGTGCAATTTAAAAAGAAAAAAAAAAAATCACTGGTATTTATCAAGGATTTACCATCCCAATAATTTTACTTTACAAGGTGTAGGCCTAGCACAGGCAGCTGTGATTCTTGTAGGTTTCCAGTTTCAGATAAAAGGACAATACTAAAGAAAAGCCAGCTCCTAAACACACAAATATCGTCTTGATGCTTTTCTCCAACTTCAGAGAAAACAGAACCCATTCACATCTGCAGAATTCATTTTAACTATGGTAAAACTATCAGACAGCTCTGCCTCAGGGGTCCCTCCCTATACAGCAAAAGAACTAAGCACTTTTCTCACATAGGTGTTTTCAGACTACTTCAACAGAAATGGATTCATGCACATACACAAGTGTTTTGCTGAACAGTACGCTACTATAGAACTACATCTGAAAACCAACACACTTACAAAATATAAAAAGCTTCTCCACCTTCTGAAGCCAGTTTCAATCAGTTGATGGTATAACAAATACTTGTTCAACAAAATAACTAGAAGAGGGTTATTAATAATATATCGAAAACGGGAGCAGGGCTCGAGCATAGACCCTAGAGATATAAACGCACCACAAAGTTTCATAAAAATCAAAGCTCAGCTAAGACACTGTGGATTTAATATTTACAACATAAAATTATTCTCCACTGTAAAGAATCTTCACTGCACTGCAGTATTTTCAGAAACGCTGTATGTAGTGTACATTCATTAAGATTTCTTTTTAGACCATGTTTTAGCACATGGATTTAAAACTGACTTGACAGGTTTGGAACTAATATTTCTGTATTACCTAACCTAAGTAGTTTTAAGTTCTGTTCTTTAAGAAGTTCTGCACTGGATTTAATTGCAAGAAACACTACAAACACATGAATGATTGAATGCTGGGCTACCCAGAGATAAAGTTTGAGTAATAAGAATGGTTTATTGCTACGATTTGCTTAGAGAGAAAAATCTATCAACTTCTCAGTCCCAAGCATATAGTAAGGAGGGACAGTGGTCTACAAATAGCCAATATAGTCCTATCTCAACTAAGTCTATAAAGCTAAACCGGGATATTTATTTCCAATGCTCTAACTAGTAGTCTAATCAGTAAAGCCCTTAAACTTGCAATAATATTTCACTGATGTGTACCAGAGCGTTACAAGTTATAAAATTTCCAATTTAATTTTACTGCATCCCTCAAGCTGTAGTAATTAGAAGACAAACTCACAGGGAAGCTGTTTATAGCTTCAGGGGTGAGAATTTTGAACCTGTCCTGCAGGTCACCCATGTCCTCAGGGTTCCCAGATCTAACAGCTGCCTGCAGACCCAGGAGTTTATTGTAATACTGCAGTAACTCCTCACTCAGATGAAGGGGGCAGATGTAGATGACGTCCACGTTGGCATCTAAAACAAAGGGGCACAATGTTCATTATTGGGAGAAAGGTAGACTCCATTCAGAACAGCAATCTGACAATTCCTGACCATTTGCTAACAAACAGCTTCCCTAAAAGAGCACTGGAAATAAAAATGAGATCTGTAATTCCCAAATCTTAGTGGTTTAACTGCTTTTTCTGTGTTTCAGCATTTCTCTGAAGACAGGTCAGCCACCCAAAGAAATAACTAGTTTTCAGAATTCAATCTGCAGAACATATTGGGGGCGGAATTTTGAAAGTGTTGCAGGGGGATTTATATGCGCGACTCACATTAACATCAATGGGAATTGCGCGCTGCTTTAAAAATATATCCCATTAACTTCAGTAAATTATAAAACTGAGCTATTAAGTTTAGAAAGCTGATGAAATTGCAATTTCATATGCTGCCTGGATTTTGCACGGCCTGTTCCTATTCTCATCCTGTCCACATAAAAGCTCACGGTAGGATACCATTAATAACTATTGCTGAGCATGTGAGTGTGCAGATTAGCTAGTTAAATACCACAGTGTGAAAATCTGGTTTTCTGCATGTGAAACAACTTGGGCTGAAAGACAGTGTATACATGAACACTTAGAGGTGAGAAAGTCTTTAATAGATGCTGTTTTGGACAATTTTACCTACTCTGCTCTTCTAAAGTATTAATGTTAATAGATGAGCTAATGGATTAATGGGCCTTGCAACATCAATAGAATATGCTGCCAAAAAGCACTCCTAGATTTTGATCCAACTCCTGCTGAAATCAGTAGGAAGTCTTTCATTGTCTATACTGGGCACAGGAGCAAGAGCTCTGAAAGTGCCAGGGACAACTGCTATTACATATGAATGAATCGGAAGCAAAGCAAGTATTGGACTAAGGAAACCCTGAGCCTAATTTTATAGAGGAGTAAGATATCCCACTCGTTCACTTTTGCCGTACTGCTATAGGCAAACAACCCACATTAAAAATGTAAGGCCAGAATCTCAACTGAAGCATTTCAGGAGTACAGCATCCGACAATCAGCCCTGTATCTGAAGCCCCAACAGAGCCTTTATATAATACAGTTCATTACCATATAAGTTTTAAAAATAATTAAAAGAACAGTTCATTAGAACTGTTAGTCAATACTCTATTGCTTTTAGGCAACTCAGACTTGCAAAATGAGCTTGAAAATTTACCAGCTAGGGTACAAAAAGTCTACTTGCCAGTGTCGGCTGTAATGCTGAATGGGCTGCACTGTCAAAAATTGACAAGCTCAAGTGAATTTGTTGAATAAAACGCTGCAACACATTTTACTACTGCTAGCACTGCCCTATAAGGAGATATACAAGTCTGTTTTGGACACAGTGAGGCTCCAGAGACAGGTTAGCTAATAGCAAGTCACAACAAGCAATGAAATCCTCTGGTATTCTAAAGAAAAAGAAAACCAATACGGTAAATATCAATGCTCTTCTGCCAGGCACAGGTAAAGCTTCTGATCTAGTTGATAATTTAGTTAATATTTAACTAGTTTGTATCTTACTCATGGTATATTTTACATTTTACAGTAGAACCAATTTTCATGTTCACAGATTTTAAAGTGATAAAGAATGCCTGTATGATGTGTTGACTTTGTCCCATTAAGTTTCTAACTATCATTTTAGAGAAAAAAAAATCTATGTTAAAAAAATAAAAAAATAAAACTGTACTGTGGAAAAACAATATTAGTGCCGAGATAATATATAAAGGCAATTACATTATTATTTTAGGCAACTGTAAATTTCTGGATCTAATATATTTTTGTTACAAACTTACTAAATGGCATTTATAAAATAATAATGATGCTGAAATATATATGAATCATGTAAAGTATGTCATTCCAGGGAGCCAATGAAGTTGGTCATTGACAAATAATATTCTTCGCTGCTTTGCTTAAAAGAGGACTGTCATTCTAGGAAAAACTTTTTAATGTATGCCTTTTGCCTTGTTTGCCAATTAAAAAAAAAAAATAAGGTTTAAGTAAGGGCTTGCTCTTTTCTAGCACATCTTTTTCTCCATATGAGCCTGAATGAACACTAGCAGAATTAGCTACCTAATTTTGTAGAACACTAAACACTTTTGATCGTTTGTCGTGCTCAGCATGCCACAGGATGAGGCTGCTCTACCTTATCACGGAGTCAGAAAGAATCAGCATGTTGTTCTTATGAATAACGTGGACAAGAGAAAATGCCATAGCAGATAAAATACTTCTGAGCTTATATGTTCTCTATATTTAACATTAACACAAAAAAGAAAGTCCTCATCAGTCATTCTCTATTACTCACAACTATGGGCAAATAACGATCAAAAAATAGGCAGCCAACAGCTCATAACATACCCACTATGTCACACAGCCTTCCCATCTGCATATTCTGTTGGAGAGCAAGATCAGGAATATGCTCACGGATGCATTGGGAATATCCTGGAAAACAAGTAAAGCCCCTCACAAACTGTATTCAGAAAACCCCTGGCACATATTTGAAAGAAATCAGACATTTGGATTAAAAAAAGCTGTAATAAAAGTATTTCAAATCCGAAACATGGTATAGCACTAATTGCATCACCTTTATGAATTTACTTTTATTAGTGAACTGATGTAACATCATGTTTTTAAGTCAGGAGATTTTAAATACAGATCGAAATGTTACAGATCTATAGAGCTTTATAATTTAAACATGTAGACTGAGTATTTTGTTTGAGTCTTCTATGTTGCTGGATTTTTTTTAAACACTGAAAAAAAATGACACCATCATTAAGCAAGAATCCTGGTACATTTTGTCCTTCACACAGATAAAAGGCAACAAAATCACTTCATTAAGGAGATGTCTCAGTGATACCTGATCACTTTGTTGCAGAGGATGAATGAGTGGCGGCCTGTCTTGGCTTGGATTATCTATTTGGAGGTCAGACTTCCAACTGATTGCATACTCACATTCAAAAAGACTGCAGTAAATGACATGACCACTGTAACTATAATCTCTAATCCTGTAATTTTAAAATTCAGTTAATTCTAATTTAATCAGCATGTATATACAAACACACACAACCACACAATGCGAGTTGCTAGTTGCAATAGCTGTGATTAAACCAATATGGAAGTTCAGCCTCATATTCAGTGTTTGGCGTAAAATCCTGACTGATCCAGTAACAAGATCCTTACAACATTTCCGTATATCTGCACATGACCAATCACCTGAAACTTATTAAAAACTTAGTTTGACTAAAATCTGCTCAGTATTTCAGTGCTTTCATTTGGGAAGATAGTATTATTCCAGGCAAATTACAGAGCAATTATTATAAGTAATCATTCTAAGGTGCTGTGGCAATGACACTGCGCACAGGAGAGCAGAACATAATAAAATACAGAGAAATGGAAACCACCAGTTTCATTTTTAGTAATTTCCTGGAAAACTTACATATTGTAGTTAGCACTATGGTACCAGGCACCTTGCAGAACTGCAGAATATTGATTTTTTGGTCACTCTAATATTAAGCTACAGTAATTTGAAAAAGCTTGCTCTGATTACTTAAACTTTAGTCTCAAGGCTTCATTTTGTTCTACCAGGTGGGGACAAATTTTAAGCCACTAACAATGCTGCCTAACAATTTCAAAACAATTAAATTTCAAACATAGAAAGTAGCTGATTTCCCTACACTAAACTGTCCTCTTGAAAACACATTTGCTTTTAAGAACTAAATCTGGGCAGAAAAATAACATGCAAATACCACTTGGAAAATCAGTGATTATTTGAAAGGAATAGCAGTTAAAGTAGCAATCAAACAGAAGTTAAAACTTGCATGTTGCTATGGTTCTGCAGATATACCATAGCATTATACCAACTACCACATGTACTTTTCTTAGATATGTTAATAAAACATATTAATTCCCAATATATTAGCTTCCATTGACATGACCCCATTAGATTTAAGGAGAGGAATATTCACTCCTTGTGAATCATTCACCTTCCAATGGACATCACAAACCACATTAATCCTCACACCTGATATATTTTGAACGCTCTGTACTTACATGGCGGGTCATCCAACAATGCTTATTAGAGGCAGAGGCTTAATATTCCTTTCCTTGCAGTTTAAACAAAATTCAATCCAAATGAATTACATTACATTACATGAATTACATGTACAGCTATAACCTGTGCCATCATTTCTGTTTTGTTATGTACAGCTGGTTTATGTATCACTAACATTTTGTGCTACAGCATTCGGTCTCAAACGCATGAAATATTTCAGATAAATTTGCATTTGCCAGAAGCCAAAGCTCCTATTTTGAATCAAGGAACCACTACTTTAGTTGATCTATACCTGCTATCTGGGTAAGTTAAACTCCAAATGGTATCTGAAAATAGTGATGTTGACAAAAGCCGGCGATGGCAGAGCACTTGAGGATGTGGTTGTTCATTTGCAGAAGGCACCAGCGCATCATGGCACCCCACTGGTGGAGCTGGTCTGCAGGAGGGTCGACCTTGCAAAGCAAGAACTAAGAATTTTGATTTCTCAGTTCAGTGGCACTGAAAGGACACTGAGGGCCTTCCTCCTTCATACGAGTTTTACGGTAGTGTATGTGCAATGACTTCAGTGGAATGCTCCCAACTCACACAGGGGTAAGTGCAGGGAGAGTTACAGAAATACTAAAATAAGGGGTGTATGAATTCATGGTAAAGGGCCTGCTTTTGCCTCCCTTTTCAACCTCAGCCATGACCTAATGCCCTTTAACTGCCATTTTCCTAATAAATTTCGCTCATCTCAAAGTGTTTTCTCTCAACAAGGAATCCACAACACTTTTCAAACTCACCTTTGAAAAAAGCAGTAGCGGTACAGAGCGGGAGGTGGATGACAGTTTAAGTAACCGTGGGGCGATGTCTGAAGGGGAAGGAGGAAAATGAACTATCTAGGATTCAGCCACCTTGTGCTTCCCAGTGCTTGGGACAGGTCTAATAAATAATACCTGACTTTTCTCACCATACTTGGCACACCTGCTGTTCAGCTGAAACTGTTTTTAAAAAGGATTCATGTATCACACAAGGAGAAGCTTTGATAAATATACAGTAGGTTATGTAAGGTGACAAATTTTGTTTATTGTAAATGTAACTATTCGGGTAGAAAGACTGATCAATCATTTAAAAATAGTTGAATGAAAAGAGAAACACTATTTGAATCCCAAATATCGGCAGAAGTGTATTCATCCATTAGAGTGTGGGAGTAAATCTGATTAGAAAGTTCAAACTCATTTTTCCTTACACTAGCTGACAAAAATGCTAAGCAATCTTTAAACAATGGAATCTACTTTCTTTTTTTAGCTATACTAGATATCCAAAGTTTTTGTTTTGGCGAAATAAATGGAAACATTTGTTCCTCACAGCAGTATAATTTAAGCCCTTCACTATCCCTTTTCCTGGATTATTTCCAGAAACTTGACATGAGTCTGAAACTGTTGTGAAAATGAAGACTGCTGAGAAATTCACAGTTTTGACTATCTCCATTTATTGGAATTCCCCTTGCATGGGAAGAAAAATCAGACTCTGACTTGCCCTAAATGCTGAAGTCAAGAAAATGTGAGCAGAGAATTCTAGGCTCTATTTTTCATTGATAAAACTGAAGAGAGAAACCACTAACAGTGTGTCATCAAACTTCTGTCTTTTGGTGTTTATCTGCTCTGTTCCAGTTCTTGTAATTTAGATACATTTTTATGATTACCCAGGCTCAGGCCTTAAAAAGAAAATGCTGCTGAAATCAGCTGTCATTTTGCATATTTAGTCCTCTTAGACGGAAACAAATGTTACTTGTTTAAATTGTCTAGCTTCCTAGAAGTCTACTCAAACAGACTTCTTAATTGTAACATTCCATAAGGCTAAAGAAAAGAAGGCAAAATATTTCAGGGTATTCAGCCGTTCTTTTTCAAAACAAATATTACAAGACACAGCAGATCAAAAGCATAACTGGAAAATACCCGAGATCAAACTACACAATGGTACTAGTTGGAAGTGTTCCAGTAACGGGCCCAAAAGTTTACAAATGTTTTTAAAAATGACAAGTGTGTAGGAGCAGAATAATAAAACATTTAAAGTAATTTCTACTCTTACATTTAAAAGGTTTTTAGTTTACACGCTTCATGTGTTTGTCTTTTAAATTTTAAGTATAAGCTATTCTTAAAATTCTATAAAACCAAATTTGGTCAATTTCTTAGTAATTTTATGCTGATGTTTCTCAAAACTAGTTCAATCTTAACATTTCAAAAGAAAATTATGCCATGAATTTACATTACATTTTAATAAGCTAAATACTTATCATGACTTAATTCATATAAAAAACCCTATGGAACTCTACTAGAATTCTTGATATAGTTGGTGCATTTAATAAAAACAAGCATGAATAACTTTTTCAAACAGCACTTTCAAATCCCTCCTTTGGAGGGCATAAAATATTTTTCCGTGCCTTACTTAAATAGGTTTCCTAATTTTCTAGGAAGACATCTGCACTCAAATTATCTTTACTACTTACTTT